>NC_056744.1:943449623-943764289 GCF_019279795.1 Protopterus annectens | reverse complement strand
CTGTGCTATAAAAGGGTATGTGAGATAGGCGTTGCCCTTTCAGATTGTAAGAGCGTGGACCATGCTGGTATGCTGTTGGAAAATGTTCTGTGAGTGTGAAGGTTAGTACATCTCTCATGCTTCATGCTGTGTTGTGAATTCAGGTTTTAGCATTTCTCCCACCTGTTCCTGTAGTGAGTGTGTATGCATACTGACGCCTACGACTATATTTCATATGTATTGCTATATATACATATGTGTACATATACATACTTTCATATATGTACATTAGCTGACAATATTGGGTACAAGCTAACAATTTGCAGGGCTGTTTCTGTTAACACTACACTAGCATGGGAATCCAGTAATTGGGACAGTGAAAGTCTGCCTGACATGCTTTGGGTAGTACACATACTATATTGCCTTTATCTTCATTCCTACTATTACATGTTCCACTTATTTAGCACTATATTCCTGTATGAGAGTCATGTCTTGCTGGTAGGTCATACAGACTAGTGTTACAATGGTCTTGTGGTAGGGCCTACTAGTATGCTTGTGTTTTGCCTTCAAATTGAGTACAGGGTCTATCAATCAAAGTGCTGGAGGCACCTTTCAGCAGTACAGGGGTTAGTAGGTCTCACAGGAGTCAGGCTGTGTTGCAGATTCTGGCTGCTGCATTTATCTTCACTGTTTCCTGTAGTGAGTGTGTATGGATACTGACACCTACGACTATATTTCATATGTATTAATATATATTTATATGTATGTATGTGAACATATACATACCGTCATATATGTACATTACCTTACATTAGTATGTACAAGTTAACAATTAGCAGGGCTGTTTCTGTTAACACTGAATAGTGTAGGAATCCAGTAATTCAGCCATTAAAACTCTACCTGAAATGCTTTGGGTAGTACACCTCCTATATTGCCTTTATATTGATCCCTACTATTACATGTTATATTTATTTTAGCACTATGTTCTTATATGGCAGTCATGGCTTAGTGGTAGGTCATACAGACGAAGGTTACCAAGGTCCTGGGTTCGAGACTGACAGTGGGAATTTATTTTTCTTTCCAGGTTTTCCAAATGAGTACAGGACCTGTCAATCAAAGTGCCATAAAGGCACTTTTAAGCACTTAAACCAGGTCTGCGCTCGTTTGCGCGGAGCTCACGCATGCACACTGGCGGTGAGCTCCGCGCACCTACACCAGCTATTTTCTTTGAAAGAAAAGAAAAAGGGGTGACAGGAAAGTGGTGAAAAAGGGGTCACAAAGAGGGTAAGACAGTAGGGAAACAAGGGTGGGATTTGCAGGAAGGATGTGGGTAAGGCCCATAGATGCCCATGTCTTTAGCAGCAACAGCTGTGTATTTCGATGCATTTTGGTGGGACATTTGAAACCTTCCACCCCTGAGAGAGGTGTCAGGACAGCATTAATATTTGTTGTAAAGCCAATTGTAATTAACAGTTTCAATGTCCAGCGGACATGTGTGCAACATGGACAGCTATGTATGGGGCGTAATTTTTTTGTGGGTACAGAGTGCCCTTTTTTTTCTTTTTCAGGTGAGAGTGGTATGTCAGGTGAAGGAAGTCGGTATAGCTTGGGAGGTAGGCTGGATAGGTTAACAGACAAGACAGACAAGACACATACAGGGGCGGTGTATGACACAAGTGGGGGGGTTACACAATTGACGGGGATGGAGGTTGGGATATCCAGGGCGCATGAGCCCACAGATGGCAACAGTGGAACTGATATCCCCACCCATAGGCAGTTGCCACTGTTCCTTCACAGCCCAGGATGGGGCTGTGCTGGGGGCTGTGCAGGTGGGACAATGGGCATGCCTGTAAGCTGTGCCACCCGAGCCTCGAGCTGGCGTAGGGGCCCAAGAACAGAGTCTTGGATCTCCCTTCGCACCACAGACCGGACACCTTGGCGGGTGAGTGGGCGACCTCCGGCCACGCTTGCAGAGGGGGGGGCGGGCCCCATCCCCTGCAGCGCTTCCACCCGAAGGTGGCACAGGGCCACCGGAGGAGGGTCCAGCCTGGGCACTAGTGCCAGGTGCAGTCGCCAGCTGAGGTGGGAGAGGTGGGTCCGCTGGGACCTGCCTTCCCAATCATTCTAGGTTTGTGGGTATGTTATGTTAGTTTGGATTAGTGGCATATTATTACATTCCAATTAGTTGTAACAGCATGCATTGGTATTCCCATTAAACAAACACCCAGATATTAACACCATTGAACAACGGGCATATCAATATCACATGCATTATTTGAACGGAAATACACAATCAAACAACATGCAGGGTTGATTAATGGCAACAGGCCATCAGGTTTGCAGGTATGAACAGGGCACATGCACAAACAGACATGCATATATTTGTGAACAGGACAAATGTCCATGGTTAATGAAATGTTCACATACCAATATTTAGTGAGTGTTTTAATTTGCATTTATAGGGTGGGGTGGAGAAAGAAAATGATGACACATTCATAAGTTATACATTGATATACATTTGTAATAGGTACACAATTAACTTGAGGCTGATGTTTCAAAATGATTTTTATTTGACTGTCATGCTAGACCTGTTACAGATACATCACTATCCTAGTTATTTTGAATTTGATCAGATACATCATCCTGCTACACTTCGATGACAGGACAGGGGACAACTATGGCTGTTTAGTTTGTCAGACAATCATTCATTCTATCTGCAAATTGTTTACTGTCATCACCATATACAGATTCCGGCTTAAACATTCAAGATTCAGACACACTGAAATCAGTTTGGGATGTTAATTTGTAATTCCCACATGCATTTAGTTCTGTGGAGACACACTGAGGCTTATATATTCGGGGGTTATTACTACTTTATTTATTGATACATGACCCTTTCTGTCACTCTCACACATCCTGCAATTTCACAGTTCAGGCTGGTACTTCTAGGCTTTGTTCACATATTAGACCTGTGGTGATTCAAACACTTTCCAGCAGCCTCACTTCTGTCATGATTCAGCATTTCAACAGGGGATATATCTCACATGTGATTACCTCGGATTCTGAAGCTGTACTCTTGAGACTACTGCAGGTTATACTATATTTAATTAATGGTGGGACATCTGTATTACAGCACTATTTATTTCTATCAATTATATTTCCAGTTACACTTGCATACTGCTGAACTTGTTTCAGCCATACCTGCAGACTTTCACTTCTTGCTTGCACATTATATTTCTTTTAATCAATACAGTGCGGTGTTCTGATACGTGCTACACTATAATATTTATTTACAAGTACTATGTGAGGTTACTAATCTGCATGGTGGCACTGCCGCACCAGCCTGCGGTCATGCGCACTTCGGTTCGCAGAGTGGACACCTGCAGCTGTAATACAAAACAAGTAATATTGGAATACACATCTCCATGGTATCAGCTAGTGGAATTCCTTACATACATAAGTAAAATGTAACTTACTCAGTAGTGGGGTGTTGGGCATATCCCGGGCCTCCTGGATCCATTGGGTCAACTGGTCTTGCTTACACCGCTTCAGTTCTGCATGGTGGTGACGGACCTGCTCACCAGTGTGTGGAATGCCAGTAGCACTGGTCAGATCATGAGCCAACTGGTCCCATGCCCCCGCCCTGTACGCTCCCCATGAGACCTGGCCCTGCATGAGTTGGACCTCATGATGGTGAACTAGGAGCCAGACCATGTATCTGAACTCCTCAACACCCCACCGCTGTGCTCGAAAGCAACGTCCCTCCCCTACTCCACTCATTCTGCCTGCAGGTCTGTTCTACAATCGGTTCTGCTGTGTATTCCCGCCTATGGGGCTTATATATGCTGATTTTCCCACACATTTCTAGGATTGGCCGTTTTGGAATTGTATCTAATTCACAGAAACTGCTTTATCATGCTCCATTCTGGATTATATCCTATATATATGCTATTTCTGCATTTCAAAATGCTGCTGTCATGGCTTAGCGGTTTAGTACCTTGACTCTAGTGCCTGGTATCCTGGGTTCGAATCTGACCACTGATTTTTAATTTTCAAGACTGTCTAGAAATGAGTTGAGGACCTGTCAATCAAACATGCCAAAAGCACTTTTAAGCACTTAAAACCAGGTCTGCGCTTGTTTGCGCGGAGCTAACGCATGCGCACTGTCAGTTAGCTTGTGGGAGCGGCGCGCAAACGGTGTGCGCTGGGATAACTCTTAATTGTTAGGTGACACACATGTTAAGCTGAGCACAGCTAGTTGCACACAGTTTGAGCCTGTTAAACCAGTGCTTAGCTACGGGCAAGCAATTTGCAGCGTTTTAAACACTACTCAGCTACAAGCACTCTGTCTCATTGCAGCTTAGCTATCAGTACATTTCTAAATATTTTTATTATTGTGTTACTTCAAAATATATGCTCCATTTCATTCCATTTTACAAAAGGGTATACTTTTACATTTGTACAATACTGTCAGGGGCCTTTTTAGTGCTTATTTACAAAAAAAAAAAAAAGGTTGTTGTGTGGGCTCGAACCCTGCCTGCCTACTCTTAAGCCGGCAACTCTACCGCTAAGCTATTTCTTCTTGGCTTACTTTGCATATTTAGTTCTCATATCCTTCTCCACTGCCTGCTAACTGCAATTGCGCTAGTAGCACACCCGCGCACACAGTAGCACACATTTACGGGGTTTAAAAAAAATAAAACAGTTTTTATTTTCATTTTATAGCATCTGTTCACTTTGTACACTGATGGTCTGTAGGGAATGTGTTGTGTTCTGTGTTTATTTACATTTCCATGGCCTCTCTCGTGGCTGTTTACTTTCAGCCATTCTACACTTCTGGGGGCGTGTCCGCATGCAGGGCTTAGCCTACGGACACGCCCCCTACTCTCTTACACGGACCGTGTAAGAGTTACAGTGTGATTCAGCATGCCTCATGCACCTCATGCATATGCATGACATGCTGACATCACACCATTTAACTGCAGCCTCCGTGTAAGAGTTATAACTCTTACACAGAGGCTTCCTGAATCTGGCCCATTGTCTTTTTTCCATAGCTAGGTTTAACATATTTTCACATTTCCAAGCTTGACATTTTTTATAGAAACATGAAATTTTGCACAACAAACCAAATACACAAGTTCAAGTGACATAACTTAATTTTGTTACTAAAATAAAAGCTTATTCTTATAGAATTTGTTGTTTATGCTTCATACAGGTGTTTCAGATAGAAGACAATTTGTTTTATGCAACCAGTAGGATACTTGTGAAACATTTTTGCCCTACCATCTCAGGGCATTTGTGATTTGTTTTGTAGGCCACAACTGCCTGTATAAAGAGGGTCATGTGGTTACCCTGGTTGTAGTCTACCATGACAGGTCAGGTCAGATGCAGATCTGGAAGCAAAGCAGAAAAGCATGGTGTCCATATAATTAAAGTAGTTTTTAGTTCTACTTCTAAATGTTATATAGAACTGCACATTGGAAAGGGGATGGAATACGTTGTTTACTGTTAATTCTTTTTTTTTTTTTGCACAGATTAGCCACTTGCCTGACATACATTGTTAATTATTATTATTATTATTATTTTGAGCCAGTTCTCTTGTCTTTCTCTGTAATTATGATTTTAACAAATAGAGGACTGTCCAAAACTCCTAAGTCCCATAAATATTCACATAGAAGACAGTGAATATAGTCTGATGTTCTGTGCCATCACTTCATTTTACAGCCCCCGTACCAGGCAAGTCGAACAACTTCTTATTTAACCTGTCCCAAATATAACCACAAAACTTATCCAATCATATCTGAGTAACCAGGATAACATAAATGAGCCTATGGAGAGGTGATGAGTGGAGCACACTGTAAAATGCATTAATGGGAATTGGTTATGGAAAGGGAATCCACCTACTACTGCATCAAAGCAAACCTTAAGTCTTTCTGCATTGTGGTAATGTGAAGATGGGGAAGAGAGCCAAATTGTCTTGGATGACAGTTTGCTTCAATTTATTGATCTGTCTGACACTGAAATTTAAGCTGTTTATCCATGCAGTAGGTTTCCTGATCTTCTTTTCAAGACTCCAGCTGGGAAAAAAGACAGAAGGTCAAAGTTGGCTAAAGATCAGGTTGCAAGGCTTGAGATTTTTTTGTACAAAATGTGTGTTTTTGTGCATATGTATAAGGGTGGACTTGGAACAATCACATAGATTAATATAAACTTAAAATACTAACTAAGGTGCATCCAGATGTGCATGTTTAATTATGTGTATGTGGTCCCCTGGAACAACAAACTGGGAAAAAGAACATGTTTGGGGAATTGTGAAAGGGAGGTGACAGCTGTGAGTGTGGGTCATGGGGCCCATGGAACGAAAACAGCCAAGAACCCAAGGTGTACTTAATCTGCCACTGATTGGGCATACCAAACAACCGAAAGTAGGAATGGATATTATGTTATCCCAGGAAGTTAGGTGATAAGAACTCCCATTCTCCTACCTAAGTAGGAATCTAATAAGTGTGACACAAGATACTCTGCCATGGAATGAGAATGGCTCACTATTAAGTGTGCACAAACTTCTTTACAGTATTATTTATTGGGATGTAGCTTCACTTTGGTAGCTAACCATATACTCCAGCAGTGACTGAAAAACCAATGGGATATAAATACTGAATTGTGAAGATGAGCTTGTCACTACAACCTTTTCATCTCACCATTAGCGTTAGACCTGGCAAAAGCCATAGAAATGCAAATGGGTTACCCCAGTCTTTCAAACCATCCCATTCAGAATACAACCAAGGAGTATATGCCAGGAAGGTAGTCATTTCATGTACAGTGGCTGTTGTAAATGTTTTATGTATCAAGCTGATGTTTCCCATAGTATATATACCATACACTCTGGTAAGAAAATAACTTTGTAGGAGCACATACGCATATTAGAACACAATAATGCTACATGTAAATGGCCCAAGAAATGTGTATCTCTTGAGGATGCTGTTATAAGAAGGGCTAGAAATCCACAATTGTAGAGATATTTACATTTCACAGACAATAGATTGTGGGTCTGAAGTGGAGACTCAGTTTGGGCGATGACAAGATGAAGTTGTGAATTTGTGGAAAACTAGAAAAAAATCATGTGGATATAAGCAGGAAAACTATTTCACTAGATTTATAGTAATTGGTTTGAACTGCTGAAAGTGAACTGCTCACTCTGTTCCTGTTGAAGTCTATTTATTTAGACTGGGATATTTCTAAGTCTTAAATAGTTGAATTAACCTATGAAAAATCAGTACTTTCTGTCATTTTATTGTACATTGTTGTAGTTCAGACCGATGCATTCCAAGCAAACATAGTGGCATATGAAATTGTGTTCCATATCTACCGCACAACAAAACATGGTCATAAGATATAATCAATACATGTTTTCAGAAATCCACATTTTGGCATAAAATAAGTGTTACATCTTATTTTAACCCTCATGAGCTTTAATTGCAATATAGAAGTTGTTTAGAAGGATGACTGATGGTTAGCCAGAATATTCTTAAGTTCCTTAGAGTTAGAAGAGAGCCCAAATTTAGCAAGGTCTAATTACAGAAAACACATTTGCTTGGAGATAAACACCACTGTATAGGTCAGTTGGCATTTTATCCTTAAGTTCCATTTCCATTTCTTCTATCTAGTTAGGCAGTGAATTAGATCCATTCCCTACTAACAATCTTACCAAACTAACTTGTCTTATTAGAATGTGTATCACTTCAACCAGATCGTTTTTTGTTTTTTTTACTAAACTTCATCAATATTTTTAAGTAACCATTACTCATCAAATTTGATATTTCTGTCCTATCCTGATAGTTGTATCTCTGTTGCTTTTTAGCTAGATTATCAGAGACTAAAACAAACCAAATGTAGGATTATCAATGACTAGTTGCCCTGCATCTGTTCTGTGAGGGGCTAAAAGATTATTAAGGGATGGCCATCATTTTTAGAATAGACAACTTTTAGAAATATGTCTTTTTAGAGAAATTGACTGATAGATATATTAATCTGAGAAACACATCTCCTTTCATTACTTGTTGGGAGTGTTTATAAAGGGTAGAGAAAAGATGAGGTAAAACATTAATTTTCATAGTGAGTATTGTTCCCATCAGGAAAAAAAGTGAGCAATTAAACTATCTATTAAGACCAACAAGTATGTCTAATATTGGTCTGAGGATCTCAACAGGTGAGGTGAATGTAAATTAAATATCATGTAAAATATAATAAAATTATAAGACCTTAGTCACTCACTACTGAAACTATTTTTGTCATTATTGTTCATTATTAAAGTATGAAAGTAAAAGTAGTGGGTAGTTTTGACGTGCACCACATTGATTATATTTCACTACATAGCTGAC
This sequence comes from Protopterus annectens, assembly GCF_019279795.1. Lineage (NCBI taxonomy): Eukaryota > Metazoa > Chordata > Ceratodontiformes > Protopteridae > Protopterus > Protopterus annectens. Next base: position 943,755,929 of record NC_056744.1, on the reverse strand, counting down.
TCTAGTCCTTGGGCTAGCAATATGAGCCCGTAAAACTCATAACTGCTACAGAAACAATGAGCTTTGAAAGGTGCTCATTGCCCAATGTACCACATGATGTGTAAATGGGAAAGAGAGAGAGACATGTCTGACACAATAAATCAGCATACAATACATCAAGCACAAATGGACGAAGCTCAATTAATTAAAAAAGTATAGTTTATGCAGGGGACAAGCCCCTCTCCACTCCAATTGCCATTGGTAATTATATATAGCAATTCCAAGATTGTAAAACACTCCCCTCTCTGCAGTGATCCCACAGAATAGATGCTGGCATCCTGCAATGAACAAACAGTTGGACAAAACAATTTTCTGTTTAAATGTTCAATGTAATGAACACATGATCAAACACATTGAACCTACCAGATGTTAGGCTGAAAGAGTTAGAAAAATATTGTCCAAACTTTTATAGTGCAATGTGGATTACAGATCTTTTATCCAGGTATTAATGTGTGTGTGTGTGTGTGTGTGTGTGTGTGTGTGTGTGTGTGTGTGTGTGTGTGTGTGTGTGTGTGTGTGTGTGTGTGAGGGGATATAACTTCAAAAGAAATGAAGAGGAAAGACCTGTAACTTTAGTAAAGATCTTTTTGCCTTCTTAATAACTATTCCTCATCCCCATGGGCCAGTTGAATGCAAATATTTGTCCAGAATGTACAATATTCTATGAATGTAGTTGGTTGGATTTCATCCTTTAATAAAACTAGCTTGCTCAGTATTGAGTAGTTTCCTTCAATTTTCTCAAAATAATTGACCAGGACATTAATCAAAATGTTATCTTCCATATTTATGAGAGACATAAAATGGTAGGAAACCCAAGGCATTTACTGATTTTAGAATAACTCTAGTTGATGCTTCAAGAAACAAAAGGTACTGTGAGTATTCATATAAAGAACAGGGAATAAACTAACAGCGTAAAGATCAGGAACACAGCAATGGAATACATAAAAATGTGGTAATCTTTCAAGTGAAACTGTACCTTGTTTCCCTTGAAGACTTACCAGAATAATGTTTATTTAATTTTATTCTGCTAAGGTGCTGCTCACATTTTCCCAGCTTTATTGAGATTAGTTGCATTGATTTATGCTTTGTGATCTCCATTTGCTATTTATAAAGAAAAAATATCAACTATGTATATACCTATACATTCTGTTCATTTTTTTATGTACTTTTGTGAAAGGTCAATTGCTGGGTGCCTTCCAGATTTTAAATTCTTTATGGCATACTTAGTTTTGTCAATCAAAAGGGGTAACTGGAAAATTTGATTATGCACTAGTATATAATCTATGTTAGAGTCAAGTAAGGTCAAGTCCTGTTAGGACAGCTGTTTAATCTTAGCCTCACCTCAGGATCTGTGGTCCCACTTCATAAGGGCGGTGCCTCCACAGACCCTGGAAATTACCGCCCCATTAGCTTGACAAGCCTTATCTGCAAAGCCATGGAGAGGATCATAATGGAACTCATAAATAAAGACATAGGGAACTTGCAGACTTTGGATCCAACCCAGTTTGGCTTTGTCAAAGGCAGATCCTGCCTCTTAAACTTGGTTGACTTTTAGACAGTCACCAAGGCCATTGATGAGGAAAGGCAGTCCATACAGCCTACCTCGACCTGGCAAAGGCCTTGACACAATACCCCACTCAGGTATCATCGAAAAACTCATCAGCTTGAATGTAAACCCATACATCACAAGATGGGTTGCAAACTGGCTAGCGACAGAACCCACAGGGTCAGAGTTGCTGGAGCCATGTCAGACTCAAAGCCTGTCACAAGTGGTGTCCCACAGGGCTCAGTCCTGGGTCCACTCTTGTTCGGCATCTACTTTTCTGAAGTACAAGCAAACACAGGAGGGTTATGGCTGACAAAGTTTGCAGATGACTGCAAACTGGGCCATAGTCAACACATCTGACACAGATATCCTCCAGAAGGGCCTCACAGAAACGGATAACTGGTGCCAGAGCCATGGCCTGAAGTTAAATGCATAGTCATACCCTTGGGAAAAACAAGGTTACCCCTAGCTACCATATAGGTGACAATCCACTGAGCACAGAAAAGTCATCAGGGATCTGGGGACCCAAGTTGACAGTAGTCTTCGTTTGACACTCATGTTGCTAAAGTAGTTAGGAAAACCTTCTATCGCCCACCTGATCATGAAGGGATTCACATCTAGATCAAGGAGGTCATCGTCCCCTGTACTCATCACTCATTAGACCTATGATTGAGTACAATGCCCGTTCGAATGTATCTGACCAGACACCTGATGCAGCTTGAAAGGCCCCAAAAGTTCCTCACCAAAAGGATAAAGGGTCTCAAAAATATGTCTTATGCTGCCCGACTGAAAGAACTCCAGCTTTATTCAGTCTCATACCGCTTGCTCAGAGGTGACCTGTGCCTGACATATAAGGCCATGTCAAACCCAGATTTGATGAATATGCTTCACCTCAAAAATCTAGATCCCTCAGAACCACAAGGCGGAGACTTAAACCTTGACACGGTTATAAATAGAACGTGCTGGAGGGACAGATTCATCACCCAGAGACTCCCTATGCTGTGGAACAAAATCCCGGTACATGTGAGGCAGAGCACCTCGCTGGCCTTGTTCAAGAGGAATCTTGACCAATGGATGGGAGATCGCAGATATACCCCAGGGATTACTTCAGTGTCACTGCTTGACAGAGGCACAGAAAATGATAGGCATAGTTTTTATTCAAACTAAAGCCACATAACTATGGGCTAGGCTTATAAATGCCCTTGGGCAGATAGCCTAGTATGAACCTATGAACCTATGAACCTATCTATCACATCAATGCACAGAACATTATGTTGTTACTGTGTAATGTTTTATAGCATTCAGTAAATTCACCTACAATTGATCTGTGTCGAGTAACTTGGATAATGCAGTAGTTTAAAAAGGATTTTGTGGGCAGTTTACCAAGGCCTCTGTACAAAGCACTATACTTAAGAGAAATTAACTCAGTAAATGTATTCTGTATTTCCTCAGGTTAATTGCTAAAGCTATCAAGTTCCTTTTGTTTACCTGGTGTAGTGTCTAACTCAGGTTGTTGTTGTAATCTATGTATACAAGCAAATATTATTTTTTTTCCATTATGGGGAGTTTTCTTTTTTACTTTATTACTTGCCTGTTGCCAGTCAACCATTTGCCTTCCATTCCTTGGGAGCTATCACACAGGCAGCCAACAGGGGCTTTATGGTTAATGTTGTTTAGTCAATAACCCTGCCCACTTGTGGATAATGTAAGCACCTACAAAAATGCATGGACGTCTATGATTTCCTCTATGTGCATGCTCCCATACACATATATACAAGAGCTAACATCAATGGCTTTGTTTTGCAAGCTCACATCATCTGCTCATGTGGTCATTGTTGTTGTTGTTGTTGTGCAAACCTTTGCTTGCGTAAGAACACTGTGACTGACTAGAACTACCATTTCCTCCCTTCAAAATAGGTGAGCTGATGTGAGCAGCCCATTCCCTCCCTCCCTTCCTTGGTTCATATATAAACACATACATGTGTATGTATGTATGTCCACTATGTACAAAACTGTACACAGTGATGCCATAATTTAGTCTTTGGTAGAATAATAATACATAGTCATTCTATCTAGCTGCAACTTAAATCAGTGTAGAACATTGAGACAGATTACAATCATTACAAAATATAGTGACAGCTGATTTAGAAGGCATATCTGGTCATTATTTTTTAACAAGAAAGTTGTAAACAAGTAGAATGGCAGCTCAGGGTAATCAGTAAAACACAGTCAGTCCAAAATCATGTATAAATCATACTCTGCAATAATCTCTGTTTACAAATTTGGTGATATTATCTGACTCACATTGCCTCTTAGAGGCACATAATTAATCAGTTGCATGATGAGAATAGTCTTGTTTTGTGTAGGTGTTACCTATTCCTGCAAAGATGATGCTGTTCCAAGCAATGTTTGGTCTCAATGTATTGAACTTTTTATCAACTATTTCCCGTTGCTCTGAATGTTTGTCATTGTGATTACACATGCAGTGTATCTCTCCCAGTCTTAGCATTAGGAATCTGGCTGATCTGTCATAGCAAAATGGATTTTGCTAGACAGTTTGCCAAAATGCTGGAACATATCATATCAGTTCTGCCTGATGTAAAGCTGGCGATGCTGTCAAATTTGTCTTCATTCTCCGCCACATTAAAAACTGAGAAAGCAAGTTATTTGGGTTCAAGTAATTCCCTACTCAGAAAGTACAAGATAACAGTCCTGCTTTGACCTGCTAACATATTTTCTCATTGCACTTTTAACAGTCTACATATTTCTCCCAGCTTGACTATTTAGTTGAGGATATTAATGTGTGGGATTTCCAATTGTTGTGGAAAAAATTGGAACTCCTGGTTGACATTTAGTTGGAAATTATCTATGAGAAGTTTATCAGCAGTTCCGTGTTACAAGCATCAGCAGTTCCATATTACAAGCAAATGGACTTGCCTGGTTTTATCACAGCTTGTACTGAAGTGATCATGAAATAGTAGCCCACACAATTAAGCTACTAATTGCCTCCAAACAGGAATAAATATGAAGAAACTCTATTCTATGTGTGACTATGAAATCTCTTCAGGAATCATGATATCTTCGGTGCAGCTTTTGTAACATGTTACATATTTAACTATTGTTTACCATCAGAGTTATACCTTTGGACATACTTCTCCAAAATAGAACATTACATGTTCTTTCTTTGCATCTGACCTTTGCTAAATATGCTTATTATATTTTCTCTAACACGAGTTATCAAAGTTGGAATACTCACTTTTTTAGACATCAACATCAGTCCTTCTGATTCATCAGTATGATCATGATAGGTACAATAAACTTAAACTAATCTGGAAGTTAGCACAAAGAACTAAGGCTCTTAATGAAGGGCACAGGGTTTGATTTGTCCACCTACTGTCTCAGTCTGAGCAAGTCACTTAACTCAAGAGTGCTCCCATGTCAACCTATGAAAAGGGTAACTTCAATCCGATCAACATACCTGGCCAACTAATAAATCAAAGGAGAATGGATTTTTTGTCATCTGCCCATCCAGTCAATATCATAGTTTATAACACCTGTTAATCTAAATAATTTTCATAGTGTTACAGAAATTCTATCAATCAGTCTGCTGAAACTGATAAATAAGGTACAATGGGCATTACTTTCAGATCATGATATAGCACAGTCTATTCATATTCTGTATGAACATTGTATGATACATATATGAAAGTGCCTATCTTAGGGCTGACATAACTATATATTTTTTTATTTTAATTTGTTCTTTTTTAAATCAGGTAAACAAGTTAGTTATCGGTCCCTTTTGAACATGGATAAATGCAATCTCTTTCTCTCTCTGAATATATATATATATATATCTATATATATATATATATATATATATATATATATATATACACACACACACACACACACACACACACACACACACACACACAGTATACAATTACAAATGCTCTACCCATCTCCCTGTCTTAGATGCTTCAAGAATATTAGTTGTGTCATTTTCTCATTTCAGAGTCAAATACCTTTTCTTGATGCATGTACATTATTGCTGCCAATAAATAAAACCAAATTTCTCCTTTACTTAAGATCTTTACTTCTTAGAAACTGTTGCAGATTCCCCATGGTTAGTTTTAAAACATGGAGTTTCACATCCCCTCCAACAATATGACCAGAAATGTTTTCACCTACTGTGTTTTTATGCCTGTCAATCTAGTCAAATGTTTCCATTCAGCCTCATAAGATTTCATCTGGAAAACATACAAAATTCTATGTCCTTCAGCACTGTGATAAAATGTGCCTCAAAGTCTACCCTTTTCTTTTACAAACCCTAATTGATTACAAAACAAGGTACACTTTCTGCCTTCCCAAATAAAGCCTTTGTCATATAACTTTCAAAAAAGAGTCCAGAGTTTCAGTCAGAAAGAACTAGAATGCATAAAGGTGATACAAAAGAGTGCAGTACCTCTGTTCTCTTGCCTAGTTCCAGTTCTATAATTTTCCAGCCCTTAATGTCAGACTTCAGACTCCCCATTAACTTCTCATAAGTCTTGATAACTGAATCATGGAAAGAGCTTTCCAATCACACTACAATTTGTTTAAATATGGAAAATTTCCAACAGGAGCTTGTACTACTGTCTCAGCTTTAGGGTGGGGGCATAATATATGGATGATGCCTTAGCTTTTATTCTATTTTCCTTATAAGCCAAAAAACATATTGAATTTTCCAGTGGTGAGAAAAAGAAATTCAAACCTTGTTCTGGGCTTGTCAGCTATATCAGTAAACTAAGAAAATGTTTTCTTACTACTTCAAATCTAGTCTCCCCTTAAGAGAGTTTTGAATTGTCACTGCTAATTGTTCTAGAAATTGGGCAAATAACATTGCAGGCAAGAGGAGACCCTGATAGAATTCTTATGATAACAGAAAGGTGAGCAAAAGAACACTACCAGTTTTTATTTGACCCACTGAAAACAAATATATTAACATAATATGAATATTGAATAAACTGCTTTTTATGCATCAAATGTTAGTATTACCAGCTCTTCAACATACTTGTATTTAATATTATCTGTCAAATCTCCACAAACCCTCACTGATTTTTTCCAGTTAACTCTGGAATGAATTTTGCTAATCTTGTTGCTGTAATGGACATAAATAATTTAGAACTGTGATTAAGTACGTGTAATGTTCTGTAGAAGGATGGTAGATTTGGATCTTTTTCCTCCTTTGTCAAGACCAGTAGATCATTGCTTCCATAGTTGTGGTATCATTATACTTCAAGGACTTCATTAAACATTCCCAAAAGATAGGGAGTCGTAACATCTTTATTTTACATTCATAGTTAATTTGACAAACCATCACTTCCTTGCACTTGATCCTTCACTGTCCCCAAGATTTCATCATGGCCATCAGTTCATCTGCCTTCTCTGCTGTAACCTACATCACCAATTCCTTTCACAAATGTTTAAGCAATAACCCATGTTTGCGTGTGGGTAATGCTAGATTTACCCATGGTTGGTGTGGTGTGACCGAACAAAGACAATCATGGGTAAATCTAGCATTACCCATACCCAGACGTGGGTTATTGCTATTATACAATGATATTATTTAAGAAAAATAATACTTACTTTTCTTAAATAATGTCTTTGTATAATAACTTTGTGGTGCTCTTCTGCTGTTTTCCGCTATCCTGGGGCTTTTTCTGATGTACTGCGCATGCGTATGGAACTTGTGTTCCCATGCTTATGCAGTACATCAGAGCTGTGTAGAGGAAAAGCAACGTAGAAAGGAAGTTCTCCGTTCCCTTTTTTTTAAAGCTATCTCGCTATGTTAAATGAGTTTAACATAGCGAGGTATCTTCTATCTCGCTATGTTAAACATATAACAGCGAGATTAAAGCAACAGAGATCTTCCTTTCTCCGTTGCTACCTGTGCTTACACAGACAAAAAAAAAATCAGGACATATACTAATGGAAATATTCTGGGCGACCGGACCTTTTTCCATTAGTATATGTCAGATTTACAATGGGCACACTGGTTGGGCTGACCAATCAGCGTGCAAATTTTGGAATGGTAATTGACAGTCTTTGTATAATCCAATATATCCTACTCATATTGTTTTCATTCAGTGTCTTTAGAACAAAACCTTACATAAAAAAGTTCTAAATACCTCTTCAGTCACTACTTTCTCCCCCAGTGAAGGATCTACAACCTTTAAATGTAGGCCAGCAATAACTGTTTGCAACCTCTGCTGCCTCGGGCATACTGCTCATTTCTTTTTTGAAATGTTAAATCACCTTCATTTAATTGGTTGTCCAATCTCACCCGTTTTTCACTTTTTAAACTTTGATATTCTTTACTTTATTTACAGTCTGTATGTACATTTATTTCTATTATCAATTCCATTTTTATCTTCTCCCTTCTCTGAAGTACAGTTATTCCAGTGCCATTATATTTATCTGTTGCACTCATTAACAATTGGTTACATCAGTGTGCAAAGCTCCTAGCATTAAAATAATGGCCAGGAATCTTCATCAGTAACTCTGCAACATGCACTCTAGTAGGGCATGATCTTATATGATTATGTAATACATGAAGGCTTTTACTGTTAAGTAAGCATGCTTTATTGAAATGTATATTTTTCAAGTTATATGTCTTGAATTATATTTCTTTGAACAATATGTAAAGTATGTAGGCCCCTGAATCAGGAAAAGACACTGGCTAACAGTCATTCATATTCTCTCTTATAGAAAGTCTCACATGTCAACCTAATGGTGGTACTAGAATAACTCTTGGACCACAACTTAAATCCCTAATACTTGTGACTACATTCCAGTCTCCAGTATAAAAACATAACACTTTCTGTAATCTGCTCAGTACCCTTCTAGTCACTCTTTGCAGCATTACTAATAGGAAAAATAGTGACATTTGTTTGGCTTGCTCCCTTTAGGAATCCCGTTCTGTGTCACAACCATTGTCATTTGTCATGGCTTCCTGTATTGCAAGAGAAAATATCTCTGATAATAGTAAGACTATTAATTTTACCTAGCTCCTTCAAAGGATGACGCTAACCCACCATCCAGCTGCCGTTAAAGAACATTTCATGTTCAGTTTCTTCATGATGCAAGTCTCGCAAGACTACAGTCAAAGATTAACACTGATTCAGATATGTCACCATTTTACTTTTCTTACCCGGGTTGATAAACTCTTTTACATTCCATGTAATTCATTGAGTACCCAAAGATGAAATTACCTTGTGTTAGCTTCCTGATGTTGGCACATTTATCATGATTATTATCCTGTCTTCCTCCTGACTATTACCCGGTTCATTGACTGAGACCAAACATGTAAATAAACTATGTTTTTTTTTTGTGCACAAAGTGAATAATGGTGTAATTATGTACAGATTAAACTAAATCCATAGGTATACCCAACACTATGTTTACTGTTATTCAGTTCTCTCAAAAGCCTGAATAATGACCTCAGGGCTTTTTATTCAATACACAGGCAAACGTAAAATCATATTGCAAAAACATATGCTAGCAAAATCCTTAGACCTACTGATCAGTAATTTCCACATACACACTATCAAGCATGACTCAGATTATCTTACCTTGATTTCTTGTATTTCTATCTCCCCCTAATGTCAGTTACTGAACCTCCACATGTTTCATATTGCACTTAGGTTAACAAGTGCAGACACATTGACTTTTGTTTTACAGAAGACATAATATTCAGCAAGAATGAATGCAGGTGCTGTGAAGAGCATTTTTGGCTAACGACAAAGATTGAAACAATACTAATTTCATGAACTTTAATTATATTTTGACTTAGGAATGAGATCCATTTCTGTCATAGTATTAGAAATTCAAAAGACTTGGAGAAATTAAATCAGTAAAAAAGCGTAGGGTCCAAATGGAGCGATGATAAAATCAACAAGAAAAGAAGAGTAGTAATGCTGGAGTGGAATTCATTCTCGGATCTTGGTGAGTAACTTCATGTAGTGGACCCTGTTTTCACAAAACCTCACCATGTGACACTGATATACAGACTATATTTTATACAGCATATATCATGGGCTAAGGCAGGTTAAAAAACAAAAAAAGACAGCTGGGTGCCCAAGTCCCAGAATAAAAAAAGTGCCTAATCCTGGTATGCACATTGGTGCCAGGACAAGACAAAATGACAGTGAAAAATTCCTATAATGGGGTTAGTCCAGACCCAGAGGAGGATCTCCCCATTGTAGAATGAAGTAGTTATTCCACAAAAAAACACAAAAAATGACAGGTCAAAAAAGAGCCATACAATGATAGAGTGGACTATTGACGATAAGGAAGAAATTCTATATTGTTACTATTATTCCAGAAGCCAAGAATTTCCAGATAGAAGATATTCAAAAACATTACAGGAAAGAAAAATAACTGCAGAAAAAAAAACTGTCAACAGCTTCAATTGCAAATGTGTGTTCATTAATACAAGAGAGCCATGAAAAACATTATATAGACAGAAACTTTGGGCTTCTTAGAAAATAACTTCAGGGAAACTGCAAAAATATAAAGAACAAAACCTACAGATTTCTGAAAAGGTATAGAAAGAAGGAGCAATGAATAACACAGGATGCTGTTTAATTGAACATCTCACAGGAAGATGTTCTGCAACTTTCTATAAAATATCCGCAGGAAATGGAGAGCAAGGAATGTACCCTCAGTTTAGAAGAAAATGATCTAAGGGAACAGGTGCTCAATTTAACAGAGATGGATCAGTTATATTAAGATTGATGAAAGAAACAGACTATAGAAAGTCAATAACTAAAAATGTTAGAAGTCTAATAAAACAGATGAACACAGTTATCAAGACTTTTAAGATAAGTGCATGTGATATAACAAAAGTAAATAGGATATATTACTGTGCAGCTAAATTAATAACAGTGAAAGTCTTATTACAAAAATACAGAGCAATAAGGGAAAGGAAGGGAAGAAATCAAATGCCATCATGGAATCATTGAACAGAGAAAACTATAAAATGATTAAAACAAGTGTCACTCTTAGAATATAGAGGAGGGAACAGATCAATAAAGATCCTTCGAAAGACAAATGTCATAAAAGTAATGTGCAATATCAGAACAGCCTAAGAACTATTGTGCACTATTGCAAATAATAAACAAAAGATATTATCTCAGGCAGAACAACTTGGAAGATATGCAGATAAATATAAAGGAAAAGTACAAAATAAGCAATTCATTGATGATTCAAAAAAGTTTTATAGAGAATTGGGAAATAAATCCAAAGCAATATAACCACCACCAAAAAGGAGAAATAGACACATTTTGGATCAATATCTAGGAAGACCTTGTGGAACATAAAGATGCTGAATGGATAGAAGAAGTAAAAGAAACAGTAAGAAGTATAAAATGTACAGGAAATGAAACAGGACAAAGTAATGGCCAGAGAAATTGAAACAAAATTAAGGAAAGCTCCTAAATGAAAAACCTAACTTCTGGGGAAGTTGGTACCTAACTTCTGGAGAAATAATATCTTTGCACACAGATTTAGTCCTGAGTAAGAAGTACTTATATGTGCATCCTGAACAGACACCAACCTGGATAACAACAGGAAAAATTATACTTATCCTTAAGACTGAACTTGCAAGCTATCCTAAAAACTATAGAGTGATAACTTGTCTTCTGAAAATATATAAACAATATACTGGAACTGATGCCAACAGAATTTATGGGTCTATATTAGAGCATCGAAGCTTCAAAACTTTGAATGTTCTAATATCGACCCCTATTCAGCAAAAGCTGAAAATATTGAAGCAACAGAAAACCAATTTTTTTCCTAGGGAAAGAATTTGGTTGTCCATTTCTGTTGCTTTGGTATTTTCAGCGCTGTGGTGGAAAGTTACGGATCAGGTTCAGGTAAGTGTGCAATTGAGTGTGGGTTAGGTTAGTTAGGCTTAGGGTGCGGGTTAGGTATGTGTGCAATTGTGTGGATGTGAGGGTTAGGGCGGGTTAGGTGAGTTAGGGCATGGGTTAGGTATGTCTGCAATTGTATGGACGTGAGGGTTAGGATGGGGTAGGTGAGTTAGGGTTGGGGCGTGGGTGAGGTGAATGTGCGTTAGTGACGGACCTTGGGGTTAGGGTTTGGGTTAAGATAAGTGGATAGTTAGTGGTGTGTGTATAGTTTAGTGTAGGGTTAGGTGTAAGATTTTAGGTGTATGTGTGTGGATTGCTGTTTGTTTGGTGTGCTTGTGTTGTGTGTATGTGTTTTGGAACAGCAAATTTTTTCCCTAGGAAAAAATTCACTGTTCTGTATGTTCAATGTTTTCAACTTTCTCTGAATAGGGGTTGATATTAGAACATTCGAAGTTTTGAAACTTCGATGTTCTAATATAGACCCAAATTTACAGTCATTTAGAAGAAAACTCAGTCATGAAAACAGAACAAAAAGGTAACAAAAGAAAGTCATATGGAACAAAGGATCATTTGTTGTTAAAGTCATAATGGAGAATCATAAAACTGGGAAGAATCTATGTATGGTGTGGGTAGATTGCAAAAAACATTTGACCGCATCCCACACTAATGGGTAAAGGAGTGCTTACAGATGTATAAGATACACCCTACATTGATCAATTATATTACAGTGAACATGAAAAAGTGGCAAACGACTTAGTAGGTATGCCACAATAAAGGACAAATTATTATCTCAGGGATAGAAATTCATAGGGGAATTTATCTTTGACACTGCTGCTCTTTTGCCTTGCCCCTTAAACCATTATGCTGTTTACTTAACAGATTAGGTCATGTTTATGATTTGGCTCCCAGAAAACAACCATGTTTAAAGACTTCTAAACTTCTTTTTGTGGATGATTTAAAATTGTATAGCTCAACAGATGAGGAGCTGAAAGCACAACTACAAGTGATTAAAACTTTCTCAGATAATATAAGAATGTCATTTGGTTTTGATAAACACGCAAAAGCTGCATTTAAAGCAGGAAAGCCATAGCACCAAGAAAATAGCAGTCTGGGACAGGAATGTGATATAAAGAAACTTAAGCAGAAGGGAGGAAGGGAGTGTATAAATATTTTGGAACTGATGAAGGATGGAGTGAGTTCCCTAGTGCCAGAGCTTCCTTGCACCTTTGATGCATTTTAGAAATAAAAACAGAAAATTACTCTTGTGTAGCCAATGTTTCCTTCAGTTTATTTCTTTGCTGTTTGCTATGTAAAACCCCTCCATTGTCCTGTGCCATTGAGGTCACTATTCCTGGGTTTATATTATATTTTCGAAAGTTTCAAACATCGAACTCCATATGGTCAACACCATATGAGCGATGTTTGAAATTTCGAAAATATAATAAAAAAATAAAAATAAAAAACTATACTTACCTAAATGCTGTAGGCAGGGGGGGCAACCTCCCCTGCACCCCCCACACCCCCGCTATTTCAATATTCCTACTCCGAGTTTGCACTGCATTGAAGTAAAGGGAAAATATTCCCTATGGTGATTTCCGTGTTACACATGTGACATTTCGACGTTTTGACCAATTGGGTTCGCTCAATACACGTTCGCCGTTTACAATTTTCGATCATTCAATAGGAACCCACTATTCCCTTCCTCACTGATATGCACTTTGCCAGCATTCCTCTCTTCCTGCTCATACAGACTCACACAGTTCAGATATTCTTGGACTTCTGTAAAATATTTAGCCCCTACTAAAAAAATATAACCTGAAAAAGGCTTGCTAGATATGTCATTTTTAATTTTATCTTCTTTGCTTTGCATTCACACATGTCTGGCAGAATTAGAGATCACTTGCAATGGGTCCAAACTGCAAAATCATTTTCAGAAAAGACTTTTCTGTCTCATATCTTACAGGATTTTTCCAAGTTTCCACAGCAAAAAAAGAATGCAGGCCTTTTAAATGTCTCATTTTCCTCCAATATAAAATGAGGTAATTGAACTACCATCTTATGACCTGGACAAAAGGCCTTATGTGCCCGTCTTCTTTCCCTTGGAACATCAATTACATTTCCAATTTCACTTCTCTGCTAGCAATCATTCATTCATTATCTTAATTTCTCATTCTCATCATCTGTAGACTCTCTGAACAATCTATCTCTAAATTCATCCTAGTTATAACTGGCCTTCTGGATTTGATTGTAGTGACCTCTGATGATACCTTTGCATCAGTTGTACATTCGACTATGTCCCAACTTTTGTTATGGAACTCTGCATTTTTTTTCTCTTTCGGCCAAGTGGTTTTCAAATGCCTTAAGTCCATTTCTTGCTTCTTTTTCATTTTTTTTGCTGGGTTAATAATGTCTGTAAAGTAACTCACTATTTAATTACATATTTGCCATGTTCTACAAATTCAATACCAAATGATAGTTTTTACAGACATTTTACATGAGCAGCCTTAGGGGCATGTTTCTCTTTTCAGCACTATACTGGAATTCAGCTTAATCACTTTTAATATCTGCACCCAAATCTTCAGTGAAGCATCTGTGGGTCTCCCCCTCATGACTTAGATCACTCTCACTGTAGAATGCTAACATAAATTTCCATTTCACATATTGACTGAAAAATCTTATTTTAATCTGAAGTTATACAATGATACTTCACTTTTCATTAATTATGCCACTAAATTATGTATTTTTTATCATTTTTCTCAAATAATTACAAACTGGCAACGTTGCTTACCTGTATTTATTTTGATGACAGTTTTCTTGTAACATTACTAATGTCTATCATCTTTGCATCATATTTGTAAAATATATTGTAAGTGAAAGTGGCTAATGAAAAACTGCACTGTTCTTTCACATCACTGTCTGAAACGGGAAATTTAGAAATGAAATATCATGTCATATAGTGTTTGTGATATCACCATCTTATGACAGAAAGTACAGTTTTGTACCTACCATAAATGTAGATGTTCGAGTGCTAATACAGCTGCAGTAATCACAGATGGTTTTTTTGCCGGCAGGCGGGTCCTCGGTCAGCCGAATTCCAAAGTCTAGGTCCGGCGTCAGTTGTTGTCGCTTTCTTTCCTGACGTCAGTGAGGCAGGGGTATATAAGACACAGCTGACGCCATTTTCTTCAGTCTTTCTTGCCCCAGATGTCAGGTGCCCCCAGAAGGAAGGCAATACATAAATTATATTTATATACATGCAATGCAATATAATCAAAAATCAGTAGTTGCAAGCAAATATACCATAGAAGGATAACCCAATCAGGTTGTATGAAGAGGGGTTAGGCCCTAGGCCTTTACCAAGATGGGAAGGAGGGAGGGAAAACTGTACTGCAGCTGTATTAGCACTCGAACATCTACATTTATGGTAGGTACAAAACTGTACTATGTTCATCGTGCATACAGCTGCAGTAATCACAGATGGGTAGAATCCCAAAGCTACGCACAGGGTGGTAGGCACTAGGTGGAACTGGGATGAGCCAGAATGCCCTGCAACACAGCAGTGGCAAAGCCTGCTCTAGTTTTGGAATATAAAGGCAGGTGGTAGTGTTTTGTGAAGGTATGCACAGAACTCCAAGTGGCTGCCTCCAAAATATCTTTGGTAGGAACTCCTCTGAGGAAGGCTGTAGAGGTAGCTGTGGCCCTGGTGGAGTGGGATCTGATGCTTGTAGGGACAGATTTTCCATGATAGGAGTAACAAAACCGTATGCAGTGGCCTATCCATTTTGAAATTGTCTGTTTGGTAACTGGCTTCCCTTGAGCTCCTACAGCATAGGACACAAAAAGTTGTTCTGATTTCCTGAAAGGCTTTGTTCTGTCCAAATAATAACATAGCTGTCTGTGGATGTCTAAGGAGTGTAGCAACCTTTCCCCTTTGTTTTGAGGATTGGGGTAAAAGGTAGGTAAGTGTATGGCTTGATTTAAAGCTACCCTGGATACCACTTTAGGCATAAATGACGGGTTGGTTCGAAGGGAAACCCTGTCCTGATGGAAGATGAGAAAGGGCTGCACAGCCATGAGGGCTTGTAGTTCTGAAACCCTATGAGCCTAGGTACTGGCCAGAAGGAAAGCTGTTTTCCAGGACAAATATTGCAAATCTGTTGAGGCAGCTGGTTCAAAGGGAGACAATGTTAATTTTTCTAGAATGTAATTAAGATCCCAGGCTGGCATTGGTTGTTTCCTTGGTGGTCTTATATTCTTAGCCCCTCTGAGGAACTGTCTTAAGAGTGGGTGAGAGAATAAGGGTGGATCAGTGTCGAATTCTGCAGAAATGGCTGAAGCATGGATTTTTATGGAGGAAAATGAAAGTCCACTGTTCAGCAGCTCAGCTAGATACTGTAATACCTGAGGCAAATTCAGTTTTCTAGGGTTCTGGCCTTTTTTCTCATTCCAAGAGCAAAACCATTTCCATTTTGCGGAGTAAGCCTTTCTAGTAGATGGCCTTCTGGCCTCCAAAATGACATCCTGCACCTCTTTGGGGAGTAGGGTCTGTTGTGGTGTTAAGGAATTTTCCATGCAGCGAGATTGAGTGTTTTCAGCTGACTGTGAAGAGTTTTGTAGCTGTGCTGAGTCAGCAGAAGAGGCATTAGAGGTAGGGACCAGGGAGGAGTACGTGTTAGGCTCCTCAGGAGCAGGTACCAGTGTTGCCTTGGCCAGTCTGGAGCAATCAGTATCATCTTCGGTCTGTCTGCTCTTGCTTTCAAGAGCACCTTGGGCAGAAGAGGCAGAGGTGGGAAAGCGTAAACTGTCCATGCTGTCCAACTGAATGAAAGGGCGTCCACTCTCCAGGCCTTTGGATGAAAGGTCCTTGAACAGAACTTTTTCAATTGATGATTTCTGTGGGAGGCGAAGAGATCTATGTCTGGCCTTCCCCATGCTTGGATTATCTTTGTAAACACTTGAGGATGCAACTTCCATTCGTGTGGATCTGTCATATTTCTGCTTAGATTGTCTGCCAGCGTGTTTTCCAAATCTGGCAAGTACTGTGCTTGAAGTTTGATTTGCCATTCCAGAGCCAAGTTCCAAAGTGTCATGGCTAGTCTGCACAGGGGGTATGAATGTGTTCCTCCTTGTTTGTTTATGTACCACATTACTGTGGTGTCTGTTCTTATCAATAATTGTCCTGGATGCAGGAGGTCCTTGAAAGCTGTAATTGCATTTATCACTGCTAGCATTTCTTTTTGATTGATGTGAAGGTGCTATTCCTTTTGGGACCATTTGCCCTGAATGCACCTGTCTGTCATGTGCGCCCCCAGGCGTAATCTGAGGCGTCTGTTGTGATGACTTGATTTGCTTGAGGCTTGCAGAATGGGAGACCTGTGTTTGTTTGACATGCTTGGGCCCACCATAGAAATTCCTTTTGCAAACATGGAATTATTGGTATTATTGTTTCCAAACTGTGGCTGTGTTGAGACCATAGGTTTTTTAGGTACCACTGAAGTTTCCTCATATGCAACTTTGCACATGGGATTAAAAGAATGCAAGATGCCATGAAGCCCAGAGCCTGCAGGATTTTCCTTGCAGTAAGCCTGGTATAATTTGCTAGTATTTTGAAGTACTGAGTTAGTTGCCCCTGTTTTTCTGGCATACGATAGGCCATCTGGGTGTTTGTGTCCAAATTGGCACCCAGGAAAGTTATTTTCTGAGATGGTGTTAGCCTGGATTTCTCTTTGTTGACTGTGTATCCCAGAGAATTCAGTAACCGTGTTACATAAGCCAGATGTTCCAGAAGTATGTGCTTGCTGTCCGCTTGGATCAGGCAGTCGTCCAAATAAGGGTAAATTTGTATCCCTTGAAGTCTGCAGTAGGCAATTACTGATGCCAGGCATTTCATGAATACTCTGGGCGCAGTAGATAAGCCAAAGGGCAATGCAGAGAATTGATAGTGGATTGAACCTGCAAGAAATCTGAGGTATCTTCTGCAGCTTTGTCTGATTGGGACATGCAGGTATGCCTCCATGAGGTCCAATGTTACCAGCCAAAACTCCTTGCCCAGCATGGGAAGAAGCTGCTGTAATGTGAGCATCTTGAATTTTGGTACGAGTAAGAATGTGTTTAGGATGGATAAGTCCAAAATGGGTCTCCAGTCGGTTCCTTTCCTTGGTACCAGAAATAGCCTGGAATAAAAACCTTGACCTTGTTCGTGAGTAGGTACCTCCTGAATAGCTTTCATGTCTATGAGCTTTGAAATTTGTAGCTTTGCCTCTGCCCTTTGATTGTGTGGCAGGTTTGGCATGCCTCTCATTTTTGGAAGAGTGTGAAAATGAAATCTGTAGCCTCTGTTTATAACATCCAGGATCCATTTGTCTGTTGTGACAATATGCCAATTTCTTGTAAATAATGCCAGCTTTCCTCCCAAGGGTGCTGCCAGCTGAGACTTGCTTGGCATGGAAAGGAGGAAGTCATTTGGTTTGTTTTCTGTATTGTTGTGCATTGTCTTTGCCACCTCTTGGTGCTGGAGTTTGCCATTGCCTGCCTCTATATGATCCTTGTGATTGTCCTCTGCCCCTTGTGCGCCTGTATCTACCTCTTTGGGGCTTGTCCGTGGCTGGAAAGGACCAGTTTTTAGAAGGCCAATTTCTGCTAAAACGTGGTGGTTGAACCTGTAGAAAAGCTTTGACAGTTTGCATAGATTTGGCTTTTTCTTCCATTTTCCATAGTATCTCCTCAGCATTAGTACCAAATAGCACATCCTTTTGTAAAGGAGCATCTAGTAGTTTAGCTTTCACATGATCAGGCAAGATTTGTTCCCTAAGCCAGGCATGTCTACGAATGACTGATCCTGTAACAGCAGCTCTACTTGAGGCCTCTAGGGCATCATAGCCACATTGTAAGGTGTGTTTACCCACTTGTTCTGCACTATGCATCATATCCTGCAACTCCTTCAAATCTGGTTGTTCAGGTTGAGACATTTTATTTCTTAATTGTGATAACAGAAACTGCTGATATTTAAGCATATGGAACTGACAATTTAAGGCCCTCATGGCTAGGGTGGCTGAGGTATATACCTTTTTTCCCCACCTTTCTAAGGATCTTGACTCTCTTTTGGAAGGTAGTGGATTCTTAGCAGTAGAGGCCTTCATTCCCTTGGGGCCTTGAGAAATGGTTTCAGGGTCAGCATTATGGCTTTTGTAAAGAAATTGGTGAGAGTTAGGAACTCTGTAGTACCTATCAGGCTTGACTGGGGCAGGAGGCAGGGAATCCGGATTAAGGCAAGCCTCTGAATAAACATCATCAAGTATGTCCAAGACAGGAGGTATCACCAGAGGTCTTTGTTGAGGTAACAAAAGAAATTCCCTAAGTCTTTTCTTGGAATCAGAAAAGTCTTGGCCTTCCCAATGGAAGTGTTCCCTCAAGGTGTGCAAGGTTTCCCCAAAAGAAAAATCCTTTGGAGGAGATACAGAAGGAATGGACTGCTCTGCATCAGAATCTTCAAAAGGGGAGTAAGAGTGTTCCTCTACATCAGAATTCCCTGAAAAATGGAGCCCTGATCAGAAGAGGGAGAATCTTCCTCCACTCTGGGTCTCTTGTCTGGAGGGGGTTGGGAACCCCTGATAAGAGTAATTAAATCCTCAGCCATTTTAAGCATCTGCTTTTTAGGCATGGGGCCTGGAGATGGGCCCTGTGCAACATGCCTCTTGGGATGCCTGGCTGATTTGTACTTAGTAAAGGCCTTAATGGAAAAGGAAGATGAGGGTCTAAAGACACCATGGGTGGAAGTGGACCTGTCCACATTAGGAGGCTCAATGCTCACAGTGGCTTCGGTGGTTGTAGTCTGGGTATGGGCCGAGGTACCTGCAGTCTCGGTTACAGAAGACACCGCCAAAGAAGTGTTGTCGGTAGTCAGGGACTGCATAGGCATCTCGCTGAGAACCGGACCACGTGTAGCCGGTTTTGGCATGGTGTCGGTGGAGACTGTGGACCTCGCGTGTCGGTCCTTGTCCTTGCGTTTTTTGGACAAAACGGTAGTTGGAGTCTCCGACGACATTTTATAATCAAAGGTTTTAACAAAAAAGTGTTGGGAGAACTCCGCCCGACGCTTAATAGTGCGTTTATTGAAAGTAGCGCAAAAGCGACAGCCCGAGACGTCGTGGTCTAGGCCTAAACAAGGTATGCAGAGGGAATGGAAATCCTTATGCGGTATTTGCTTCCCACAAGAAATACAATTGTTAATTTTTTCTGACATCGGTCTGAGGCAAGAAAAGTTTCCCCAACGGGGTACTTAGCTTTAAAGAAGACTTCAGTTTCCAATTTTTCGTAAATTCAGGAGCTGGCCGACCGGCACTTGTGAACTGCTTCTGCTTCAGGCACCGCGCGGCAAAAAAGACTGGAGAAAATGGTGTCGGCTGTGTCTTATATACCCCTGCCTCATTGATGTCAGAAAAGAAAGCGACAACAACTGACGCCGGATCTAGACTTTGGAATTCGGCCGACCGAGGACCCGCCTGCCGGCAGAAAACCCATCTGTGATTACTGCAGCTGTATGCACGATGAACATCTGCAAAATGCCTGTTGATACTTCATAGCAAGGAGTCATAAGAGGAGTACTTTGTAAATAATTCCCCAAACCATTAATAATAATGTTATAATTCTGGGTAATGGCCTGGTGACACAGAGGGATAGAGGTCTGAGTGTGAACCAGGTACTGTATGGTCAGTAGGGGGAGAAGGAGGAATGTGAATCCGGAAGAGATATTGCACTGTCCACTCCAGTACTGGCACCAAATAAAGGGAGTATAGCAGTCAATAGAATGGGCTACAGATGTGTGCTTGACTCTACCTATTTGAGTTCCCACCGTAGTCTTCATCAAGTGTGTGTGATTTGTCTTTGAAATAGGAAAGGTATAGCAGACTCGGACTTTAGATAAAATGCTCATTACATCAGGTAGGTGGGATTAAACAACAGTTGGAAAAAAACACTGATGGCTACCAGGATAAGAGCTACACCAGGATTACAACTGTCTTCCCATAGAAGAAAGAAAAGGGCATGATCTCTGGTCTGGGATAGATGTTTGGCAGGCAAGAGGGAGGCAAAAAATATATGAGTCTCTGTTTAGTCTGACAAATGTTTCCCACAGTTTTACTAAATTTCAACATTTTTACACAGATCGACAAAATGCTGTCTATGGAATCTTACCTCAGAAACAGCCACACTGTCCTAGACAGCCTCTATCCCAAAATGTGTTTTTTTGTACTAGAAATTTAATTTCACATATTGACATCAAAATCATCTTTTAAAGCAGAAGTCTACAGTGATACTTCTGCCTTCATGATATGGAAATATAATGAACAGTCTGAGTGTTTGTCTCAAAATATTACAGTGCTTTGTTTAATATAGCGAACACTTACATTACAGTTGAAGAATTCTACCTCTGCAGCATCAGAGACATCAAGATGTAACCCACCCCCACAGCTGACTTTTTTAGTTCATTTTTAAAAACTTTATAAACTGCCCAGATTTTTGACTCACATTTTTAGTTTGTTCCATTTTTTTTTTGGAAATTATGGAGGATTGTAGTCATTAAATAATGACTTTCAGACGACTTCATATCCTTCAGAAAATGCTTGCTAATGCAAAAGAAAAAAGAAAAAAAGTTCTAGCAACTAAGTTTATAATAAAACTATTTAAATCTGCCCCTGATTTTGGCCCTTTGTCCAGTACATTATTTTTGTATTTGTTAAGAATGCATGAACAAAGAAGTTGAGAGGTATGCTGCCAACATTAACTGCTGAAAAAAAAAATCAACATTTATAATAATATTGTCAAAATACTATAGCTGGATCTGACTTCACTAGCAATGGTAAAATTCTTATTAAAAAAGGGATTTTCGTCAGCAAACATAATTTTGCACAGTAATTACAAAATTGGGTTTTATGACAGAATTGCATAATGGCCCTTAAGAATTTATTTATTGCATATGTGCCTATTTGGTAATAAAGAAAGAAGGCTGGTCCATGGACCTTTTCAGTTACAACCCAGGCTAATTGAAAAGGGATAATTAAAACAATACATGTGGTTTGGGGTTTGATTGATGGTTTTATATTTGTTAATCAGGGTACAACACTAATCACATTGGACCATTTTCAGTTCAGCGTGGAAGATTACATTGAAAAATGAAATGATGTCATAGACACAATGTGCAGAGGTATATACTACAAAGAAAATGCAATAAGAAAGCAAACAGGTATTGTACTAGTTTTTAAATAAAGGAATATATATAAACCCATAGACTGAAATCACAACAGAGACAGAAAGGTGTCTTATAATGAGCAATTTGGATGTCACATTGTTTCACTGTTTCATAACTCTCCTCGTATTAATAGTAGCAGTTGTGTTATGGAATTGTAACTATACGTAGTATCATGAAAACCTTTGATATTAACTTGACCTGTTATAAAATAAGTAGAGGAAGGACTTCATTTGGACATGCCTTTGTGTCTTTGTACAACTTTTCTGTATTTATTTCAGTATTGTACATTCTCAGAATAAAAGGTTAGTCATTTTGGTTTAACAATGAATGTCTTTTTCCTGTTGTCTTTAGTTTTTTGTTTTTGTTTTCTTTTTCTTTTTTTCATTCCTAAATTCATACATTTATCCTGTCATTTGTAACAAACCAACCAAGAAAAGGAAAAGACCTGCTGTATTTGGTATGATCTTTGATCAATGAAATACATACGGCTCAGGAGCTCACAAAAGTAATACATCTCAGCTTATTTTCACAAAATGCCTTATCCGCTGCATGATAACTACACTTTGCTGTCCCTCTCCCTTCCCTCCTACTGTATTGATGATTACGTTTGTTCTCAAAGGTTCTGAACACAGAACATCGACAGTCATTTGTTTTATTTATTAATATACTTCTCAAGTGTATTTCTTTTTTTAATGTGCTAAATCGATCAGAAGCACAAAGAGTAACTTAACAAAACGTTCGAGACATTTGTTAATTAACTTTGTTTACCAGGTAAGTGGACTGGTCCATAGATGATTTTCAGCCATAACCCAGGCCAGCATATACTTAAGAGAATGGAATTTGCGACTAACTCCATTATGTAACCATCATGATAGACTGAAGATCTTTAACCTACACATGTAAGACATTGCAAAGAAGTGGTTTTCTATAAAATCATTACAGAAATTGAGAAGGATAGCTCATACGATATACAGAAAGTCCATTTGTTGCTTAGTTTGATGTAAAATAATATCTCAGTTGTACTAAACAATGAAAACAAATATACATCATATCATTTTAAAAGTGTATCCACTGTTCCACTGTAGTACAACAAACCTGAGTTATAGTAACTGTAAAATGTTTTCTTAATTGCTCTGCATATACCTGTGAGCAAACAGATCACTCAAATCATAATCTTTACATAAAAGGGGGTACACTACAACCACAGCATACTAATGTTTTTAACCAAATAAGACATGATATCCCATGAAAATGGAATTAATAGATTCTAAACAGACTGAGTTCTAAGCAGATTGCAGCTTTTCTCAATGAATACCTGTTTTTTTTATCAATTCTTCTATGAGTTATTAAAGGTGAAAGACCCAATGGTCGGAATCCTCAATCTAAACCCTGAAAAATACCTGCAAAAAAAAAAAAAATTAGTGTTTGTTTTTTTTTTGTTTGTTTTTTTTTTGCAGGAGACAAGCAGATCTTCACCACCAAATGTTGGAGGCAAGCTCCTCATAACCACATCTGTAGTGACTCAAACAAGGGGAAATTATTCTAAAAAGGGCATCACTGCCGGCATATCTTACCAACAATGGCTTTCTACAGAGACAATCAGAATCTTGGGGAACTAAGCCTCTGACAGTTGATGCTCAATAGCTAAAGCTTTGTCCACCAGTGAGGTAATTAGTCTTTATTTTGTGCTATCAAGGGCAAATAATGACATAATACCCATAGCTTATAATCTGATGTTTGTGATTTAAATCATTAATGTATGTCAACAGAGAGTGGGATTAAGGTTAAGGTCCATATAACCATTATCTTACTTAATTGCTCTGTTTTATCATAAGTGCAAATAACACAGGGGAAGGACTGCTGATTGCATGTACAGATGATAATAAAAGTACTAGACCATAATTAAGTTATTTACATTTACTATACTAACTGTCTTATTGCAGCCAAATGAATAGTTAACAAATAAGTTTCCAAACATTAACAATTCTTCATCAGATAAGTCACTTGACTGATCATTTTAAGATGGTTAAATTAATTAATCATTAACAAGTTAGGAAATTATCCAACATCCAAAATATATCCCAAAATAAATATTTGCTGCTGATATAATAAACCCCAAAACATCAACCCCCAAAGTACTCCTAGGTCACTATAAATGTAAAATACGTACAGCTGGTAAAATCACTAGTAGTGACTGCAGCAAAGATGCTCTGATAATTTATTAAAAAAAAGTGCAAAGAAAGCGTTTTTATTTCTCTACAAAATTTGCTAAAGGAGCCTTCAACAGACTATACAGAAATAAAACTAAGGTACACTTAAATACCAATTTCACCATAACCTGAAAATGCTACATCTTATTTGATAGACTCGTTCTAGATATGTAAACACAGGTTATTTATGTTGCAATGGCTGATAAGATATTACATGCTTGAACTGAAAGGGTAAAGGTAGCAGTTATATTTTAATACTTGTTTTCCAGGTATCAATAATCTGAATATTGTAGGATATTTCAGCCATAAACTGAAACACTTCTCCAAAAGAACTACATTTACATACAAAAAATAAGAATTTTAAACACGTAAAACATTGCAATAATTACTAAAGCACAAAACAATTTTTCTATATACTATTGAGGAATTCAACATCATAAACTACAAGATACTACAATCAGTATTCACAGTCTGTTTACAAAATATGTTGGAGAAGTGATAGCTTACAGACAGACTTCACATGGTTATCCAGTTTCATAGATATCCCTTCACTGGCTATAAGTACTGCTCTATGCATCTTGCAGTACAGTTTGTACCACTGTAGGTAGATATGGTAGTCTGTGGGTGGGGTCTGAGTAAATATGCTTCCTAGCATATTGCCTTGTATGAGACATTTGTCAGAGAATTCACAGATGTCCATATTAATCTGGTTTGGCATAGAACCAGGGATCCAAAAGCACAAATGTGTGTGTGCAGGAGTCTTGTGAAGCAAGCTAATGCAATTCATTGATGGGAATCTATGCAAGATAACAGAGAGCTCCTTCACCTTGATCATATTGCTGATGTAATTAAATTGTGGTATGTGAAAACAGAAGTGCAAACATGCATATGTGTGTTTGCCACTGTATGTGTGAGTACTGGGACAGTGTGTCAATGTGCTCATGGGTGTCAGTACATGTATGTGTGGTGTATAGGATGTGTGTGTGTGTGTGTGTGTGTGTGTGTGTGTGTGTGTGTGTGTGTGTGTGTGTAGTTGGCCTTAGGCACAGGCCAACTAGGTGACTGCCTAGGGTACCACTCTAGCAGGGGCACTTTTCCAGTATTTATTTGTTTATTTTTTTGTAGCAAAGTAATGGTTTCTTTAAAATGTGTTGAATGAAGATGGGAAAAACTGAAGAGTAAAAAAAAAAATGTGAGAAAAATGAAGGGAAAAAGTAATCTGTATGGTGTAGGTAGACCAGGATGGGGGCACCGGGTGGTGTGGGGGTGCTGTGGAGCCATTTTGCCTACAGCACCAGCTGACCAAAGGCCAGCCCTGTGTGTGTGTGTGTGTGTGTGTGTGTGTGTGTGTGTGTGTGTGTGTGTGTGTGTGTGTGTGTGTGTGTGTGTGTGTGAGTACTGAGACAATGCCTAAGTGGACCCATGTGTGTCAACCTATTGTGGGTAAGGGTAGTGTCTCTTGAGTGTCATGTCACTGTGTGTGAATGTTTTTTTAAGCTATTAAGGTGATCCACTGTGGAGTCATCTCAGCTCATGACAATTCTCAAGTAATGAGATGTTGCCCTTGTAGGAATTTGCATGACTATGAATCATTAAATGGCATAGAAGTACAGCTTGGCACATGGGTGCAGGGCAAGTTGTGCTAGCATTCCATTTTCTATGAATACCATTGTACAAATATTGTGACATCTCATGAAATAAACTACAACAGCTACAAATACTCCTTTATATTGCCTGGTTCCTATCTGATTAAGGCAGTGACAGCAAAGACAATGAAAAATATAGCAGAAGTAATATACGAAACAAAGAAAATAAAAACAATTAAGTAAACATTTCCTTTTGGACCAAGAAGAAAAGATGCAGATATGTGGACACAAAGATCTGTAGTTCAGTAAACTAGGTGCCAGTGACATACAATAATCTGAAGAAAACAAAATAAAACTATACAGAAATCTTTATATGTAGGGATTTGCCCTCTACACCCCATATTTATATAGAATAAGCCTACAGTTGCGCAACAATGACCAAAGTGAAACCTTCATTAAAAAGCAAGTCACCAGCACAACTAAAAATAAATCCATAAATAAATAACGTTTCATCTTAGACATCTGATAAACAAAATAGCTTTGAATCAAATACATGACTTCAGATATTTCAAGTACAATACACAAAACCTCAAAACCCTAACTACTTATTCCATATTTATCACATTAATGAGTAAGCAAGTTGTACAAAGGAAACCTTTGAAAGTACTGCCTGTAAGTATTTTATTAAAACTGCAGGATTTAGTCTAATATGCTTAAGTATTACTTTAATATACTGGAATTTGGAGAACAACTGCTCAAGTCCCAAGCACTGAAAACCCACTGTCATGATGGCAGGGATTTGAGTGTCTTGCAGATTGTGTAAGCTGCTGCCCATACTCAAAAGTGAATTTAGTTCAGGCAAGCAGCCACTGTGGGGTAGAAGGAGGATTTTAGGTTAGGGAGAGGGAGGGCAAGTTTAAGGTTAGTGATTGGGAAGGAAGTTTTATGGTTACAGAGCAGTAAGGGAGATGAAAAAGAGTTTTAATTTTAGGGAGAAGGAGAGGAGTTTCAGTGTTTGGGAGCAATCAGGGAATTTAGGTTTACTGAAGTGGTTAGAATTTTAGGTTTACAGAGTGAGCTGGCACTTTAAGGTTAGGGATGGAGAGTGTTTTTTTTTGGTGTATGGGAATAAGGACTCGGGCTGAGGAGTAGGTGCAAGTTTTAGGGTTAGAATTTAAGTACTGTTAAGGCTACAAATTCAAAAAATATAAACTAGGAGAAGGCTGATAGCTGAGGCACCAGTTCTTATATTTTATTGTTTTGACAAAAGTTTATGTCTTATGCTCAAATATAAAGGACCAAGTCTTAAGTTCTTTAATTTACAGTGGTGGATTTGCTCCTTAATGGAATAATTAGTCAAAAAATCCATTAGATTTATGTTTTTATAGGATTAAGTGTTGGGAGGGCTATGTAGAAATGAGAGATTGTGCTAGTAGTTCAGGCACTTGCTTTTTCAAACAAGTGGCAGTGAGCAAGTGTGTTGCAAGCTACTAGCAAGCAAGAAAATCTAGAATTTCATCTATTTGCAAACTTGAGTTACTCACCCAGAATATTTTTTATATCCGAGTGAGATGTCAAAATATGCCAAGTGTTGATAGTATTGTAACAGAAACAGAAACAAAATCCATTGATATGCAACATAAAATGTTCTTACACGTGGTAGACTTGCTAATGGAAGATGATAGTGATGGGCTTGTATTATTACTGAAATTTGCACCTTTAAGGTGTAAAGCTGGTGCAGCTGTCTTAAAATGTTTTGTTTTTCTCAGAGTACCATTGGCATTTCCTCTATATTTAAACTTTTTTCAGGTTAATCCTTAATATTCCATTTGTTGACAATCCTTTTATTTTCAAAATAAATTATGAGAAACTGATATTGATGGTTTCACACTAACTATTGCCTATTATTCATGACAGCAAAATTTGGTTTGCAATTATTATATTTAAATATTTTATTTTTGCTTCATTTAGCTATTTATCTCCACTAACTTTATTCCATGGTTACTATTATATATGCTTCTTGGCATTCTGCCAGTAAAATTGCTCTATTTTAAAATATTTTTGCTTTAATAAATCAGCAACAAATATTATATGTGTATATTTTGGATTCAATGACATTATGCTACAACTTTTTGATTACAGGTATAAAATTCTTTAAAATGGGTCAGTTGCTGTAAAGTAGGTTTATTTGAATATTTTACTTGTTTAGTTTTTCTGTCAGTGTATCAGCATAGCAAGTATCATCTAGTTTGTTTTACGTGTCTGCTTTTATTCTGGATTGTTCTGCTTCATTTGAGGAAACATTGGTCAGGCAGAAACTTTAGCTTGCACTAGCCATGGTTACCCTGGACAACCACTACAGTGTTCTGAGCTGCTAAGTGTGCCAAATATTAAGAGAGTTTTGAACTGACATGATGCTGACTACTAAGGTGACAGCAACACTTCACCTTTGGACAGTAATATATCAGTGTAAATCACATTTCCCATTCACAATAAGTTATCCTTTCTTTTCTTCCTTTTATTTTTCTTTTTTCTGTGTGCACGTTTTTTGGTTTCTTGTCTGGCATTGCCTCATTTGTTTTTTGATAGTATAACTCTCATTTTAGTTTATAAAGCACAAAGATACACAGAGCACAGAGTACCAACTGGTATATCACTGTTAGAACTTAGCAGCATTTCTCCTTAGAAAGCAAGGGTCTTCTCACATGTTTGTCAGTGTCCTAATTACACAGTTGACCCAGAAATGATCACTTATCGGAGTTAAAAGAAAGAACAAAAGACATCATCTCAAAACCAATGATTAGATTTTTATTATAAATATTTAAAAAAATCATTGATATGTTCAAGCCATATGTAATGTCATTTAGCACAACCAATCAAAAATATGCTCACATGCAGAATTTATTTTGAAACATTACACAGTGCTATTAATCAGTGACCACCGAAGGCACCTCCGCTTGAAACCCTCACTCATCCTTTCATTATGACTAAGAAGGTCAGTCTGCATCTCATCCTTGATGTCTCCCATGCTTGTAACAGTAACCTGTTTTCATAGGCAACCATAGATGACAGTAAGCAATGTAGTATTTTGTTATATTCAACAGCAGTGTTGTATAACAGAAACCTTTACTACTGATTCATTTACATCATGTAAATGTAGATGCCCTCTCCTTTTTACTAAGCAAAAATTAGAGCAATTTCCACAATACCCTCCTTACAAGTATAACACTCTGCATAGCTGCTGCCTAGTATGCTAACAATACCAATAGATCTTTGTGTGCTCTTCCATCAAATGTTGATCTGCCACATGACTATCTAACACCAGAACATAAAATAGCTTGTCTGGTAACTTGTCTATCAAGCTTGTATTATGAAAGCCATTCCATAACAGTTGAAAAAATGAGGTTTGATACACATGTATGTGGTTACCAAATAGATTATACATGCAAATTAAGAGCTAGGGTTCATGCTGTATAAATGGAATTTTATGGAATTAGCTGTTTATTGTGTTTTAATCTTTATCATAAAACCATACTAAAATATATAACATTCAGAAAAGAAATCCTCAGCATGGATGAGGATGGAAAATAAATCCATGGAATGTCAGACTGCCTCCTCGTCCGTGTTTACTCTCTCTCTCTCTCTCTCTCTCTCTCTCTCTCTCTCTCTCTTCCTCTCCTTACAAGTTGCTTCTAACTCCTAGAATTACCCCATGTACAGGCACAGCTAATTGTAGAGTTTTTAAGGTAAAGGATAGAGCAGAAAACTAGGTTTCCAGATCTTTCTTCCATATCACACACACCATACACTCAGAGCTCAGAACAATTTTAGAGTCCCCAGTATACATAAGTTGCATATTTAGAATATGGGAGGAAAATGGAGCACCCAGAAAAAAATGAACACATGGAGGACATGCAGACTGTAGCAGTCATTAAAAAGGTTCCGGGTGTTTTAAAAATCACAATGATTCCTAAGGGCCCTGTCAGTCTCTTCCCAAATAGTATTCTTCATCTCGCTTAATGCTCTCCTAACTTTAATTCTCCTGCCTCAGAAAATGAGCCAAGGTACATGTTTAGTACGGATCTAACAGGAGAACGTACACACTGTCCTTTCCTAACATGAAGAAAAACATTATTTTCATGTGTTATGCTTTTAATGAAAACTTCTCCAATTAGGACTGGATGTGCCAAGAACATTACACCATTTTCATTAGCGTTGTTCAAAGAATATTAGGGAATGTATAAGTGGTACATGATCTGGTTACAGAAGTACAACAATGGCAAAAATCAGAAAGGAGAACTGCAACAGCTTTAAGACATTAGCAGTACAAGCATTTGTTATAACATCCATATTAAAAGATACCCTAGAATGCAGCTTCTCAATCTATAATAGAGTTATGCCTTATACATACTCAGGTTCTTCTCTGTACAATTCCACAATATAGGGCAGAGATTTTGATTGTAAATGTTTTGTACACTGTTTCTGTGCAGTGTACTTCAGTACTGAACTGTTACAGTACTTAATGAATATTGTTTCTGTGGTTGTTATATACAAAAACACAGATTAGCCCTGAAGCTGTAGATGGTTACATCTCTTCAGCTTATGTTTGATACAGCACCCCCCTCTACCTAGGAAATAAAAGAGAAGCAAGCAAACGTGAGCATTTTTGAATTCTGTCTCAAATAGTGCATGTCCAATACACTCCAAATCAAATAAATATAAATATGATCCTCTACATATACTGCCCCTTGTCAGCTTAATACTGAGAACTAAAATTAAGTACTGTTAAAAAGCATCATCCTGTAATCATGGGTTTGAATCCCTCAGTCACTGTTTCGCTGAACAAATGACTTATAAATGAAATAATTGTGCTTAATAGAGTTAGTTAACCTTCTTAACAAATAAGTAGAATTTTACAATAAATGCTCATTACTATTAAAAAATGTGAATACTGATTGTGTAGACCAATCATCAGGCTCATTGCATATTCAAGGTTATTTACAATAAGAAGTGGCACAAGTAGTAACTGTGAAAATAGAAATCATGCTGCATAACTTGTGGCTGTGAAAATAAGTGTCAGCATTGTGATGCATAGCCAGTATCTGTAAAAGGAAGCATGACATCATAGCTAATGACTACACACTGTGATACTTGTACTTACTTTCACAATTACTGGCAAATTAACATTACAGTGGCACATCTGCTGTTTTTGTGTGCAACAAATTATTCTAAGTCCTGCTGCTGTCCTCATATAAAACAGAAAAACAAATGCATAGGTCAGGATGCAAGGACTATATAGCAAACATATAATCTCCTGACTCCCTTGAAAAAACAAAACAAAGAAGAAGAAGGACCAGAAACTGCTACGTATTGTGCAAACATCACCACATATATGCTGACTGCATAATCAGTATGTTCTTGTGATGGAATTATTCAGAAGTTTTTTTTCCCCCATAAATAATGTAATTTTATAATAGTAGTAATCCATTGTTTTATGTTGGGTTTAGCCATGTCTGGATTTCTTATATTACCTGGTCTTTGTTGTCATGATTAAACCATGCCAGCCAATGGTAAATCCTGCATTACCCACACCTATTCACTGATTATTGCCAAAAGAAATTACTTACAAGGCAAAATATTTAATTATACCATGACCCCCCCCCAAAACGTGCACGCTGATTGGCCAGCGTGCCCGTTGTAAATCGAGATATACTAATGGAAAAAGGTCCAGTTGCCCGGACTTTTTTCCATTAGTATAACTCGTTTTTTTAAAACACTGTCTCGCTATGTTAAAAGGGTTTAACATAGCGAGACAGCTTTAAAATAAGCAACGGAGATCTCCGTTGCTTATTTTAAAGCTGTCTGCTATGTTAAACCCATTTAACATAGCGAGACTAAAAAGCAACGGAGATCTTGCTTTCTCCGTTGCTTTTGCCACAACTCTGATGTACTGCGCAGGCGTGCAGTGCATCAGAACTGCGGATGCCAGACATCAGCGGAAGGGCAGTAAACAGGCATTATACTATGCCATTATTTAAGAAAAGTAACAGTTTATTTTCTTAAATAATGTCATGGTATAATAGCAATAACCCATTTCTGGGTGTGGGTAATGCTAAATTACCCACGGTTGGCTTTGTTTGGTCCCTCGGGCTTCGCCCTCGGGACCAAACCACGCCAACCGTGGGTAAATTTAGCATTACCCACACCCAGGCGTGGGTTATTGCTATAATAATCACAGTCCTGGTTATCATACCCTAAAATGTGTGCACAGCCCTCTTAACTGTAGATTTTTTTGTGATGGTAATTCTTTGGGTAAATTGGATTCACTGCCTCTTAATTAACAATGTTTACTGTTTTCCAACAGCATTTATAGCCTTACATCTTCCTTGACTTCATATGGTTCTGTCTGTTCAAAATTCCCTATAGAGAGGGTTCTGCCACTATCTTGTATTGCTATTATAAATATAACCATTAAGACTTAAACCTAATTTAAGTATGCTTTGCCTAATAGAAGATTACCTGTTCAGTTTTAGGTTTTATACTCCTAGTGAAGGAATCCATTTTTCAATGTCTTGATGATTTTGCATACTTCAGTGCCCTATTTTCTGATAATGCATGTTCATTGTGCATTCATTATAATCCTATCATGATATGTCTGTTGCAGAGGGTGGTATGAGAAGTAGCCTAGTCTGTATTGTGGCTTGCCATCATATCTGAATGACAAAATGTTTTATTTCTTCATCTCACTATAGCTGACAACAATTTCTTGACCAGCTAGGCAATATTGTTCTCCCCCTGATCTGGAAAATTAAAACTGAGTAGGAAAATCCATGATTATCTTTATAACTGTAAGGCAATGATTTAACATTGGTTCAATATAACTATGAACTGAAAGTGGCCCCACCTGTGAGTAATTAATAACTGTTAAGATAAATCTTTTGTGTTCTATGGTCAAGACAATTTTTAAGAATTATATGCACTTTCCTTTAGTAAAGTAAAAACGATTTTCTAAAGCCTCCTGCCTTTCACATATATATTTGTGTAGCCATTCTCAATTCTCCAGCTTCATCTTCACTTTGCCCAGTTATGTGAAAACTATGACATTATGCAGGCAGATAACAAATACAAAAATCAGATCCTGTCCCATTGATCATGGTTTAGTGTACTAAACTTTGTGAAGTGAATTTGGGGAATAGCTTTCTCTACTGTGTTTTAGAAATGAGTTCTTAAAGTATTTTCTTTAAGCCCACTGGACATACTTTCTCTCTTATTCTGGCAGGAACAACATACAATATACATCATTTGGAAGCTATAAACTGAAAACATTCAATCAATAATAGCAGATCTTCAGTCTCATAGCTCTATACGCTGCAGAGTTAAGAAGTAAATCTTGTTCTTCTCTGCCTTTCTTTTCCAGACACAGTGCTTAAACAGCTTATAGCAAATGCCTAGCTGAAGCAGCAGTATACAGACATTGGCAGTGAAGACATGTGATAACAATTCTGAATGAATAAATCATGAGTTAGAAAGGAATAAGAGGCTGGATGCACACATAAAGCCCTTAGCACCTCATATCACTGTAAAAACTTGTCTAGAAGCATTTTGTAGTTAACTGAGACAGCAGGATCACATCTAACATGTAAGTTTATAGTTTATTCATTTTTGGGGTCACAGTCAGAAGTTAGCTCTAGATACCCTAGTGCCCAAAGAAAACAATCCCCGGATTTACTAATCTTCCATGCAGTACTAGCTTAGTCCTACATGGAAGTGGTCGTTTAGGAGCAGGATGGCAGCGCACCATGCATATTAATGAAGGCACGCTGCCTGAGCTCCTACACGGACATAGAGCTTGTACGAGTGCAGGGGGCGTGTCTGAGAGCAGAGCTTTCAGAATATACACGCCCCCACAATGAAGAGCAGCAGAAAGGCCAAAAGAATCAGCAAGACCACTCATAGGTGTCTGCATACCCCCAGCAACATTCCCTCACATGTACAACAGCAATAGTAAATATAAAGAAAGTAAACATACCATTTATTTTATGAGTCTGATTAAAGCTAACAGTAGGTGCGCGGGTTTGCCCATCACTTAGCTACGGTTAATGCAGCTTAAATGGCTGAAGAGGATAACAAAGAAGATATATGCAAATAAAGCAATATAGCAATAGTGCAGTGGGCAGAGCATTCACCTTATGAGTAGGCATTCGCGGTTCATGTCCCACTGCAGCACATTCCATTTTCCATGTCAAATCACATTATGACCAATATTTTAGTTGCATAACCTACTAAATAACATATAGTTGTGAACTGGAGTATTGCATTAAATGCAGATGTGAGGTGTCAGTCTCATAATGTTGCAAAGTCCACAGATAATCATATGTGCCCCATACAGTATATGTACACAGGAATCATGGATACAAATGGAAGGTAAAATGTGTAATGAATGATAACTTCATACAGCTTCCAAATCCCCCACCTTCCCAAGAACCATTAGACATTACTGTCTAAATCAGTGCAGTTGTAAGTGGGAGTAAGCACTAGTAAGCAAGTATAAGCACTATTAAGCAGTAGTAAGTATATGTAAGCATTAGTAAACAGGTTTAAGCCCATTTTCATGGGGGTAAGCAATGCGCACACAGGTTTAAGAATATTGAAGCAAACTCTCTGTAAGCATCATTAACCAGAGGTTAGCAGTGCTTACCCTCATGCAAACCTGCTCCAACCTGCTTACAACTGCTTAAAAGTGCCTTAATCACTCTGTATCCAGTGGTCCTTGTTCTGCCCAGCAACAAAATAAACAGCCTTGCAGGTTTTGAACCCAGGACCCTATACATTATAGTCACAGTCATTAACCACCAAGCCATCACAGTAGTATAAAAGAATGAGGTATCACCAAACAAATTATTACTATAGTAAAATCAAACTGAACATGTGAAAGCAATCAGTATACAGTTAAATGTTCTATAACCCACTACATAACAGAAATATGTGAAGTGGAGTACTGAAGTATGCCCGGATGTGAGATGTAAATGTAATAGAGTGTTGAAGTCCCCTACTAAACACAAGGACCCCATATAGTGTACGTACACATGAATCATGGATATCAGACATATATACAAGATGTAATGAATAATAAATCAATGCCAAAAAGCAAATATAATGCAAAGTCAAATTTAAGCAATGCTAAGCATTGCACAGGCCAGCTTCGGGGGTGTAAGCAATGTTTAGGCCAGTTAACTCAATGTGCCCAGTGGTATACCCCTTTAAACAATGCCAACCTTAGGTAAGCAGGTTTGCCCATAGCTTAGACTTTCAAAACCGGCCAATCACGGCAAAGTGCGAGAATTTGGCCCTACTTAAACCCAACAGGTGGGAATACATCTCTTAACTGGTTGTAGCTTCCTCTTGCTGGTACCATGGCAGGAAGGGGAGAGGGAATGCACTTCCGGGCACAACGCTGGGGCATCCAGGAGTCCAGAGTCATGGCAGGACTCATTGTCAAAGACCATGAGCAGAGACTGCTGCAGAGCCAGTACCAGGGTTCCCAATATAAGATGGAAGTCTGGGAACATCTCACCCATGACCTCACCAGTGCCACTGGCATACCCCGAACTGGTGAGCAGGTCAGGCATCACTATGCCGACCTAAAGCAGTGTAAGGGTGACCTCTTGGAGCAGTGGATCCAAGAAGGTAGGACAGAAGGTAATGTCCAAGTTGTGTGTAAGTATCACTCCACTACGTGTGTAATAATTGCCAGCTCATGTATATTATGGATAGGTATAGCTAAATATTCCTGTTATGTCCTTCACAGTGGCAAGTGAGCAGGCCACGAACCAGGAAGCCCATGACTGTCACCTGGAGAGGTTGTGACGTGAGGCAGGTCAGTAATACTCTTGAAAGTACTGTCATAGGAAATAAATCTAAAAGCATTAGTAAGGTAATTGCAAGTATAAAACCTGTATTGTTTATGGCAAGTACAGCATACACCAGGGAATATGGCAAGAAGAGTCACATATAGTTTGTATGTAAATAAAAGCATAATAGCCTGACAGTAAAGGTCTAACTGCTGGACTGCATGTGCATACTCTGGTAACATATGGTAATGTAGATTTGCAATCACTTAATAATACGGTTGTATTAAGCATTGTTACCCACACTGTGCAACATAAATAAAATGCTTAGGAATGTCTGTATATGACTGGTGTAATCCCCAGAGGTCATTTAGTACAACTGAGAGACACATAGACAGAAAACAGTGAAAAGGCTGACAACAAAATCCAAAAAACACATGCAACTGAGATGTGAACTGTTGTATTTTTAGCACACACAGCCATGGTTCGAATCCTGGCAGTGGTAGTAGTCTGCATACAGAATCACACCCCACAACTGTACAGAGATGTCCAGAATGTCCAGTAAAGTGGCCCATATCTGCTGCCTGTTACCCTGTCCCCCTGGGAAATCAGTGGGACGATCCCAGACGTATAGGCAGCAAACAGGAAATACAACTGATTGACACATCTATGAGAACAAAGCTGGCACACTAAAAACTCCCCAAAATCTTATGAGAGTAATAAGCCATGTATGTCCCATTTACACCCCCATGTTGTCAAGCTGTGCCCAGAGTGTGTACAGTAACAGAGTGAGATGTATGTGCATAATAGTAATGTGGAATCTGGTACTGTGTGTGGCAACATTCAGGTAGTGCTAACAAACATTGCTCCCATAGGTCTGGCAGATATTAACACTGTGCCCAGAAATTAAAGAACGATACCCTTTACTAGTACTGTTTACTTTGATATTGTATGGCATTGTGACTGATGCAGTTGCTCTGAATAATGAGGTATTACTCATCACTGTCGCCCACACTGTCCTACAAAATATAACTGTCTAGGAAAGCCTGTATAAGAGTGTTGTAATATAAGGTCAGAATGTAAAACAACAGCAGAATTGTATGACAAAAGCAGATTGGAGATATACAGCAATATCTATATAGCACACACAACTGTGATGGACAGTGTTTTAGTTTTAGCAGACACAGCCATGGTCTGAATCCTGGGAGTGGGATTAGGCTGCATACAGAATCATACCCCACAACTGTACAGATAACACCAGAATGTCCAGTATATGGGTCCATATCTGCTGCCTGTCACCCTGTCCCCCTGGCAAGTCAGTGGGATGATCCCAAATGTTTAGGCAGCAAACAGGGAATACAACTGATTGTCTCACATCTATGATAACAAACCTGTCACTTTAGCAACTCCTGAAACTGTTATGAGGGTAATAAGCCAAGTATGTCCTGTCTACACCCCTATGTTGTCACGCTGTGACCAGAGTGTGTACAGTAACAGAGTGAGATGTATGTGCATAATACTAATGTGTAATGTGGTACTTTGTGTGGCAACATTCAGGTAGTGCTAACAAACATTGCTCCCACAGGTATGTTGGATACGAACACTGTGCCGAGAAATAAAAAGCTTGATACCCTTTACTGGTACTGTTTACTCTGGTATTGCATGGAATTGTGAGTGTTGCAGTTACTCTGAATAATAAAGTATTACTGATCACTGTCACCCACACTGTGCTACATAATATAACTGTGTAGGAAAGCCTGTATAAGAGTGTTGTAAGTCATTAAAGGTTGAAGAGGGCAATAGTCTAAATATCTCCCTGTTCACCTGCATCTGGTCAAGACATGGCCAGAGTCTGTGCGGAAAGAGATGGATAGGTATGTGCACAACATCAACCTGGAAACCATGAGTATGTGTAGAAACAGTGTTAACAAACATTTCCTCCACAGGTATACCAGGTAAGAGGTGTATACTGCAGGTAAAACCAGTTCATGTATAAAGATGACAACAGCCATATCACTGTCCAAACTAAGGCAATAGGGTAGTGTAGTAATACTTGTAAGGTACAGATAACAGCACTGACTAGGAAAGTAATGCAAACTACAGGAATATACTAGCTGTTAATTGACATCTTTCTCTCCCCCCTACCATATCTCCAACAATAAACTAAATACCCATCTCAAGCGGTATGTGATAACTTCACTGTTGTGTTGGGACATATGTCCTATTGGTTGATAATTATTTAAATCTGTTTCCATGCATGTGCTATGTTGAATTACTCTAACACTGGTGGCATGGTGCCATCAATGTACCTGCATGCTGTTATTACCACTGTGGTCCCATATATGCATGTGCTACGTTTGCAATGCAACTCTTCCGTATCTGGTGTTTGGGTTAATGGGAAAATCTGTGCATGCTGTTATACCTAACCTTGGAATGTGTTGACTATTACTAACCCACATATGCTGATACACCATAAACACCATAGTAAGTATGGGAATACGGGTCCCAGCGGACCCACCTGTCGCAACTCAGCTGGCCATGGCACCGGGTACCAGCATGTCTGGGGCCCAACATGGTACCTCCTCATCCATTGGTCCTGCACCACCTTCGGGTGGAAGAGCCTCAGGGGATGGGGCTCACCCCCCCCCCTGGAGTATGCATGGACAGGAAGCTGTCACTCATTGCCAGGTCTGAGTTGTGGTGCATAGAGAGTGCAATCAGCAGATTGGAGATCTTCTACGCCAGCTCGAGGGCCGCATGTCACAACTAGAGGGTCGGCCTGGCTTTCCGACTCAGCCTCCAGCACAGCCACCTTTGGAGCCGTGAAGGTGCAGTGGGGACTGCCCATGGGTGGGGATCTCAGTCCCACTGTTTCCATTAGGGGGCTCATGGGCTTCCGATTTCCCAACACCCCTCCCCATCAAGGTGTTTACCCGCCACGTGTCATATACCACCCCTGCATGTGTCTTGTTTGTCTTGTCTGTTAACATACCCAACCTACATCCCCAAATATACCTACTATCCCTCCCCCATCATCCCACTCTCATCTGAAAATAAAAGGGCAATCTGTTCCCAAACAAATATCTCACCCCATATGTAGCTGTCTATTTCGTACACATGTCCACTGGACACATGTAATCTGGTCTAATTGGCATCACAACATATTATTGTTGTCTTCACCCCTCTTCCAGGGGTTTGAGTGTCCAAATCTACCTCCAAATTCAGTGTATATGCACAGTTTTTGCTGTAGAAGAAATGGACAGCTATGGACCTTCCCTACACCCTTCCTGCACACCCCTAGCTCTTTTCCCTACTGTCTTTCCCTCTTTGTGCCCCTTTTTCACCACTTTCATATCAACCTTTTTTTCTTTGCTTTTAAAGAAATTAGCATGGGGGTAAGTGGGAGTAAGCACTTTTAAGCAGCAGTAAGTGGGTTTAAGCTTGTTTGCATGGGGGTAAGCAATGCCTGCACAGGTTAAGCAATTGAGAAGCTAAATCTGTATAAGAAACAGTAACCTTCATACTGTTTATGGGCTGCCACTCTAAAAATCCACTGTAATTAAATACTTTCTGTATTAGACACCATAGGGCATAATCTATTAGATTTTTGTATAACATGAAGAACTTGGAAAAGGAACCTATGGTCAGATCCATGTTCTAATGTATGTTTAGCCAATGCACTATAAGTAAAAGATTTTCTAGTACAATAATCATGGTCCCTCATTCTTATTCTTAAAGACCAATTAGTTTTCCCTACATAAAAGTGGAAGCAGCTGACACAGTGGGCTACATAAATTAAATAAGTGGTATTTCAATCTGCCCAACATCTCAATTCCCATAATTTACCAGTGTCTGTATGTTTAAAAAAAACCTAGATTCATCAATAAACTCACAAAAATTGCAGGAACCACACTTACTTTTAGACTTGCGGCCCATAAACAGTATGGTTTGAATGAGTTTGTATCTGTTAAGCCTGTATTAAAAATGAAGACGTTAGGTAAGAGTTGATATTTGTTCATGTTCCTTTAAAATTTTTGGAGGGAATTTTTAATTGGATTTGTAATTGATCTTATTGAGCATTTATATAATGTGTTTAGTTTCATCATTCTTTGTCTAATGAAGTGGTTCTGTTTAACCATGAAAGCACTTACCTTCATATATTAAAAGAATTTTGCATCTGGATTTACGTGTTTGGAGTCTGTGTCTCATTACAGTGTTACTCTGCTTTTGGGTCTTTTGGTATTTCATCTATATGTCTATATATATATATATATATATATATATATATATATATATATATATATATATATATATATATATATATGTAAGCAGATATATATATATATATATATATATATATATATATATATATATATATATGTATATATAGAGGTATATATGGACATACATCTGTAGATAAAAATGGGAACATAACAAAAACATATATGTCCACATGCACCGTTAATGCAGTTGAGGGGCCCCAAACAACATCCGTCTTGTACGAGTGGGTATCCCCCCCACAGCCAAACATGTCTGCCCTCCAATACACTACCAACTGTGGCAGATCCCATAACCAGAACCTGACACAACATGGGCACAAGATGTTAACAGTACTCCATCCCACCTGTATGATGTCAGGCTGGTATCAATAACATATCATGCAGTACAGTCTGGCTCCCATAGGGAATGTACAATTTGGAAGCAATCAACATCCCTAGGATACACATACACAGACACGTATATGCAGATACAGATATATATATATATATATATATATATATATATATATTTATATATATATATATATATATATATATATATATATATATATATATATATATATATATATATATATATATAACTACACATACACACACAGAGATATGTATAGGAAGATACATATGTAGAAGGTGCACACAATATGGAACAGCCACTATGCCTACAGTTACCACCTTATCAACTGGACACTGTATGAGCCACCCATACAAATGACAATCATTGCCTGCAACATATACCCACAGAGAGGTCAAAGATATAACACCTCACACAGATTTGCATATATGGGAAAGCTTTATTTGTGTACTATTACAGTTGTATATGCCATGTCATACAGCTGTTTAGACACCGATGTCCATATAAACAGAGTAATGCAACTGTGAAGCAGTTTTACTAATACAGTAGTCTGGAAAGGTTTATATATGTTGCTGTCCAGGCCGAAGCCTTCAAGTAGTACAATAGTAAAGATAGACTGGGCCACAGGATACCAAACAATCAACAGTAAGTAATGCAGATGTATAGTCCAGCAGCCTCTATCTACACTCTGTACACAATCCCTAGGGGGTAAAGACCTCAGTTGACACAATGGGATGTATCTGTTACATAACAAGGCATAACTGACACCATCACAATCACACTGACAAACAGAACAGTCTGTATGGCAGGAGGAAGTAGGCCTGCATTTACCCAAGGTGAATTGTATGGTAATGTACATGCAGATACCTTAAGGCAGCTTACCCCTGATACCCCCACATGTTGTAACAGCCTGGGTTAGTTATGGTGCACCCCCCCAGACTTAATAATACAGGGCCATAAACCACTGTTACATACACTGGCCTCTGGAATGTATAAGGGCACACATGTATTGTGTAGGTAAAGCCCACACATATATGGACCCAACCCCACAGTATGTATGGGGGACACAACAGCAGTGGACTGATAGCAAGAATGGCAACATGACATACTCACAGCCCACTACATAACAACCCCTGACAGCATGTCATATGTACAAATCCTGGTTTGTAGGTGGAGGACAGAGGCTGGAACATAAGCCCATATGTGTAAAACTGTTGTCATACACTAATCAAGTTGCTGGTGTTACAGGATAGTCTGCAACATACCCTTAGTCAGGAATATGAAGTTAGAAATAGAAATGGATCTAGCCATGTACTGATATCACTCAACACACATTTTGGATTTCCACTTAAAAGCACATTTAAAGAAGGTTGTGGCACATATTTCGAATACTCAGGATTTATTTTGTGAACTATCTCAGATT
This sequence comes from Protopterus annectens, assembly GCF_019279795.1. Lineage (NCBI taxonomy): Eukaryota > Metazoa > Chordata > Ceratodontiformes > Protopteridae > Protopterus > Protopterus annectens. Next base: position 943,714,485 of record NC_056744.1, on the reverse strand, counting down.
AGATGGCAAAAAGACTATTATTGGGTGACTACTGATGTTAAATCACTTTATACGAATATTAATTTAAGATGGGGTTTAGAATCAATTATAGAGATGTTGGGTGATGGACCCAGAACTACCTTTTTGATTAATTTACTCGAGTTTAGTTTAACCCATAATTATTTTTCTTTTAATAATGATTTTTTTCTGCAGTTAAAAAGTACGGCTATGGGGGCTGCCTTTGCGCCCTCATATGCTATTATCTATATGGGATTTTTTGAGAGGAAATTTATTTATCCAACTCTGTTTTTCAAAAATAATGTTATACTATACAAGCGGTTTATTGATGACCTTATCTTTATCTGTAAAGGTGATGCTTGTGAATTTTTGGATTTTTTTGAGACTCTTGAAAATAATGAACATGGATTAACATTTTCTTATGAATTGAATAGGGAACATATTAATTTTTTGGATGTGACCCTGTTTATTGATGGAGAACTTATTGGGTTCAGGCCATTTAGAAAGTTAACCTCAGTGAATATGTTTTTGCATGCCACTAGCATGCACCCTGGACATTTATTACAATCATTACCTTTGGGTGAATTCAAAAGAATTTATAACAATACTAGTGATAAGAATTAAAAAGCCAATGAATTGGATAAAGCTATGATGAGGTTGAGTGAGAGAGGTTATGATAAAAATCATCTTTTGGAATGTAAGCATAAAATTTTGGGGGATGTTTATGTTGGGCCACATCAACACTTACACAGACCAGATAAAAATGGGAAAACTGAAGAGAAATTGTGTGATGTAAGGGAAGATGATGATGAAGAAACGCTCTTTTATGTTACTAGATTTTCTCCCTTTTCGAAGGAATTAATTAAAATAGTGAGAAAATATTGGTATATTGTCAGTGAGGATGAAAATATTGGTCATTTGCTCCCAAAACATATTACTTTCTTCTTTAAGAGGGGAAAAAATTTGAAAGAATTATTAAATCATAACTTCGTGAAAGGGAATTATATTAATAGCTCTCTTTCTGGTACCTTTTCATGTGGCCACTGTAGTATATATGACAGGGTTAAGAATTTGAGTATCATTAATGGTATAACATTTATTCCTAGATTATATTTTAACTGCAGATCGATAGGGGTAGTATATATTCTGGGGTGTTCTTGATGTATGGTACATAGGACAAATTGGTTAGAATTCGGGTACTGGAACATTTAAAAGACATAAGGAATCGGAATGAAGTTAGTCCTGTTGCCCAACACTTCCTTGTTAAACATGATGGTTCCCCTAATAGTTTAAAATTTTGTGTACTTGGTAAGCCATATCTAACTAGAGGGGGGGATTACAATAATAAACTACCTGAATTAGAAACTAGAATGATATTAAAGTTTAAAACTTTAAAGCCCTTTGGTTTAAATCAGGAACTAGGTATCTAATAATTGCAATATCCAACATTTAATAGTATATAATTAATACATTTATGATTTATTTATATTTAGTTTATATATATATATATATATATATATATATATATATATATATATATATATATATATTTATACATTTTTTGTAGTGAAATTATTGATGAAATAGTGGATTTAATGTATGTGATATGTACTGTGTCACTTTAAATGTGTAATATGAATTAATGATTGAATGCAAGCTGTTTGTGTTAATTAGGATGAATAAGTATATAAACCAGTTAAAAAGTGAATGTTCTGAGATCCATGAAGGCGAAAGGCCGAGGTACCAGATCGTTAACTAAATAAAGAAGATACTCTGGTGAAGTGCTGGTGATTTTGTGTTTCTTATTTAATCATTTGCCTGCTGGTGTTTTTTGTATATACTCAGCAACCTGATGTAGACCCATCCACATACATGCACACTGTTACTTGGCAACACTGGGACTAGAACCCTACCTAGGTATGTAGTGATACTGAAGTGTGTGGCTTACATTGCACACACCACACAGTGTTTAGAGTGAGGTGTGTCCCAGGTTACATGTTACATGCAGAACATCCCCAGACATGTACATTATGCTAATGGGGGATGTAATGGGTGTATATGAACAATACGTAGTGTGACAAACTTTCATATACACATTAACAGACACATAACTGGCAGACACACATTCGAGAGACCAGGGCCTATAGCTGCAACCGACTTGACCATGTGTCCAATGTGTTATAGGTAGGCTGCACACAGCGCATGCATAACTGGCCTGGATTGTGGTATCAGTTACCTGTATGGTTGATGGTGACAGTGGTATCCATATATCCATATGGGACATATACTGGGTGTACCTTGATGTAATGACAGTGTACACAGCACCCACATCTCCCAGTGGATATTGTACTCCCTGAAACCCATGATGACACTATGCCATACCCATCATCACACATTGGCCATGACTGAGAGACAACCCATAGTATACCCCAACAGTGGTACTACAGGATATGCATCTAATGCACATGCGACACGCATAGTAGGGTGTTGCATTGTCATCCCTCACCTACAGGCAGCAACAACACTATCTGTACTACTGTGTGGCAATGGGTATTGTAATAGGAGTATGTGGTCTCGGAATGTTGTACCCTACAGATATACGGACATGCACACATACACACACTTGCCAGAACACAATGGGTATCCCATGCCTATCAACCCATTTGTACAACACTGTTGGGCTGGTACTGCAAGGCTCATGTAGCTGGTATGGAGAGGAACTTAACAGGGTACATGTAATGTCCCATACAGCAGCAGCCACAACTGACTATGGCAATGGGTGTTGCAGTGGTTGTAAAGGCCCTCATGGAATTCCCAAGTACAGGTGTGTTAATACACAGACACTGCTATACTCAGTCATGCACATGTACACATGTGTCACTACAGGGGTGCATCGCTGCAGGTGGTCATAGCTGTGTACCTAACTATTGTCCATGGAGAGATGAGTAGTGTAGGGGCTGTGTGTACAGTGACATCCTGCCACCTGCCATGTGGCAGTAGGCAATCTATCGACAGACGCTACTATGGTGGCCCTCAGGGTGAGAGTGACATGTATCAGCCAATCCTCCAGGTGCCTCCTGCACATGGCTGCTGAGGTGATCAAGTTTACATGTATGCAGCATGCATTGCAACACATGGTTAGTGTCTGTGATGGAGACCTGTATCCAAGCATGTTCTGTTGACAAAGGTAGTGTAGTGGAGGAACCCGTGGCATGTGGTGTGTACAGGGTGTCATCTCCTATATAGGCCAGTTCTTACACAGCTGGAGAGACATGTTGGTGTCAGTCAAGCTTAGGTTGCCTGTACATATCCCAGCTGAATACCTGCCATCTGCACATCTGTACAGGGACTGACGTTCATCAGTTTGGCAAGTAGCTTTGCAGTAGGATGAGTTTGTTGACAGAAAGATGTTTGACAACAATATGTATGCCATAACTGCATGTCAGAAGCCCTCACTAACATGTGCCATGTGCTGTACAGACGGCAGTCTACAGTTACATTTCTCATGTCAGATCATTACCCAGTAGGGGTTATATACTGTGACACAGCTCACACACCAGGGATACAACAGGGAGGCCTCAGAGTCCAGCTATGCCTACAGGTGTGCCTGTTGTCAGTACTACATTTAGCACTCTGCTCTTGCCTGGGTAAGCACTGTCAACAGTAGTACCACCATGATACACTACATGACAGTGTGACAGCATGTACCCTGAGCTACTACAGCTGCATGTAATACATTCACAAGGATAACAGTGGTGTACAGGCCTCATGTACATCTGTGTCCCACACATGACACTGACACCCCTTGCTACTGTAATGACAGCACATAGGTGCATGTATTGTACATGGCATTACATACATTTATTACAGATGTCATTGCCCTGTTATGTTATTAGACTGGGTGGTGTGAACTGGTTACCAGAGCTAAGCGAAGCTTATCAAGTATCTATATTGCTGCAATGTAACAGCTGATCTGATTTGCACACTGGTAAGCAAAGTCTATACTGTGTAAGCGCCCATACATTTATCCATAGATTAGCACCATTTAGCTTCACGCAAACTGTACAAACCCAGTTAAAGCTGCTCAAAACTGCCTTAACCACTCTGTATCTGACAGCCCTTGTTCTGCCCAGCAACAAAATGAACAGCCCTTGCAGGTCTTGAACCCAGGATCCTGTACACTATTGTCACAACACTTAACCACTACGCCATGACTACTGTGAAAACAGCTGGTGTTTTACCAATATATCTGTCAATACACATATTGGGTAGTATTGAACAATTGCCTTTACTTCCACAATTGTGCAGTACTTGTTATTAATATGACTGTTGCATCACATATGTTATTTTATCATAATGTATACATAGCAGATACGGTGAGATACATCTGTAGGGTATTAACAACTGTGAGGTTTACACATGACAGGAATATGGATATATACATATAATAGGTCGATATATGTCTACATGTGCGTACACATGTATACTCATACATATGTCTGTATACACATCTGTATCGTGCAAAATATATATGACAATGTGTACATCTCTTTGCATGTACATATATATATATATATATATATATATATATATATATATATACACACACACACACACACACACACACACACACACATATATATATATATATATATATATATATATATATATATATATATGTTTATATAGCTATATATGTAAGCACATCCTATGTGTACAGATATTCCTATTTATGTGGATATATATGTAGATATCTATAACTATATGTTCATACATATCTATTCTGATATACCTATTAATATCAATATATATGCATATATCCATATGTATATGTGCATATGTATCTCTATCTGTATATGTGTAGACATATATTGCTCTGTATATGCATATATCTGAGTGTTTATATATATATATATATATATATATATATATATATATATATGTACATATACATCAGTGGCGGCTGGTGACTTCAAATCAAAGGAGGGCTGCAGGAGACAGCTGAATGGGTGTGGAAAATGGGAAGGGGTGTGACCAACTAGAAAGGGGGGGGAGCTATGCTCAAACCACAAAAACTGGAACTTTAATTAAATACGCTGCCCTGGGTGCCAAACCGTCATTATTAGAGTCCAATGAAGACAAAATGAAGTGTAGAAGAAAAAAAATATTTCAATGCATTGGCTGCATGACAGTAATATCTAGATGGAAACAAAAAGGCTGTGAGGCATGGAAAAATAAATTACTTTTTAAATACATTACTGGAATGCCAGTCAAAATCCAGTATAAGAAAAACAAGCAGCACTAAACTCAAACCACTTCGCCTTGCACTGCAATTCTAATTATAATTTATATTAAACTTTATTAAAGTACGAAGTAACATGCTGAAAGTAGCAATCTCTGTTATACCCCCACTTGTAAAAATGTTTCTCATCCAAAAAAGACCTGCTGCCTGACAACAACTATCTACTTGTTTCATGGGGAAAACATGATCAAAGTAAAAAATGAAACACAAACAAGAAACAAGCTCAAGATACATTGCTTTAAGGATTATTGTACAGGTAATGGACCACACATGATAGATTGGCATTCTGTTTGGTTTACAGGTAAAGCCTGCAAGGATGACTGCAAGTCTCCAACAAATGTAATGAGCTTCTTAAAATAATATAATCCTGTCCTTTATTACAAATACTGTCATATGCATTTCAATACTCAAGGCTTATACATTATCTAGTTGTGCAAGTATTCTCTGCATAGCAACAACACAAAGGCTTTCAGTGTTGGCAATTCTTTAACAGTATGCTTATTAAAGCTTACTTACATCTTACAATCTCAGACAAGCTTACCTGATGGTCATTAAAGCATTGCTACTTAAACACAGAGCAACAGGCACTTTCTGAGTAATAATAAGCATAAATCAACAGTATAAAAATATGACAGAAACCAGAACATTCTGCAAAATCAAGGACAGAATAAAAGTAATACTTGTGTCTACCTTAGATGGGGAGATACTCTACACATTTACACTGCATAACTGCTCCTTGCCTTGCTTGGACACATACAGAGTCACTACATGGGGGAGTGGGGTGCAACAGGTATGTCACAATTTGAAACGTCTCTGGCTGACTGTGATGGCCCTAACACATTTGTCATACCTCTCATCCTCAGAGCAAGAAATCTGGACAAAGCCATACATAAAAGTGGCCCAAAAATAAGGACAACTTTTAAATATTGCTCTTATAAACTTAGAAATATAATAGAATAGTAGGTCTTGCATTAGTATGAATTTTTCGGAAGGGTATAAAATATAAAACTCACATATCTGTCCTTATTTTCTAATGTCAGTCTTTAATGATTTGCCACTACTTTGCCAAAAAACACAATTTTATGAAAAATTGACCAAAAATGTGATGCAAAAATATAAGATAGCCACACAATACAGCTGGAAACCTGTCAAAGAAGGGACCCTTTTTTAATATTAGTACTGCTAACTTGAGCAGCTGACAAAATTAAATAATCTACATGCATTTCTGAAATAAAAGTAATCTATAACTCTGATTATTACAGTTATTTCTTAATTGTAAACTCTCCACATTTTCTTCCAAAATTGTCATTTTGCAGTAGGATTATTAGGGGAAGATCAACATTTTGAGCCAAAATTGGGGACAGTTGAGAGGTTTGGATATGCCTAATTCTATAAAGCAATTTATTTGCATGTACCTCTCAACCTGTTAATGCAGGATATCTGGACAAGGCCAAATATACTGGTGTAATATATAAACAGTACTAAAAATTGTTGTATAACCTGAGACAGTTGATAGAATGACAGGTCTTGCTTTAGCATGCATTTTTCTGAAAGTTATGAAGTCTGAAACTCAGTGTCTGTCATTATTTAGTGACTTAATTTCTAAATTATTTGCCAGAAAACCACACATTTTATGAGGAACAAACCAAAAATAGGAAGCAAAAATCTATTGATTCTGTGAAAATCTGGACAGTTGAGAGGTATAGTTCAGCAGGGGCTGTCTTTGAGTTTGCCGCCCTTCCCCCTCACAAAATCATGGTTGAATGGAGCCTCCCCCCTGCAGCCATTCCAATGAACCATTACTTGGCTATTTCACCCCATTTACCATAAACATTAACGTGCATACTGCTTTACTTCTACGATGATTTGGACTTCATTGGAAAGTTTTATTTTGCATTTTACAGCATAACCACTAAAACATCTGCTAAACAAAGCGATGCAATCTCACAATGAAAACAGACTTATTAGCATTAAAACTCCTCTGCCCTTGAAACTCGCATTCATTGAAACAGCATTGAAACCCACATTTAAAGAAAATACATTTTGCCAGTGGCAAATAAAAAATAACTTTGGGCTATTTTCAAATCATAGGCCCCTTGCACATGAAACATACACTTGTTCTTTGATACACCTTCCTGATTGTATTAAATTATATTCCTTGTACAATATAGTACAGTTGTTAGAGGGCGTTTTAAACTTGTTATTTTGAACATTTTTCCAGTAAACAATGAAACAAAATGCGTGCACCAATAATGACAAAACTGCCCAGTTCAGAACATTTCTATCCTAAAAGTCGACTCAAACTTCTACAGTCCGCCAGTATCAGTAAATATATGCAATCTCTGAAGAAGTAAAAGTCATCTAAATAATTCCACATTAAAGAAATCTGTAACTAATGAAGAGGTTGCTGCTAGCAAACAACTTTATATTTCATTGTTTCATCTGCAAATGAAGTGCCTGTTGCTCTTGAGGAATAAATTGCCTATGTTGCATTAAAAAAATGATAAGCTAGTAATATTGCAATATGGAATGGATGGCAAACTGATAACAGGTTCATATAGTTAGTAGGTATCTTCACCAAAAAGGACTGCAGCATCCACCCCCTTTATAATACAATACAGTAACAGCAATGCATCTACCTACTGTGGGAGTAGAACCCATATCCTTATCCTTCTGCATCAAAAGCAAGTACACTGCCTGTTATGCTGTTAGCAATGTAATCTGATTCAGCATAAGCAGCACTAAACTTTTGTTCCCCTACAGCTCTCAGCTTCTTGTAAAATCTACTTGACACTCAGCTGTATCTCTGAACTTTGAAGCACAAGAAATCTGGAATAAGCCAAAATTTAGGGGGGGGGGGGGCAAAAGACAAAAAAACAGGGACACATTTTAAACGTTAATTATATAATGTTGGAAAGTTGCTAGAATAAAATGCTGTGTTACTACCATACATTTCACTGCTAAGTAATGAACCCAGGACCCTGTGCAAAATAGAGCAACATACCACTATGCCAAATCATCTCTTTTATTTAAGAGAGGAAGACTGAAACTTAAATGACTACCATTTAGTGAATTCAGTTCTTACCATAGCTGTCAACATCTTAGCACAAAACACCTGAACAAAGCCAATAATGAGGGAATACAGCCCCCAAACATATTCAGTGAATTCAGTTCTCACCATAGGTCTCAACCTTGGCACAAAAAACTTGGACAAAGCCAATAATGTGGGAATACAGTCCCAAACATAAGGACAAATTTCAAACATCCATCTTATAAAATTGGTAGCTGTCCGGTTCGATTCTCAGCTAGAGCATCTTCTGCGTGGAGACATGCGTGAATGGGCGTACCTTCGTTGAAGGTTGTGCGTCAGGGCCAGTAACCTGGCACATAAAAAGCAACTGCCAATCATTAGCGGACCAGAGTTCCACTGTGGCAACCCCTAGCCAGGAAAAGCCGAAAGATACATCTTATAAAATTGCTATAATAATAGATTTTGCGTTGCCATGTACTTTCTGAAGAATATGAAGTCTGAAATTCAAATGCTTGTCATTTTTATTTAACATTTGTTAAGTAGGAAAGTCTGACTTGGAACAAAACCAATTTTCAGCAGAAACACTCCAGACACATGTCTTTGTAAAATGGGAGGACACCAGAGCAAACCCAAACAAACACAGGGAGGACATGCAGACTCCACACAGAAGGCACCCCAGCCAAGAATCAAACCAGACAACCTATAGCTATCAGGCAACAATGCTACCACTGCACTACTGACTGTGTTAAGAAACAAAAATACAGAAACCACAGATTTTATGAGGAACAGAACAAATATGAGGCAAAAATCTGCGTATTTTTATAAATGGTGGTGGGTAGGGAATTCAGGATCTTGCCACTTGGCCCCAAGGTACAGGGTTCAAGCCTTATTCTCTACCCACCACCATGTAGCAACTGGGGCATTACACACACACACACACACACACACACACACACACACACACACACACACACACACACACACACACACACACACACACACACACACACACACAACCTACCTGAGACAAAGCTGCTTTCCATGCTGAATACATCTCTTTCTTTCCACTCCATGAGCCAAAAGTTGCTGTAACAAAGTCCTTTCCATGCAGAGTAAAGCCCGTGCTAAATCCACTGAGTAATTCCCATTCTGATCCTGTCTTTCTTTCCCATGAGAGCACCTAGTCCTTCCTGCCTGCGGACGTTACAGTCCGATCCCCTTCCAGTCTATGCAGTTGTAACTGCATAGACTGCCGAAAAAATTTAGAGTTGAATGTTGTATTCATACTCTGGACTGCTGGTGGAGACAATCTGGATTCTGTGCACATGCTCCAGACTGGTTCACCAGCAGTCTGAATGCTGCAATCACGCATGCATGATGTTCCAGGACTCGTGTTTTTATTTCTTTCAGTCCTGCAGTCCAATAGCACGAGCCACTCCTGATATACGTATCCATCTATGTATGTCGATATGTATATGTGTATATATCTATATAGATATATGGATAATTATATATACATATATGTTCACCATATGTTCTGAACATGGAGTGGAGGCCTACCTTAGCCCCAATAGTCCCAACCTCTTAGTGCTGGATGTCAAGTATGTTTTGCAGGTATATTTGCAGATGATTGCTACTGTAATAGGGATTGTCTTCACAGACATGTTGTGTGTGGGAGGTCACATCTGCTTTTACCATGTGCACCATTGGCTACTGACAGACATCTTAAGGACATCATAGTACAGTACCACTGCTAGCACAGTAATGCTCCTGTGCAGTACAGCAGAGATACGGCCAATATATGTGGACAGTCTGACACACTCTGGTCAGTCCAGAGGTATACACAGAACCCCTTAGTGCAATATATGTGGACTAAGCCTGACAATGTGGATGTTAACAGTGATGTAGATGGGTATATCACTTAAATACTGGTATACATTTTCCCCCATAGATTATGCATTCACACACCCCTATCTGTCTTGACACATAATAACTGCTGGTACAGAGGTGCTATGGCTACATACTACCCACTAGTTAGTGACATACATCTGTACAGCATCCCACTGCTTTGTCTGACATACATGACTGTTATGGTGGCCTGGCAGCATTACATCTGGCAAGTATCTGGACATAACATCTCACTGGGTAAGTACATTAAGCTGCTAGGCATGTAACAAAGCACTGTCCAGGCTACAGGCAGACTGCCACAATACTGGCCTACATTTCCTATGGGGGAATACACATGTACCTGCATATATAGCAGGTTCTACAGGCATGGCACAGCACAGAGTAACAGACACCTGTGTGAAAGTGCATAACCACAACCAGTGTGAACACAGCCACAGCCACATATGGTAAGCTAGTGTAATATTACAGTATATGGACTATCTGATCAGCATCATCCTCATATGTGCCACTCACACACTAACCCTACATATACTGGGCCACTACACAGTGTGGTCCGATGCCTGTCTGTGGTGTGGGACGTGTGTGTTTGGCTCTACAAACATGAAAGCCGATAGGGTAACATAAAGTGGAGCAGCATGTAGCATCAGATAGAACAGGACCAAGAACAATAACATCTACCACAGTCTGTACACAGGCCAAGGTACATATTCACGATACGCACACTGTCGACAGTCACCATATGTACACAGACCTCAGTACTGTACACACAACCACAGAATGCCCAGGTTATGTGCTCAAATATAACCCCTACTATACATAACATGTGTAGCAATCTGATATCTCACTGGCTTATCAGATATGATGTCAATAAATATGGTGTACAGAACATATGCACCTCTTACTACATGACATATGTACAAAGGTTGACAGAGTTGTGGCTGGCGGCACAAACACAGGGCCAATCCTGATATGTTGCTGTGATAACCTCATACATTTACTGTTGTAACAGGGTTTGTTGCAACATATGTCCTATGAGGGATATGAAGTCAGTAACTCTCATGGCTGTCACCATGTACTGACTGCAATCCTCACACTATGCTTCTGCAATTCACAGATAGGTGCTCTGTGGGTAACACAAGAAAATAAGGCACCGCACACTGCCCAGTCTGCAGATGACCCTACAGATGGGGGTTTCCTCATAAACATAGCACTGACATGACAGGTATTAGAACATCTAGGACAGCCATATCCACACACACCCTGTTAATCCAACATTACTCCAAATGCAGTATAGCAGCACTTATAGTCTGTAGTCAAGTCAGGCACATCCCCCTCCTGTGTGTTAGCCTGTTTCCACAGTATATGTTGTTAGAGATAAATCCACAATCTATCTGTGATGCTGTTTGCCAAACAACAGATCTAGGTCCTGCTCACAGTGAATGAAAAAGCCCAACACCAACATGATGTTCCCAGATACTGCAGAGTATTTCCATGCAATTGGCTATGAGAATGTTACCACAACTGTTCCACATGCAATCAGCTAGAAGAGGGCTGCAATTCATGCAGAAGCTGTCAGCTAATCATGACCATCACTTACAATACACATTCTACTGCCTAAGCAAAGCAGGTGTAAGTCTCCACATCCACCAGAGAATCCGTTCAAAGATGTAATATTACCAACGAACAAAGTGAATGAACACCAGTTCCTTCTGTGTCTTGGGCACTCGTATACCAACCAGCAAATGCAGAAATTCCGTGAATCTTTACTGAACGCCAGGCAGCCAAAAAATAAAAAACTTTTTATTAACATCCAAGTTAAGCGCTTTCATTTACATTACAGTAAGCTTCATCAGAGCTACAAAATTTAAACTGACCAACATTTAAATAACTTTTTTGGTGCCAGAATGTAATGGCAACTATTACTTAAAGCAATACAACACATATTCCAAAATCTATGTACATACCTCAAAATCAATCTATAATATTTAAAAAATATATACTATAGTAAAATCTACACTAATTAAAAAATATAAATATAAATAAATAAGTAAGCAAATACATATAATGGAGAAAAATGTGTGTATAAAACTCAATCAATTAATAGCTAATAAAGGTTTAATAGATATAAAATTATTTAGTCCTGGAGGGGTAGAGGCATCAGTATATATTTCCCATAATAATTCTTTATAAGATAGTAATCCCTTGAAATTACCCCCCCTAGAATCTATAACCACACTGTCCAAAATAACAAATTTAAAAAAAAATGTCTATCACCACACTTATTTATGTGTCTGTGCAAAGCATTGTTTACATCCTTGGTTTTAATGCTATAAAGATGCGAATATATACGTTTGTTGAATTTTCTCTCCGTTTTACCTATATAATATCCCGAACAAGCCATACATTTAGCAATATAAATAACCATTTTAGTTTGACAATTCCCTTGCTTAAGTCTAATTTCGGTTTTTATTTTATTTTATTTTACTAAATTTTAGTATATATAATTATACGGATCTTCTTTTAAATACTTCACACTTTGACTTATTGTCCAAGGGGATGAAGTATATCCCTGTTACTAAATTTGATTTAGTTGATACTATATGTGAAGCAAAGAAATACATTAGAAAGCTTAATTTGGGTATTATGTTTCAAGATACACACAAATCATCGAAACCATCTTGTATTAATTCCATATCACGAAGTTTGAAGAAGAAGAGTCAGTTTATGCCTCCAATGCATCCTAATATTTCAATTTATGATAAAGCTGTTACACAACAGATATATCAGTTGGAAAATCAGATTAGCAGGTCCAGTATGAAATCATTTTATAATTTATCCCAACTAGAATGCAAGGTGCCTCAGGATCTTAGGAAAAAAACAACAGTATCAGGGTTATGAAACCTGATAAAGGGGGAGGCATAGTTATTTATGATAGTATGATATATTCTTCTAAAATACATGACTTGTTACATACTTCACGTAATTATCAGACTATTTCACTTAATGAGATTAACATTGGATATAGAAGGATTGACATGTGTATTGAAGAGTTTCTTATAGATAAAAGGATTACAGAAACCACATACAAATTTATTAAAGTTGAGTATCCAACGTTGGCATCGATAGATGGAATTCCCAAAATAAATAAAGATATTATGGACCCCCCTTCAGACCTATTATATCAGGTAGTAGATTGAAGACCTTCCCCCTTGGTTCAGTTATAGATGCTTCCTTGAAACACATATATGGAAAAATGACTCACCTTGCTAAAGATTCTTGGGATTATTTAAAAAAATATCCCATATATTTAAGTAAAGAAGAGTTATTATTTGCATCTATAGATGTCATTGATCTCTTCTCAAGTATACCTAAAGGAGACGGTTTGGATGCTTTTGCCAGTAGTTTTAGGAAATATGCAGATATTGATTGGGATACTAACTGTCTACTGGTAGATATGATGTCCTTGGTACTTGACCACAATTACATCTTTTATGAAGGAGAATACTTCAGACAAACTAGGGGCGTAGCTATGGGAGCAGCTTGTGCTCCCATATACGTGAACCTAGTTATGTTAGACTGGGAAGAGAGTCAGGTATTTACTAGTACACATATGAAAAATGTGAAATATTATGCTAGGTACCTGGATGACATCTATATCTTGTGGGATGGTGGCAAAGAAGCGTTTGATTCATTTCTGGATTATATAAATCAAAGTAGCAGTTATCTTAAATTCACATGTTCAAAGAACTATAATGGTGTCCCTTATCTTGACACGTTTGTCTCTAAATTTGAAAACATATTTAAATCCAGAATATATCGAAAAAATACTTTTTCAAATAGCTATCTTGAAATAGTAGTAACCATCCTAAAAACAATTTCTTAATATATACAAAGGGCAACTTATTCGTGCAATAAGGATGACATCTGAATATCAGGATATGTTCGAAGAAGTATTTTATATTACGTCTTTTTTTAAAGAAAGAGGATATGACAGAGATATGATGTCCAAAGTTAGGGAATATGTCACCAGAGAATGGGGTGGAAAATATACACATTTATTAGGTCTTAATTATACACATGATAAAATGATGCATAGTAGCCAGACTACTAATAATTTTTACATTGACGGGAAACCTAAAGATGTCACTAGTTTCAATCGAGTACGTATATTAGAGTATGGACCATATATAACTAAAATAATGAATATATTTAAAAATAATTGGAACATTATCCTTGCAGACCAAGAAATTGCCTCAGTGTTGGGTAGTAGTCTGCAGTTTGTTAATAAAGTGGGAAAGAATATCAAAAAGTACTTGGAAAGAGGTTATTGGTGCAGGGATGATAATAATAATAAAAAGCACACCAAAAGATGTGGTGCGTGTAAACAATGTAGTTTCATATATGAGGTTGAAAAGATTATTTTAAAGAATGTTACTCAAACCAAAATTAGACTTAAGCAAGGGAATTGTCAAACTAAAATGGTTATTTATATTGCTAAATGTATGGCTTGTTCGGGATATTATATAGGTAAAACGGAGAGAAAATTCAACAAACGTATATATTCGCATCTTTATAGCATTAAAACCAAGGATGTAAACAATGCTTTGTACAGACACATAAATAAGTGTGGTGATAGACATTTTTTTTAATTTGCTATTTTGGACAGTGTGGTTATAGTTTCTATGGGGGGGTAATTTCAAGGGATTACTATCTTATAAAGAATTATTATGGCAAATATATACTGATGCCTGTACCCCTCCAGGACTAAATGATTTTATATCTATTAAACCTTTATTAGCTATTAATTGATTGAGTTTTATACACACATTTTTCTCCATTATATGTATTTGCTTACTTATTTATTTATATTTATATTTTTTAATTAGTGTAGATTTTACTATAGTATATTTTTTTAAAATATTATAGATTGATTTTGAGGTATGTACATAGATTTTGGAATATGTGTTGTATTGCTTTAAGTAATAGTTGCAGTTACATTCTGGTGCCAAAAAAGTTATTTAAATGTTGGTCAGTTTAAATTTTATAGTTCTGATGAAGCTTACTGTGATGTAAGTGAAAGCACTTAACTTGAATGTTAATAAAAAGTTTTTTATTTATTGGCTGCCTGGCGTTCAGTAAAGATTCACGGAATTTCTGCATTTGCTGGTTGGTGTACGAGTGCCCAAGACACAGAAGGAACTGGTGTTCGTTCACTTTGTACATCCACCAGAGAGGGAGTGAGAGAGGCAGACAGAGGCAATGATAATTCAGGGAGGGGTGGGAGAGTAAAACTTAAGCATGTTTGTGTCACACACCTACCAGTACAGGGTATCAACCCCCCCTGACTGTGTATTGCTATAACATGTCTATACAATTATTGGATGCACCACATAGGTTACATGTTGAGAAGCCCTCCAAATGTATATGTGATGGTGAGTGACATCTGCAACAGTGATACGATAGCTATATGGTAGGTGTAGTATACATGCCTGTCTGCCTGAACACATGTCAGTGTCAACACAGCCACACTCTCTCAGGGAGCCACACACATTGACACACTTGGCAGGGTCAGGAATACAACTCATCACTAGTTAGATTGCCACAATACAGTACTGTGCAGGTATCACATGCACCACAGGGGTTATCCGGAGGTTATATGGGCAAAGGGTACGTGGAGGTGTTTAACATAAGACAGCATGCTTTAGTATACCAATGGGGGTTGTAGTGAGTGTGAATGTGGTCATTGGCATCATTCACCACATACAGACACAGGGTGCCAGTAGTGACATGCATGGGTGCATTGCTTCATGGGTGTGTAGTGGTAGACTGTGCCAGACGGCTATATAAGGCTAGGTGATGGGTATACCTTGGCATCAGGCCACATGCAGTGTGGCTCAGCGGTGTAGTGTCTAGATTGGCCCACACAGGTGGGTATTATATTCACCATACAGTCACCTGGGTAACTACTGTGTGTGGACATTGTTGTGCATTGCTTGCCATGTATGTGTTCCTTAGTCCATGACATGAACAGTGTCTGGGATGTACACACATCCCACATGCATGTACGATGACATGTGGAACTGTACCTGAGGTGTCTGGCCCATGCTGTGTAAACAGATTGTTATCATCAGATGTGCCAGTCTTGGCCTCATGTGGCAGGAAATGTTAATGGACAGCAGGTTGACCTTGCACCTACATTGATAGCATGATACAAGTATTCACTGGTGTCAGTGGCATCTGCCAATACAGGGCATGTGTCTAAAGCATGGTATGTCCTTTGTGGGTCACATTTGATGGCACCACCAGTGTTGCTGGTGTCCAGTGGGGAATATAGGGAAGGCGCACTGTCTGCATGTACGTGCTTATTGGACTGATGGACAGGGTGCCATGCCCTCTGTAGCCCACTGCAATCACACAATGGTTACTATCACTGGGCAATATGCAGGGTACTACCAACATAGCAGTTGTTGCCTAGGCAAATGCGTGTGTGTGTGTGTGTGTGTGTGTGTGTGTGTGTGTGTGTGTGTGTGTGTGTGTGTGAGAGACATAGGTTGAGAGTGTTCTCTGGGTAATACAAGGGTTGCTATCTTTGTTCGCCAGGCCTTGATGTCACATGTAGGGGTATGGATTTGCACCCCAGCCTTTCAGCTATTTCACATCTGTTATCCCTATAAGGTGGACATTGTGACATATACTGGGGCCACCATATAAGAAATTTGTAAAACGCGCTCCACAATGAGTCCAGTTGTTACACACTCACAGCAATCTCCATACCGGATACGAATGACAAACACAGACAAACACACGTCTGGGATTAGAACTCCTGCCTAGCTAGTTTATCCCACTACAGCAGTACTCAGTTATAGGATACACCATGGAGATTGCTGAGTTACATCTTCCCCAAAGGTGTATTTCACAGTGAATGACATCAGCAGGCTTGCCAAAGTAGTGCATTTAAATTGTAGTGAGTGTGACTAGCCTAAAAAAGCATTGCTCCCTACATAGACATAGAATCACTCACACAAACATCCATACCTGCCATGTGTGGGAATAGAACCCCTACCAGAGTTCTATATCACACTACAGCATTATGCTGTTATAGGATACGCCATGGGGATTACTGGAGTCCTCCTTCCCCAAAGGTGTATTTCACAGTGAATGACATCAGCAGGCTTGCAAATGTAGGACATTTGATTTGTAGTGAGCGTGAGTAGCCTATAAAGCAGTGCTCCATGCACAGACAGACACACACACACAATTGCTATGTCTGGGATTTGAACTACTACCTAACTAGTTTATCACACTACAGCAGTAAGCAGTTTTAGAACACACCACGGAGATTAATGGGCTAAACCTTTCCCAAAGGTGTATTTCACAGTGAATGACATCAGCAGCCTTGCCAAAGTAGGGCATTTGAATTATAGTGAGTGTGACTAGCCTAAAAAGCATTGCTCTCTAAATAGGCAGAGACACACACAGTTCCCATGTTTGGGATTAGAACTCCTACCCAACTAGTGTATCACACTACAGCAGTACGCAGTTATAGGATGTGCCAAAGAGATTACTGGGCCACACCTTTCCCAAAGGTGTATTTCACAGTGAATGACAGCAGCAGCCTTGCCAAATAGGGCATTTGAATTGTAGTGAGTGTGACTAGCCTAAAAAGTATTGCTCTCTACACAGATACACACAGTTGCCCTGTCCGGGATTAGAACTCCTACCTAATTAGTTTATTACACTATAGCAGTACGCAGTTATAGGATGCGCCACAGAGATTACTAGGCTACACCTTTCCTAAAGATGTATTTCACAGTGAATGACATCAGCAGCCTTGCCAAAGTAGGGCATTTGAGTCGTAATGAGTGTGACTAGCCTAAAAAGCATTGCTCTCTACACAGACAGAAACACACACAGACACAGTTACCATGTCTGGGATTAGAACTCCTACCTAACTAGTTTATCACACTACAGCAGTATGCAGTTATAGGATGCGCCACAGAGATTACGGGGCTATACCTTTCCCAAAGGTGTATTTCAAAGTGAATGACCTCAGCAGGCTTGTCATAGTAGGACTATGGGGAGGGCAGTCTGTGTGCATGGGCCATAACCCATTCATCTAGAGTTTGACACACCACATGCGGGCACATGCAATGTTATACAGCTGCTAGATGACTACTTCCTTGTGCAGTCATGTTGCACAGCTAGCACTTGCACCACATAGTCCGTAATGCTGATGGATACTGGTGGCTAATGTCTACAGTGAGTGACATTTACACCTAATGTGGTTCTAGCCATTTGGCTGTGTGCTGGGTGGGACATGCCTCATAATGGATGGCTCCTTGTTACAGTCACTCTTTTCCACACATCTATGCATGTCTACGTTTGACTTATTATAGTGTGTTGTCCTTGGATATATGTCTGTATTCCTATCCACTGTGTGTGCAAAGCATGACTGGTGCACACTGAGGAGTATATGCACTAACATCTGCAACTGCCAGATATGTATGGTCCACTGTTGTTTGCCGACATGGGGTTTATTTGTTTGTGTGTGAGCATGCCCAGTATGACCTTTCAGTATGTTGTTTTCTGACATTGCCTTCATTCCTCTAAGTGTGTGAGCATGCCCAGTATGCCCTTCTATATTGAATGTGTGGATCGATTCCAGGTAGTTTGTACTCCAGTGCAGACCTTTGTGTTGTACACCTACAGATAGCAAACTGTTTCTGCAAGGTATCCATCGATCATTTGGCAATATGGGAACAAATTGTGCAGGGGATAGTGTGTACTGTAGGTGATTGTGTCTGTGCTGCTTCAGCTACATGGTACTGCAGAGATATTCAGACATGTGTACTGTTATACAGTGTGATGTTTTCTGTCCTCATGTACTGTCAGGTGGACATTCTTGCTCACAGTGATATCTTGGGGGACAAGGGTGACTGCAGCTGTGTCCGGTATTGTGGGCAGACACCTACATATTCATGGTAAGTTATGCCATTCTGCCATTCTGAAGGGAGAGCTGCAGACACTTGCTGCTGGTTCTGTGTATCCAGTTGAGCACCTTGGTACAGTGCTGGCAAAGGATCTCATACTTGTACATCCATCAACATGACAGTATAGCCTTATCTTGCTGTGGCAATACCTCACAGCTATACAGATTCACACAGGTTACCCAGAGGCAGGAGACATGAGTCAGGATATTACCCCTATTGTGGTGTACGGCCAGGTATGTAGCCACCCATTTATGTGTTTGCAGCCAGGGATAGTGTGTGCACACAGCTTTGTGTCGGACCTTGCACATTCCATGCTGCCCATGCTCCCACAACCCCCTCTGTTATTCTAACCTCTTTCATACATTATGCATACATTCTCTGATACTTTCCCTAAAGTTATCACCCCATCACAGCTGTGTTTTGGTGTTGGTCCACAGTTCATGCAGTGGGACATGGTGGACATGTCACTGTGGTTTGTCTACCTGGACTTGCATATGGCTTATGTGGAATGTGTTATGTTGTTACTTGGGTGTCCATGACATAACATGCATTGGCAGTATATGTGAGACAATGGCCTTTGGCAGAGGCATGTGGGCCATTTGGTGTTGATCCGGGCCAGATGTGGCAGGCCATTGCATTATGTCAGTCCTACAGTCTCAGACTGCCATACAGTATATTCCCCTGGGGTGACAGGGTAGGTGTGCTAGGTGTTCATGCCAATACCTTCTACCAGTCTTGATCAGATGGTGTGGATGCTGGCAGGGTGCTACCTATGGCTAGGGACACACCTGCATGGGACACCTGCACTGCATGCTACATTCGTTTGCTATTGCCATGTACAGGTGGGGTCATATTGTACCCTTTCCCCACAGTAGGGTTACGACCAGAGAGGTACCTGTGGGTGGTGTTTGGGTGAGCTGGGTGCATGTGTGATATGGACACTACTTGGATCTGACACACAGATATACATGGGGCATTCCAGTTATGCTGGCATGTGCAGGTTCATCAGCTGTTTCCCAATACATCAGTCCTACCTCCTTTGTGATCTGCAAGTGTTCGGGCAGATAACACCAGTATCTCCTATTACAGGACCAGATAATGTGATGCATACCTGTTTATACAATTCCAAGGGTGTGTCCATTTCACAGTTACTCAATATATACAGTATGTCTGGGGTACTTTCCCCTGTGTACTGCTTGTATATCTAGCCCAACAGCCATGCCATGTCAATCTTTGAGATGGTGACACATATCACCACCATACATTTACAGTGGCTTGCTGCTAGCATGTGTTATACTGGTGGGAATTGTCTTTGGCACTGCAGTTGTGAGGATTTGGCCCTGTCATCAGCAGTAGTGGGCAATGGCCACCAGGTCATATCTCAACATGCATACATACTGACAACTCTCACACAATATGAATCACACACCATCCTAACACACACACATACCTGCATATTGTGCAAATGCTACAATCTATCCTGCTACCTTGGCCACCTCTGGGCATCTGTTCTCCACTGGTATTATACCTACACATACATATTACTACATGTCTACATAGGGTTGTGGGGGGCACACTTGACTGTTTCTACATTTCTACACAGAATTGGAGGGGCACACCTGACTATTTCTACAGCTCAACACAGGATTGGGGGGGGCACACCTGACTGTTTCTACATTTCTACACAGAATTGGGGGGAACATACCTGACTGTTACTACATTTCTACATAGGATGGGAGGGCACACCTGACCGTTTCTACATTTCTACACAGGATTAGGGGGGCACACCTGACTGTTTCTACATTTCTGCATACAATTGGGGGCACACCTGACACGTACACATTTGCTATGACTGTACTGGTGTGTCGGGTACTCCATTTCATTCTGTATTCTAACCTATCATGCTGACTAGAGGCATATCAGTGTACTACAGATCTTAGGTTTGATTGACCTACATATTAGTTTCTGACTTACTACCCTTTAGAACTAACATCCCACTGCCTGACCTGATGTAGTCTGTCTGTGTAGGCCTGGGGGGGGTAGTTACCCATAGGCATCATTCAGAGGCCATAGCAAAGCCTTTGTTTGTATTTGTCTACACCTGTCTTGCTGGCTGAGACTGTTGTTGGGCATGTGAACCTCCCTGCCTAGCATGTGTGATTGATATGGACACACATGTGGCCCAGCACATTTCCTGCAGTGGGTTTTGTCACCCTGTGTAGTACTGGCTACTATGGTGACAGCCATATTTGTTACAGATCTCATGGTGCCAATATAGGTGTCTACTATCTGCTGGCATCCTATTCAGCCACCCGATTCCCTTACCTGCTCACATCCATATGATAGATACAAGTGACTACACATACTACTCCAATCAGCAATCGGTAAGAGGAGTAACTTACCTTGTGGGTGTGCCAGTATTGAGGATGGTGCTGAAGGCTGTCTATGTCGGATGCACATAGTATACTCCCTAAACATGGATGAACACAGGTAGTGTCATGTTTGGCATCCCTTTTACTGTATGTGCGAGTCAGAGAGAGGTGTTTTCTCTGGGTCCCTACTGTGTCAGTATACGTGCTATGCGTTGCCTCTTTGCCAAGGCCATGGCATACTGGGCATGCCTCCATCTGCCTGCTGGGGCAGGCTCAGGTTGTTCCTCCTCTGAGTCGCTCTGTGCCTGTGCCGGCCTTGGCATTGGTGGGGGGCTGTGTGGCCCTGCCCTGTGCTGTTCCTGCTGCAGTTGTTTCCCCAGGATCATATTGTGTAGCATGGCACAGATGACAGGTGTAGATGACTATTTGGGTACATGTAGCTGGTGAGTACTGCAAGGCTCCACCAGATGTGTCCAGACACCTGAACCGTGACTTTTGCATCCCAAACACACGCTCTATTATGATTCTGGTCTGTGCGTGTGCCTCATTATGGCATTCTTGTTCGGGTGTGTGTGCATTTCTGATGGGCGTCATCAGCCACGGCTAAAGTGCGTAACCAGCATCTCCCACTAGGTGACCATTAGGGATGTCCCCATTGGCAAATCTCTGGTACAGCTGCATCAGATGCCAGATGACGGAATCGTGATAGCTTCCAGGGCAGCCAGCACACACATTCATTATAATGCCCTGGGCATCGCACACAACCTGGCAGTTGATGGAGGAGAAGCCCTTGTGGTTAATGTAGATCCTACCCCACTCACCGGGTGGTGCTTTGATGCATATGTGCATGCAGTCTATAGCACCCACCACCTCAAGGTATTCAGCTATTTGGTGGAAGAGATGCATATTGCTGGTCAACACCTTACGGGTGTTGAGGAAATATACTTGCCCACCGGCATGTGCTGACATGGCATCCAGAAACTGGTGGAATATTCTGGATGCTGATGGCTGTGAGATCTTTATGATATCTCCAGTTGGGCTTTGGGAGTTACCTGTGGCTAGTATTCCTAGTCCTACACATACCTTGGTATCCACTGGGATGTGTTCCCCTCTGTTAGTTTTGTGTGTCAGGCGTGGCTGGCACAGCTCAACAATTTGCTGTAGGAGGTCCCTGTCCACCCTATAGCACTCTACTATCTCCAGCTCATGTAGCCCCTGGTAGGTTACCCTGGGTCTGTGCACTCTACTCCATCTCCTCACTGTGGGTTGGTTGACAGCGTTCTCATCCTCACCACCCTCAGCCTCTTCCACATGTTGTATGATAGCTGCTGCAGCCCCTATCATTTTGTTGTTTTGTTGGTTAAAAGTTCCCCGACTGTATACACCGGTGGTGTAGAGTATGGAAAAAACCAGAGGGAAAGGTGTTTGCATAGTTTATAGTAGTGTTCTGGGCTAGTCTGGTCTGCTGCCTGTGTAATTGGCTGATTCTGATACATTTCACCTGCCCGCTATGCTAGTTCTCCTAGACTACCTTTCTACTGCTGTTTTCTCTTCCCATTGCCTTCCTGTTTGAGCCCGGGGGTGCGCCACACAAACAGAGTGCTGAAATGTGCACAGAGCTGCTATTTCCTGGTTTACTTCTTTTTCCCTTTAAACCCGGTGCACTGCGCACACACCCGCTTAGGCAATGTAAAGAGTGCTAGGCAGCCTCAGACACACCCCCTTGCTTAGCTCTGCTAAGCTAGGAGCAAGCCTGAGCCACAGGGCTCCAATCTGCTTACAGCATGCCTGACACACACCCCTATGATATCAGCTAACTCCTAGGCTTGCACCAAGCTATTCCTGCTCTTACACTGTTGGGTGCTGACTAGCATGAAGGGGAAATCTGGGATTCAGTATCATTCCCCTCATTTGCATAAGATTGCCTGCTAATGCATAGTTACATGTCCCACACTGAGACTCCCCCCTTAGCAACCACTATTCACTGGCCATGTTGTCTTCTGCCTGCCATTGAGTACAATGGCAAAATAGTGATTTTGGTTAGAATGCTTATTTTATGTGTTTTTTCGTATTTTCCCCCTGATCACATTTGCGTGCCACTGCCCTACGCTTAAACAGTCGAGATCGGCTAAAAAAAAATAAAAGTTAATTTTTTTTATTTTTGTGAGTGTTTTCCATGCCATTGGCCTTATAGATGCCCATTGGCATGCTTTCTACATGATATTCACCCTTTATTTGGAGCTGTCGTGGCTTCATTTTGTAATTTGTAGAAATGTACTCTGTTACTGGCGGAGTACATTTCTGCAGATTACACTAGTCCTGCATGGCCAGTTTCCAGCTTCCTGGATTGCAAATTCACCTCATTTGCATGGATTTCTCCTGCAAATGGGGTAATTTGCATTCAGGGGCTGAGTCCATGCAGGACTAGTGCAGGAGCGCTCGTGCACAACCCTACAGGTTATTCCTGGATCGCACGGCAGACATATTGCCTGCTGGAGCTCCTGCACTAGTCCTGCACACCATGCAGGGCTTGCAGAATCCGGGAGAATGTTTTTAAAAGTTACTTAATATCTGACTCACAGATATATTATTAATTAGAATCTGGATGATTGTAAAGGTGTAATCAGTTTTAAGGTTCTTTGCAGCAAAGTCTAAGTTATAGTCTCAACAAATCAATGCCAACCCAAAGTAATGTACAGACCAGTTCAGAAGTTTTGATGGCATAAATGGAAATTGACTATACCTTTTTGTATTTTTTTTGACTAGGTAGTCAGCATAGGTCAACAGTCCATTTATGGATCATTGCTTGTTTCTGGAATTTATACCCTAGATATATGTAGCAAACAAATGTGACAACTAACTTGTTTCTGATCTCAGAAGAAAAGTTCCAAACATATGCATTATGAAGGAAAAAGCAACTAAATTAAACAAGCGAAATAATGGAGGAAGAGTATTAACTTTTGCTTGGCAAATAGATATGTTAACTGTGACAAAAGACAAAAAGTGTTAAGTATCTTATCTAAAGGGTATATATATATATATATATATATATATATATATATATATATATATATATATATATATACCCCTTGGTGAAGATGAGATGAGGTTATAAACAGATAATTAAAGTGAATCACAGAACCCACCCCCAAAAAATATCTGTGTACCATATAGAATAGCTTAGCAGCACTGATGAGTATGGTTGTTTTTGTTATTTTCTGTTGTTTCCTTTGTTTCTTTCTTCTTTCCAAGTCTGCTCCTTAGTCAAGGAAGAATTATTTCTTATCTGAAGGGACTGGCCCAGTTTCTCACTTTCTCTGACAAGTCCTCACTAGACTTTGATGAGTCCTCAGACATCTCATCCATCTGTCAGTAAGGCACCATTCTTGTAGTGCATGAAGCACCATCATTGCACCCTGAAATTGGAAAACGATGAACTCGTTAAGTGCTTCCCCAGCACAGGAACCAATCTTAACAGCAATTAGGGGTGCTTAACAAAAGTTTGTTAAGAGCACATAAGTACTATAAAGAACAAATCTTGCACTAGGGATTCTCAGAGGACATTGCCAGTGGACAAAGAACAGCAGCAGAAGTAAAACAGCTTTTAAAAGCTGTTAGGTACTTCACTCTGCCACATTTCCAAACAGGAAGTGTGTCTAAATTGTGTCTAACAGCTTTTAAAGCCTTTAGTTCTACACAGGAGCACTTTATTTCTGCCTGCTCTCCATACCTCTATGCTCTCCTGCTTCTGCAGATCATCCCTGATTTTGCCCTTATCCTCATAAAATGTTTGACTTTCTAGAAAGTCAGTGAGGATCTCAGACAATCAGTAACACCAGACATTAGAGTTTTAAAGTTATTGTTCAGAAAATGCTTGTTGATGCAAAACTTGACATTCTGTTATTTTTTTACATGAATTAGAGCAACATTTAAAAACAGTTCCTGATTTTCATCCTTCCCACTCCCCATTTCTTTTTCAGATTCATCCAGAATTCTTAAGCCAATAACTTGAGAGATATGTTGTTGTCTGCTTGACAGCAGTATGTGCTTTAGCAGCTTTCAAAGATGGTAAAATAGTTCATTCTCCTGGAGGTTCCTGTTGCTTTTTTTTCTGTACATGGTAGTACATGAAGAAGATAAAGCTCCATGCACTGTAAAGAATTATGATCAGGTCACCACATGTTCTTGACATGGATGTCAGGATTCACTTCTTGAACTCAGCTCTGGAAGTAAATTCATTAGCATCAATGTCTCGAACATATAACAAGCTGGTTATCATCAGAAACCCAGTCATAATCCTCTGTGTCTGAACTATGTAACCTTCCTAACATTATATGAATCTGCAAACTTCTACGTAGTATTGGATGTCACCAAGGCTGTTGATGCCAGTTCATTTGTGCTGACATCGTCTAATGCTCCCTGGTTTCTCAATTTTTGTGGGAAAAATGAGATAAAAAGTGGTACTTTTTGGTTTTAAACATTTTCATGTCTCATAGCCTAGGTCTCGCTCATATTTGATGATGTACCATAATGTGTTTCTCTGTCTTCCATCTCACAGGAACACATCCTGTTTTGAGATACATATCCATTTCTTTCCTTTACCTAGCCACCTGTATGATCTCCAAGCTCAGTTCCCAGACATATACCACTCTCATCAGGGCTGCAAATACCTGCTTCCTTCCTCTTTACCTTAACAGCAACAAGGTGACCGCATAATACAATGACTTACTCTTCAGATGCATGCACATAGTAAAAATCTTCATCCTCTCTCCTATTACTAGTATAGTCAATGATTTAAAAGCTCCATCTAATTTACACCATACTCAGGAAAAAAATTATCACCCCCCCACCACAGCTTTCCCACTGTAGCTGCTTGTAACAGTCTCACAAGCATTTAGACACAAGTCTGTCATCCTTTACATTTCATGTGGAAGTGTAGATATCACCTGCTGTCTGCTAAAAGGAATTCATAATTTTCAATGATTGTCTAGGCATGTAGAAATAAGAATGGCAAAATGTGCTAATTCAGTTTAAGGTAGCTCTTCATCTTGGACTCCTATCTTGTTATACAGGTATTGCAGATTAATGAGAGGATGCAGGGAGAAGATAATATGTAGAGGAACATGATAAAGTGTGCAGTGAAGGACGGATCTAGGAGTCAATAGGAGCACTGAAAGATAAATAATCAAAAGAGCTGAAGATCTCAGAAGAAAATGTAAAAGATAGTCAACAGAAATTGATTAAGGAGTTGTGGGGAGGGTTGGATGGAACAAAGTTGCAGATGTTAGTAGATGAGATAGAATCAATGTTCGTAAGGATGTTAATTAGTAGGCAGGACATTTGATGAATACATGAGGGAAAAGACAATAAATATCTAACATGGAAGCTTAAGAAACAGAAGAAAGAGAACCAAATCAATGAACTCAATAAAAAGCTTGGAGAGATTGTTGTGAACAAAGAATGGGTAAAAATGACAGAATAATTCTATGCAGGTATTTGTAAGTCAGCTAAGAAAGATATTATAAGTAGGGAAGAGTATGGAATTATCAGTGTCACTTAGTTACAGAGTGTCCAGTTATTTAAAGAGAAGATAGTCTAGCTAGATGCCAAAATCTTGGTGAAATGATGCTTTTAGGTGGTCAGTAAACTTAAGAATTGAAAATTCTATGAAGTTAGTGGAGAATTTTATGAAACCATAGGAAAAAATTTAACCCAAGAGTTGTATGAGGTTTCTAATAAAGGAGCAGGAAGTGGAATTCTGCCAGAATCCTTCATCTTATCAGGTTCTGTATTGATTCAGGAAGGAAGTTAAAGCAGTCTGGACCCAGATAACTACAAGCTCATATCCTCATTTAACACTGATGCTAACATTCTAATTATAGTCTTAACTAGGAGACTTGAGGGTGTGATCCCATTACTCATTCAAAAGAGTCAGAGGAAGTTATCTCATTGATTCAAATGGATCTAAGAAGGTTTGCTAAAGGGAGGTCAACTGAAATGAACTGGAGGATATTAAGTGGCTTTATTAAAGAAGCAGCAGAGGGAGGCTGGTAGCATGCATGAGATATTTTCTTTCATATAAAAAATATTTTCTATATGGGGGTGTTATGGCTTTTTCTGAGGTAGGACTAGCTTTTAAGTTTTGTAACTGGAGGGCAGTAAAGCTACCCAAAGACAAGATTTGTGGTGAATGGGGATCTACATATCTAACAAAGTCACAGTCAATCATTGTACCTGACAGGAACATCCTTTCTCCACTATTTAGTTTCTGTTAGTTATTGAGGTGTTAGTTCATAGAGTCAGGACATTCCTGAATGCAGTAGTGAACATTTTTTTCATAATGTTTGCAGATGACTGTGTGTTACTGATGAACACATTGGACAAGTGTATTTGGAGTATTGTCGATCCAAGGCTATAACAGCCGGCCAGCTTCCAAAGATTCAGCGCACCTTCCGTGCACACAAACTGTTTGCTAGCTCAAGCTGAGCTGACTAAAAGATAAGTTTGGGTGCAAAGCCCTTTAGAGCTTTACTGCCAGTAGACAGAGGCCTGAAAGACAATGCTAGGATCAACAAATTATATATGTCCACCCACTAGCATAAACAACACACCAAAAAACAAGGGAGATAGAGGAAGGGAGGGAGCAACTACTGCAGTGGTGATCATTCAAGCAGCTACTGTTATGATACGTTCAACTTACACAACTACTATGTCATTCATATTGATCACTGTACTGATACCTGGAGAATGGTTATATCAGAGCTTGACCTAGACCTAGAGAAGGAATCCAACTTATAGTGCTTTGTAAAAGTATATACAGAGGACCAGAGTAGCAGCTTCTAGAATATTTTTAAAATTCAGCCCTTTCCAAAAAGCCATAGGTGAAGCCAAGACCCTGGTAGTGTGGGCCATGACCTTGCCTGGAATAGATTTGTTATGGTGAGTATAACAAAAGGTAACAGACAACCATTTGGAAATAGTCTGTTTCTAACAGGTTGTTATATTTGTCACAAGAACATTAACATATGAGTCTGACAAGTCAAAATTCTAAAAATCAAAGTTGCAGAAGAATACATTTTTCCCATGCCTATCAATAATTTGCCCATCCTTATTAGAAGGAATAGGAATGGAATTAACTAAGTGCTTAGTTTATTCCACTGCTGCTAAGTACTTAGTTAATTCCAATCCTACTCTTTCTAATAAGGCTTGGAAAATAAATTATACTTCTAGAATACAAACCTTTCCAAAAAGCCATAGATGAAGCCAAGCCCTGGTGCTTGACACTACCTGGAATAGATTTGTTCTGGTGAGTATAACAAATGATAATAGCCTTAGATAACCATTTGGAAACATTCTGTTTTGACACAGGCTGTCCCTTCTTCTTACCTTCACAAAAATGAACAAATAATCTGAAGATCTGAAAGATTTTGTTCTGTCAAGATATTTCCTGAGTTGTTTATGGACATCCAAAGTATGGAGTATCATTACTGCCTTATTTTTAGGTTCTCATAAGAAAATGGGGAATTGGATAGTTTGGCTTAAAGTAAACATGGATACCACTTTAGTCATAAAATAATTATTGCTCAAAGAAACCCTGTCCCTGTGAAAAATAAGATAGGGTTATCTCACTATAGGAGCTTAGAAATCAGATACTCTGCTTGAAGAGGTCAGAGCAGTCAGTAAAACTGTTTTCCATATTAGCAACCTCAAGTCAGCCACATTAGCTGGTCCAAAGTGTTAGCTTCTCTAACATAAAATTAAGATCCCAAGGATGGGCCACTGGTTCTCTAGGAGGCCTCTTATGCAAAACCCCTTTCAAGAACATTTTGACATGAGACTGCATTGAAAGAGGAGGATCCATGGGTAGACATGCTGAAATGGCCAATAAATGAACTTTGATAGAGGAATAAGTAAGGCCATAGGATAATAACTCACATAAATCTTGTAAAACCAGAGAACAACTATGCCTGAATGGGTGCCGATTATGTTTTTGGCATCAAACATAAAACCTTTTCCATTTGCCAATATATGACTTTCTAGTAACAGGCTTTCTTGCCTCCATTAGTACTTGCTGCATGTCCTCAAAAAACAGGTGCCTAAAAGGAATTAATGCCTATTATCCAGGCAGTCAATTAAAGATGACTGACGTGGGTTGTATCAAACACCCCTGGTCTTGTGTGAGTAGATACAGTCTATGAGGAAGCTTGTGGTAATTGCCCCTGGACATTTCCAAAAGAAGGGAGAACCATGGTTGCCTGGGCCATAAGAGAGTCACCACAATGGTCTTAGGGGATTTCTTCTGAATCTTTAGAAGTGCCCTGGATGTTAGTGGAAAGGGTGTGAAGGCATATAAAAACTTTCTGTCCAAAGTAAAGAAACTATATCTGTCTTCCAGGCATTCTTGCATGTAGTCCTGGAACAGAAATATGCCAGTTGATTATTCAGAGATGAGGCAAAGAAATCTATTTGAGGAATTCTCCACAGATGGATCAAATCTTTGGAGATTCCCTGACCTAGTGTCCATTCTTGAGGATATACCCTGGCCATGCTTAGCTTATCTGCCATACAGGTTTGCTCTGGCAGAATGTAGGATGCTTGTAGAGTGAGGCTGTACTGTGAAGCTATATCCCAAGCTACCATGGCTAGTCTGCAAGGAGGGATAACACCTGGCTCACCCTTGCTTGTTGATGTGCCGCATTTATTTATTTATCTGTCTGTGTTGACCAGGAAAAGCCTGACTGGGTAAAACCCATTTTCAGTGAAGACCTGGGGAGAAAAGCACCACATTTAGGCTACACATGACTGTGGTATTGTTTGTAATCACTTGAAAAGGTCCCAGGGACCAAAGATGTTTCAGAGAGCTTAGTACCTTGATTAGGCCAAGCATCTCCTTGCCATTTATGCATCTGTCCTTGGTGCCCTACACTCACTGTGCTTTTACCCTTCCTGAAACTGTTCCCCAAACAAAATTCAAAGTGTCTGTCGAGACTGACTCCTTTGAAGCACTGAGGGTGAAGGCGAGACATGGATTTAAGGATATCTGTTGTCCCCACCAAAAGATTTCTCTAACGACAAGCCCCAGCACTGGGATCTGAAAATAAAATGTTTTATTTATTTATTTATTTATTTATTATTTTACATTTGTTGACCAGGCCAGTCTAACTGGCTATATGTCCATTTTCAGTAGAGGCCCGGGGAGAAAAGCTCCAATGGAATATTACATGGTTATACAGCAATAAGCAATACATGATTAGAATTAATAAACAAGGTTAGTTATTATGTACAACTATGATAGGAGCAAACAGAGAGAAATACAAAAGTCTAAAAGTCTAAAACAAAGAAATAATAATCATTTTTTTTTTTTTTTTTTTTTTTTTGTGGTCATACTGTGCATAAGAGATAAATTTCTTTACATAGATATAATGTAAAGGAAAGTTGTAATGGTAAAGGGTGAGAAAAGAGACAGAGTAAGGGGAAGGTTAATCTGGGTTGGTACAGTGGCAAAGGCACTGACTCTTGAGATGTATAATCAGTTGTCTTTTAAAAAGTGAGAGTGTAGTCAAGGATGTGATATCAGAGGGTAGTTTGCCTCTTTTCCAACTCTGTTGGAAAAAGGTGGAACAATCTCCACAGATGTTTGTGAGATGTTGATGCTATTACCAAAGAGATTTCAGATACCACTGTATCTTTTTCTTGTTTAGTCTTGATTGGGGTGACATGAGAGTCATAGATGCCAAGATGCCCTAAATTCTGAGGTATTCTCTTGCAGTGACTGAAGTCTGTGCAGAAAGCCTTACAAATATATCTAAATAAAAATCTACTGTGGAAGGAAAATTCTTTGAACTGAGGTGTCTAGCTGAAATCCCAGGAACTCAATCCTGTGTGAGGGAGTCAAGAAAGACTTTTGAAAGTTTTCTTGGAATCTAAGTTTGTGCAAGAGCCCTTTCATCCAAGAGTAAGACTTAGATTCCTGACACCTTGAAAAAGACTCTGTGAAGATAAGCAAGTTATATAAATCTGTAAAACTGCCAATACTCTTTTGCCTGACATGAACTATAATTGGAGCTAAACACCTTGTGAACATTCTTGGATAGTCCATATGGTAAGGCAGAGAACTGATAATGTAATCCAGACACAGAAAACCTTAAGAAAAGTCTGAAGTCTGTATGAATAGGGATGTGATGATAAGCATCTTTTAAGCCTAATATTACCAGGAAACGTGAAAGAGGAAGAAGAGTTAACAGGTCGTGAAGTCACAAGATTTTGAATTTGGGCACTATCACAAACATGCTTTGGAATGAAACATCTGGAATTGGTTTCCAAGCATTTTCTTTCTTTCTTTATCACTAAGAACATCCATGAATAAAACCCTTTCTCCACCTGGGAAGGAGGAACTGGTTCTATCACTCCTTGCGACAGCATGTGATGACAAACAGGTAGAAACAAAACAGTCTGATCTTCAGGATAAGGATTGAACCCCTGGAATGGAGGAATTTCCTCCCACTAACATCGGTAACCTTGATGAATGATTTTTAGAACCCATTTGCCTGAAACAATCTGTTGCCAAAGAGAAAATGGAGAGTCAGATTTTCTAGAAGAGAAAAGAGGTCAAGGTGGGAGGGGGTCACAAGGTCTCTTTAATATTCATTTAGACTTGTTAGAGTGCCTTTGGTTTTGAGAGGTTTGAGACTTCTTTTAGAGCCCTCTTTGCTATTTCTTCTTAAATGCCTGTTTACTGGAGGTCTGTTGAGTTTGTTTATTCTGTTTTTGTCAAAACTGGATGAGGAGAACAAGAAAATAAAACATTGATAATTTGGAAAAGGGGGGATGAAAATTCTTAGAGATTCCCAGGATCAGCTTGCCCCTTTCATCACAGTTTTTTATCACCTATGCAGAAGAGGGGCCAAACACTAAACCTATATCCAAAAGTTAATTTAAAATTTCATTTTTTTCATATCATCTGGGAGATTCTGAGAATGCAGCCAAGCAAACCCCCTTAAAGCAGAACCAGTGGCCATAGCCCTGGAAGAAGTATGAAAGAGTCATGGGCATGCACACACGCGTATACACACACACACACACACACACACACACACACACACACACACACACACACACACACACACACACACACACACACACACACACACACATATACACACATACACACTACAAACACTGAGTAGTGACCTGTGTAATAGAAGAAACCAAGTTATTTAAAGCAGATTTTTCATTACAAGAAGAAACTGTAGATAAAACATTCCACATACTTTCACAGTTTGTCAAAACAAACTTTAATACATGACCCTGACTATTCAAAATTCTAAAAATCATAGTTACAGATGAATGTGATTTTTCCCATACTTTTCAATAATTCTCTCATCCTTATTAGAAAGAGTTGGACTAGAATTAACTAAGTGCTTAGGAGCACTGAAATCAACTAATGCAATAGCTGCTGGGTCAGGTTTGAGAATATTGTTTAAAACCTTAAAAGAATGAGCAAATGCATGCATCCTGTCTACTTTTTTAGGGCTAGCTATCAGGGACTGCAGGCAGTAAGACACATGCACTCTAAAGTAGACATGATAGGACAGGAAAAATGGCTGTAGGTTCTGGAAAAATCATTCTGTAACAACTCACAGTATTTTCTGAGGGACAGAGACACCTCTGTGTTTTCCCACTGTAAACACTGGCACATTCTAGCAATAGTCTCAGAGAAAGAGAATCTCCCACAGGGAGAATTAGAAACTGAACTCTCCTCTGAGATGGAATCAGACATCTGATAACAA
The DNA here is from genome assembly GCF_019279795.1 of Protopterus annectens. NCBI lineage: Eukaryota > Metazoa > Chordata > Ceratodontiformes > Protopteridae > Protopterus > Protopterus annectens. The sequence goes on along the minus strand of NC_056744.1, from coordinate 943,681,096 downwards.
AACCCTGAATCCATCCTGCGTCTTCCTGTTCGGATTCAGAATCATGAATCTCTTCAGGAAAAGAGGATTTCCTCTTTCTTTTACCAGAAATTCCTTTATAACAAGCCTGAATTTAATCTGGAGCCAGTCCCAGTAAAATACTCCAATCCATAAAATTTTGAGGAAGGGTAGATACATGCTTGGTTTTCTGTTTCTTCTTAACAGGAAAAATAGGACCAACTCTTTTACTAAATGCAGCAGCTGCTTCCCCAGGATGGGCACAGCATTCTAACACAACAGGGAAACCTTGTTCATTCTCCCAGAACCAACAAGAGTGGCTTTTCCTTGCCCACCAAGGGGACCCCAACAGCTGCAGAGGAAATGGCTAAACTATGTGCTACACCAGAGGGATCCAAGGTAAACGATAAGTAGTCTGAGGTACAGCTAATGGCAACAGTTTGTCACCCATCTGTTGCTGAGACAAATTGACAGCCTGCTGTGGTGGCAAAGGCTGTTTACTTATCTTTTTCTTTTTTGGCTAGAAGAAGGGCTGATCATGGGACAGGAAGTCTGTTCTATGGTAAAGCCGAAAATTATGCCTCTTTCCCAGGGAAGATAAGCAGCAAATGCCAGTAAAATTACCAGTCCACAAAATTACTTTTTTGACAGAAAAAAACATAGTAAAAAGCACTTTAAAATAATTCAGCAGTCCAGCACTGGAAAAATAAACACAACTTCTCCACAGAAAATATGTTTTCAGTTAGTTTACACTACTTTTAAATTGACAGAAAGAAATTGGTGCTCTGTTTAAAAGAATGTTACAGTTTCAAGGCAGCCATAAAATAACAACATCTCTAGCTTTAAAATAACTTTCCTGAAGAGGAAATTAATAAAATATTAACAACATTTAAGAAAATGTATTTTTTTCCTCAAAGGGAAATGATCTGCCCAGCAAAGAAAAGTACAAGCTGAGTGCCAATTCTCAACAGTCTCAAAGGAGTGTACTGTTCAGCAGCAGTAATGCTCTGGAGGGCTTCACACCCCAAATTTGTCTTTTAGTCAGCTTAGCTCAAGCTGCTTAACAGTTTGGGCCCATGGAAGGTGCCTTGAAGCTTCAGAATCTGGCCAGCTGTTATATCCGATGCAGGATATAATCCATATAGCTAAGACTGCTGCAGCAGTGATCAGTATGAAGAACATCAGTAATTTCAAGAAGACGTAAGTGGTATCTTTCAGTGCTATGATCTTCTTTATGATACTATTGCCATCTGCTAGGCTCATAATGGCATACACAGCACTGCCATTTTCCATGTATCTCTTAGCTGCTGTTAAAACGTAAGCAAATTAAAATAAAATAAATTATTGTAGTGGATATCTGAGCAGCCTTTCTGTCATTCAATGACAGATGCCACATTCCTACACCAACAGATATCATTCTTATATCAGTAAATACATTTCCATACACAACTTTTTACAGTTAAATAAATAGAACTTGTAACTAAGTGAAAGTTGAGCAATACAGACTGAAACGTTAAATATATAGACAAGGTACAGCTTTACTCAGAGGAAATATGAAATAAGGTGTTTCAACAGATTGGCAGATAGTTTGTATAAAAACAGTGACTATCCAACAATGTCCTCATTACTTTCTGGTTGAAAGGATAACTAGAGCCTGTCAAATACTATGCAAGGAGTTCACAGCATAATAGGCATAGCAAAACTAAAATCAAGCTCACAGACATGGAGAAGCATGCCTGAGGTTGTAAAGAAATAAATGCTGACTGACTGAAAATGTTTACCAGACTGCTCTTCCCTCCTGGCTTCTCACTCAAAAATAAATTGAACCAGCTGTGTTTTCTGGAAAAGTCCAAGATATACTGTAGAAAGTAGGTGACAGTAGCTAAATTCTGCCCTCCTAATTTGAAAGGATATGTGCCTCTATACTGTTACCCTGCTGTCACAGAAAAAAAAGTCACAGGTCCATATTTTCAGTGCTGCTGCACTTTGGGTATCCATCCCAATGAGAAAAATTAGTTTTGCATTTTAACTTTTAATTTCAGCTCGTAGATGTCACACGACAATCATCTTGCAGGCTTCTCCATATACTGTTTTTCCACAACATTTTATATATTTATTTATTTATTGATTGATTGATTGGCATTTGATTACCAGGAAAGTCTGACTGGGCAGAAGCCCAATTTCTATGAAGGCCCTGGGAGAAAAGCTCCAAATTATTCTAAAACATTTTAATAACAATAATTTTACAATCTTCAAAAATTAAAACAAAACATATGCAGTTCAAATAATTATAACAACTTAGACATAATATAAAAACATTGGATACGAACATATGACAATCCTTTAATAATTAGAGAAATGTTAGACAGTATGTAGAGAAATCAAAGGTAAGTTAGTCTCATACAAACTGGAATTGCAATATGAAGTAACGGAAAAACAGACTTATGGCATATTTACAGAGAAAGTCAGGGAAGAGAATTTGATAAAAAAGGAAGTGAAGAAAGGACAGTAAGAAGGTATAAGGAATACAAAGGTACTTGTTCACACTTAAAATTTTAGTTTATCCTGGTTTTGAAGAGGAACAGAGCCAGATTTTAGCTAGGAAGTCTTTCAGAATGGTTTTGAAATATGAGAGGGAGGGTATTGACCAGATGGATACAGGTAAAGAGTTCCAGGCCTTAGCAATCTTATATGAGTACAGACAATGCCCTGGTTTACAGACAGATGGGAGTTTTTGTTCACTGGATCACAATGACCAACTGGAAATAAAGTTGTGTTGTATAGAATGATTTTTAGAGCTGGACAGGCAGATGGATGCTAGATAATTTAATAGGTGGTAAAAAGCTATGTATATGTTAGTTGATGAGACAGTTGAAACCAATTTAGGCTTTTTATTGCTATACAGTGGTGGGTTGTGATATTCATTTAATATCTGCAGTATTTCACAGATGGACAGAATTCTGAGTTTCATACAGTTATGACAAGACACAGCTTTTGCATTCATAGCAAAATAGTTACAGATTTCTCCATCTCTTTCTCTTTCTACACACACACACATATGCATATATATATATAAATATATATATATATATATATATATATATATATATATATATATATATACATATAAGTATATATATATATATATATATATATATATATATATATATATATATATATATATATATATATATATATATATATATATATATATATATATATATATATATATATATATATATATATATATATATATATGTGTGTAAATATATGTATACACGCATACACATATATGTGTGTGTGTGTGTGTGTGTGTGAGGGTGTATATATATATATATATATATATATATATATATATATATATATATTTAATATGCGTGTGCATACATACATATTTTATATATATATATATATATATATATATATATATATATATATATATATATATATATGTATACATATATTTTTTTTATATATATATATATATATATATATATATATATATATATATATATATACACACACACACATAGATATAGATATTGTTTCAAACTGCTAAGTGAACACAAAAAGGGTAAAACCAACACCATACAATGAAACCCTTTCCTGGAACAAACTGCTAAGATGCCCAAAGACGCCACAATATATTTTTAAGCTCTTTATTTTGTCGAACATCCATTTGGTTGACAAGTATTAGGGGTGGTTCTTTTTATGTCAAATATATGGATAGTCGAATTGTCAAAATATTAAGAGTATGTTTCATCAAGACAGGTGAGCTGGGTTTGGAGGGGTGAACGTATTTGTGCATGTGCTTGAGAGTTACAGTTAGGGTCAGGGATAGGTGAAGGTATAGGTGTTGTATGTTTATGTGTTATTGTGTGTATTTTAAGGTTAGAGTCAGGGTTAAATTTTGGGACAGATGTAGAGTTGTTAGTGAGTGTTTGTGTTTGTGTGCTTTGTGTAGTGGATGTGTTATGGGAAGTTTTTTTTTTTTTTAAGTTTAAGATAAGGTGCAGTGTTAGGATTAGGGGAAGGGGCAGCACTAGGGCTAGAGTTATTACTCATTACTAAGGTAGGCAGAGGGCCCCTTAACAATAAAGTTCACAAACCAAAAGACAGCTGGTTGACCCAGGCTAACACTGTGCTGAAAAGCAAATTAATTGTCTGTGCAGTCCAATAATAAAAGTTCTGTTAAAATCCAGAATTTAATGAAAAGAATGAAATAAAACAAAATAAGAACAAAAATAATAAAAATTAAGTCCCTTGTCCAACAATAAGCGCTTTCAAATAATTCTTCTTCAGATCATATAATCAAATGGGACATTCATCTGTATATATAAACCAGTCAGAATTATTCACCCAATGAGAATATCAACACCAAGGTTTCAGCCAATCCATGTTTGGATTTCTCCATCTGATTTGCATAAATCTTTTCTAAATGGATGCCTCACACAGCTTGCTAATGTTCAGTGCTAATGAAATATGCAAAATAGGTGATGTTAGTAACCAATAGCACTTCCAAAAGAAGTAACAGATGAAGCAGCTAGCTTTCATGTATACTTAAAAGCATGCCTCACACTAATGTATTGATGTCAGAATATGCAATATTCAGTATGTTCAGTCATCTTATTGCTGGTATTTTAATTCAACAGAATGTGCACTCAGTCATACAGACTAGAGCAATCTATACACAAACATTATATATATATATATATATATATATATATACATGTGTGTGTGTGTGTGTCTACTGTATATAATCGAAAACTCACTTGTTCGAAAATAAATAGTAGACCCACAATTACATGAAAGTGCACTTCCACGAATATTGGTTCAACGAACCAATAATGAACAGAGAAACATTGTTTTTGCAGGGGGACAAGCCTCTCTGCACCCCCATGTGGCCGGCTGTGCCCCCACACCCCCCTACTTAAATATACCATCTCCAAGATCACACTATAGTGGGAAAACAAGTAAATTCCCTTTCCCCACTGTGGTGTGCTTTGGCATCTGTGCTCCTTAATGGTTTGTTGAACCGTACTTTGCTGAAGAGCACTTTCGCTTAAGTGCACTTTCGTGTAACTGAGGATCCACTGTTCGTTCTATATATATATATATATATATATATATATATATATATATATACATATACACACACACACACACACACACACACACACACACACACACACACACACACACACATGGATTCACTTTTAAACTTCGAAATCCTAAAACCTCGAACCTTTAAATCCTGACATTCAGAAGTTCAAAGTTTTAGAATATCAAAATTGAAAATAAATAACCCCTACAAGAAGAAAACCTTATACATCATGTTTTGCAGGGGGGCAAGCCCCCCTGCACCCTTCATGTGTGGGGCTTTGCCCCCCACATCCCCCGCAACTTAAATATACCATCTCTGAGATTGCACTATAGTGCAGAGAATGGTAAAGTTCCTGCACTATACTGCAATCCCCTGTGATGCATTTCGAGATTCCAAAACTTCAAACTTCTGAATGTCAGGATTTAGAGGTTCGAGGTTTTGGGATTTCAAAATTTAGAAGTGAACCCATACATACACACACACACACACACACACACACACATACATACATATATATATATATATATATATATATATATATATATTTATACACACACACACACACACACACAATTCTTATGATGAGATTGTCGTGTTCTACATCTATACTATAAGTGATTGTGGTCTCTTAAATATAAAGAATTACCACATAGGTAAGGCTGAAACAATTGGAGAATTCAAATTATGCCCACATAGTATTTCTCTATAGCTGCTTAGGGTTTCTCCTTGGGCCTAGGTTTACTGCTGTGATACTGCACTAGGGGCTCTTTTACTTTTCAGGAAACCTGGCTAAGAACAGTTCCCAAGCCATGATCTAAACCAAACTACAAATTAATTATTGCTTATGAAACAGGCTGGAAAGTGCAGAGGGTCCCTTCAAGACAACATTGAGCTTTCAAAGTGCCTGCTCTTGCTCATAGGCTGATCTCCAGACAACTTTGTCCGGTCTGTTCTTTCTTGTTTGAAATGTACAGTGAGCAACTATTGTGCTAAAGCAAGTACCCTGCTATCCCAGCATTGGAAAGATGGTTAACAGGTAAGAGACTTTGCATGCAACATTAAAGCACAACACTGAACTAGTTATGGTGTATAATAATTGGAAAATTGCTGTTATAAAAAAGGAGTAGAAAGGGCTACAAAAACAAAGAAAGGACGAAATCAGTGCAGTTTGCTAGTAAGTTGAAAATAGTTAAAATGGATAAAGAGAAGAAATGCTTGGAATGGAAGGGCAAGGGGATGGATCTGTAAATTTTTTTGTGGAAGCCAGAAAGAAAGTGGCAAACTGCCCAAAGTACTCCAGGGCAAAAGGGAAAAAGCAGACAGACTGCAGGTTGTGAAGACATTTTGAAAATGTTTATAAAATATTAAATAGATTTTGTCCTTTACTGGTCTTCTAAATACCATAACTGATGCTAGAGAAAATGGAAACAGAGGCAATGTTCATTAATACAGGGCATGCAGGGATGAAACGGAAGTGTAATCCTTGTGACCATAACAGAGACAGTGACCAGATTTTCTCTGAATACCATTATGCATGTTACCTCCAGAAGACAGCATCTAGGTACATAGGCAGCCTGCAATCCAATAGCACTAAGCAAGAAATCACAACCAAACACAACTGAGCATAGTTAAATGGACAGAAGATTGGTTTTAAAGTGTAGGTTTTTGTTTTTTCTTTGAAAAGAATTAAAATGATCAAACCATTAGCTCATATTAGCGAAGAAGAATCCAAAAGGTTAGAAGAACCAAAACAGCTACCAGAACTGGAGAATCTTGTAAAAAGAAGCTGAAATAATAAAGTGCTAAGTTTAACCAAGACCCAGTGAAATAATTTAAAAATAAGGTACAATTGTAATAATAGCTTGATAAAGTAGAATTGTGATCAGGAGCGGCCTTAGGTCAACTGGTGCCCTAGGCAAAGGGGCTTCACGGCGCCCTCCACCACACCACCCGGTGCCCCCTTTCTAGTCTATGTACACCAAATAAACAGTGAAAAAGCCTCGCCACCTAGTTGGCCTATGCCTAAGGCCGGCTATGATTGTGATCAATATGTAAGATGGAGTAATGAGATATGATTCTTAAAACAGTAACACATCTAGGAAGCTGGCAGTAATGAACCAGCATAGCAGTAGGTGGAGTCCAAGAGAGAGAAATGAATGCTGTGTACAGGGAAAGACAATAGGTAAACAAATTAAAGAACCATTGCCTTAGAAAAATAATGGAACCAGAAACGTTAACTCATTCACTCCAATGGAACTCAGGAAGTTTGCACTGTAACTTCCAAAAGGAGGAGACTAAACCTTTTGACAGAATCAAATTACGTCCTCACCTTTCAAACAAATGTTCATATCTCTGTAATCATAGGGGTTACGAAAGAAGTATAAATGACAAACACTTCAGCACAAACTACTTTTATAGTGGTAGTATTCTTTAGGTTGTAGGTCTTAAACTGAATTTATAAGTCACAGTAAACATAGTAACTACTGCATTTGTAATATTTTGTAAACAACTTACAATATCTCAGCAACCACTCCAGTTACCCACATACTGTCAGCAGCATTTTATTCATCTAACTGAGAGCTTTCATATGAGGCTAGGGAGTTTTATCTGTGTTACTTGGTTGGTTATTGAAACATTTAGAAAAATGTGAACATTATATCTATATAAATTAATATCATAAAAACAACAGATAATATATATTTACCTGCACTAGGAGAGGTCAAACATTAATGCAGTTGAATTTGTCATTGTGTAAGCTTTCGACTCCAGAACCAAAAGAGCATTCCGTCAACTATTAACAGCAAACCGAAAGCTTGAGAACACTGGTTCCACAGGCTCCGGAGACGCCAGTGATTCACCAACAAAAAGCAGACCACTGGCAGTTGGGCTATACAAAAACTGTATAAATACACACCAACCACCCGGTTAAATTAAAATTCTTCTTTTTAATGATACTGGTTAAGCGCTTTCACCCGCGGAAATGCGGGCTTCATCAGAACATTTCAATACTGAAACTGTTGCAGTTTAAATACTGCATTTGGCGCCAATACAAAATATATTTAAAGTGACAAGTGCGCGCAATAATTCCGTACATAAAATGAATCATTCAAACATCAATTCAACTACATGCGTTCGATTCATTGTACAAATCGAACATCCTCAGTACTCATCAAAAAATGTAAACATGTAAAAATATGTAAAAATATATACAAACATTTAATGCTAATAAAAATTCCTATCATCACAACAATCATATGATTACTAACTTATAAAGTTTATAATCATTCAGATTAATCTCATAAACAATAAAAACTATACACCCCTTAAAGTATTCAACAAACTTTAAAAATTACTATATAAAACAACAACTGTATTTAATGAAGATGAATCTTCCTATGGCTGTGTGCAGAAAATTACAACAGCATCTATCCATTGGGCTCGCTATACCTATAGTTGGCGAAACCCTGTTTGTATTCGATAATGGATGGTGCAATACCTATTTAATAGATAATAATGGTTTAATGGTCATATATTCGTTAAGCCCCAGTGGTGCCGGCGCATCAGTAAATAGCTGCCATCATAATTCTTTGTAAGCCAAAGTGCCCTTAATATTACCCCCTCTGGGGTCAGAAACAATATTTTCCAAAATGGCAAACTAGAAATCAGATTTTGCTAGGGATAACTACAGTTACAACAATGGAAGGTATGAGTATGAGGGCACCTATTGTCTGGAGGGTAGATCAAATTTTCAAAGAGGTTGGAAACAGGAACAGCACTTAGATTGGAAATGGAAAGGGAAGTGGAAGAAACACCCTCCACATCAATCGTACGGAAGGTACAAGAACACCCCAGGGAAGGGGGGAGAAGTGAGGTATTCCTAGAGGAGAACAACAATGTGCCTTCAAGATTTTTACATTCAGATAATGGTCAGGGTATCATTAAAGAAGGCATCACTTACAGTTATAACAACTTCAATATATACAATTATACAGACCTCTCTCTTGATAAAGTACATTTTGATCTGCTTTCTAAAGGAATGAAATACATTCCCACGACCTACTTTAGATTAGTTGACTGTTTAAGTGAGTTTAAACTATTTATTAGAAAACCTAACTTAGCCATTATGTCACCAAATTACTCCAAGGCTAGGGGTGTTATACCAGCAGGAACAAGTAAGTAAAAACCAAAAAGCAGCGGTTGCTGGTATACACACGGCACAATCACAGTTCTTTCCAAAGTCTCTATTCTCCACGATAAATGATCACCACGTTAAACAGTAGTAAAAAGTAAGATCCTTTTAATGACAGTAAGCGCTTTCGCCTTTCGGCTTCTTCAGACTGTATAACACATAATTACAGTTCAAACACTTATTTAAATACTCTAACGTTTGTTCTCATTGGTTAAAATTAACAGAACTCTATATAAAAAACATTTCGAATCTAACCGGAAGTCACTGAAACCTTTGCTTGTACATAAACATAACCATGCGCTCAGCAGCGATCTATCACTGAAACATTAAGTTACAATAACTGTTCAGTATCTAAATACATTTACCTTCATTTAATATAACAGTAGATGTCATATTCAACGTTGTTGTTCCGACAACGTAACAGCTTCGTATTAATGCAATTTAAATGAAGGTAACAAAATTGAGTGCATCAATACATAAAACATGATGTCACTGCGTCAGGTGTTAAGAAATTGACGTTCCATATGTATCTTCTTTTTGAAAAAGCAACTTTCAACAACAAATTGATGTCTTAAAGATCTCAAATCAAACAAGACATACATGAAAAAGAAGCATACGCAAAAATGGCATATCTGTGTATGCGTAACATCTGAAAGCAATACTTAAAACCAACACATAAAAAAATACAGATATACTGTCTATATGCCTAAAAACTGTACAATACTTATAAAAAGGAATGAATACTCCTGTGTAAAACATACCATGTGACCCTATGCTAGTAAAATCAAAAGGCACAGTTGGTAGAATGTCCTTGTTAAACCGCTACAACATGGGTAGCGTGAGTCTGCTTGTGCGGGTTCGCCAATACATAAGGGAAACTTCAATTCAAACTATTAAAGGTGTTAATAATTCAAGTAACATGAATGCACAAGAGGAAGCAGTCGTAAGGAGGAAAACCACACAGAGTGGTATTCCCCATTCTAATCCATCACCTCATACCAGCACTAATACTCCTTTCCCTATAGCCCACAAACAACACATAGGGAGAACGAGATCGATGAGCAGGGGCAGGCAAAAAAGGAAGGGATCTGGAGGGGAACAGCAAGGACCCACACTGAAAAGAATGTGGGAGAAGTCGATTCGTTAGTTGTGAATCTTTCTAGTAGGACACTCAGTGTTTATGAAGAGGAACTGTTGAATAAGGGGCTTAATTTCATACCCACTAAGAGAGGAGATATTGTTGATTACATAGTTGACTCTAAGATGTTTATAAGAAATGTTCAATTGAAATTAGAGTTTGGTAATACCATTGAGAAGCAGACTACTGGAAAATTTAAACCTAACAGTGTGTATATTCCCCAGTTACACCCTCTCCTTGATGTCTATTCAAGAATGATAAAAAATGACATACATACTTATTTTGAAGAGACACAGGATGTCAAATATAAACACAACTTGAGTTACAAACATAGGCAGGCACTCAATGATTTAAGAAATGATAATAATCTGGTGATCAGGCCTGCTGATAAAGGAGGACCTATAGTACTGATGGACATCGTAGACTATGATAGGAGAATGTTTCTCCTTCTGGAAGATTCCTCCTCTTATTTAAAAATAAACTTAGAAGTTGTTAAGGAGAAAGTTATGCAGATATCTTATACACTAGATGAGTTATTAGCATCCAATAACATCACTAAGGAAGTATATAATTATTTTAGAGTATGCAATCCTCTTATTCCAGTCATACAAGGCCTCCCTAAGGTTCATAAATCACACACAGAACCCCCCATGAGACCGATTGTTTCAGGACAAGGGTGGGTGACTGAACCACTGTCGATCTTTATTGAATACCATTTAAGACCATTAGTGAATAAAAACAGTTTTATCCTGAGGGACAGCAAACAGTTTTTATTGGATTTATATTCTTACACGAAGTGTTTGGACGATAATGCACCTTACCTACTGGTAACTTTAGATGTAGTGAGTCTTTTCACTGTCATCCCCAATGATTTAGGGATACAATACGTTCAAGATTATTTGAAGATACACTCTGACCTTACCCCTGAGAAAATAGAATTCATAGCACTATTACTGGAAATTGTTTTAACCAATAATATTTTTATGTTTGGTGAGGAACTCTTTTTGCAAAAGGATGGCGTAGCAATGGGCACGTCCTGTGCCAACAGCTACGCCAACCTAGTTATGGCTCAATGGGAGGAGACTTTTCTTTTTGAATCTCAATTTTTTAAGGAACACGTAGGCATCTATCGTAGATTCGTGGATGACCTCTTTTTTATTTGGAGGAGTGATATAGATACACTAATGAGGTTCATAACTGATATGAATAACTCTACAAATTTTTTGAGGTTCACTACAACTTACTCATATAATCAGATCTCTTATTTAGATGTGAATATTAACAGGCTAAATAATGGGCTATTAAACACTTCAGTACACAGAAAATTATGTCATAGGAATACTATTTTGCACAAGGATAGCATGCATCCCAAATATGTTTTCAACAATGTGATGAAGGGCCAGATTATTAGGGCCTCGAGGTTGAACCCAACAGAGGAAGGCTATGCTAAAGAATTGGTTGAATTGAAGAATAAGTTTATGAAAAGGGGCTATGACACCACAGCTTTTGAACGCACTACATTAGATGTCTATGCCATCAGGGAGAATAAGGCAAAACCTTATTTCTCCGAACCACCCCCTAATATGGGGATGGGTGATGTACCAATATCAATGAATATTAATAGAGCATCCATGTTATTTACAAGAGATTCCATGAATGTGAGACAGATTATGGAAAAACATTGGGACATCTTGTTACTGGATAAGGACATTAAGGATATAGTAGGATCAAATTTGAATGTAGTATATAAGAATCAACCTAATTTGAAGAGACTATTATGCAAACCAAGGAATCACCTTAGTACACATAGGCAGAATATGCACACCACTAATACGACACCATGTGGCAAGTGCAATCAGTGTATATACGTTAATGAAACAACAATTTTCACCCATCCCATCACAAAACGCATATATAACTTTCAGACAAACACCAATTGCAATAGTTTGAATATAGTTTATATTGCTGCTTGTGAAATGTGCCCAGCGTTCTACGTTGGCAAGACCAACAGGTCATTGAAGGAACGCATTAGGGAGCACATCTACCATATTAGGATAGGTTCCACGTTTAACGCTTTGGCTAAACACAACAAGGAACTAGGAATTAGTCACACCTTTAAGTTTTTTATTATTCAGAAGATTATATCTGATATGAGAGGTGGAGATATTATTAATTACACCCTCGAGAATGAAATGAAGTGGATCATTAGACTCAGGGCGGACCAACATCCGGGCCTTAATGACAAGGTTCAAATTAAACCCCTTCTTAGGAAGAGGAAACTACGGGCACCGAAACATCAGGAATGATTCACTTTAAGTGACATATAGAGAAGGAGAGAACCCCTGGTAACCTTGGTCAATACATTTTCTCATATCCCCTCTAATGCCTTCAAGTGCATATGGACCACCATAGTATACATGGAACCCCATTCAGGGTAACCAGTAGTGATATGTGCTCTTTTCATACCGGACCTTTGCTTCTCATATTTAGACACACCTATACATTTTCAATACATTCTTAATAGTCTTTATGTAAGGTTGAGTACATTTTTAATAGTCTTTCTGTAAGGTTGAGTCCATTTTTACACCCTTGTGGTCATCATGCTTTGTCTGTTCACATTTTAACTCCTGCAACCATGAGCCTACACTTTATGGTATTATATATTTCTAGTTATTCATTTGAAACAGTATGTGATGCAATAGAGCGTTTATTTTGCATCTTTAGCACACTTTACGAATTTCATGCACTTCAACACCTTTAATAGTTTGAATTGAAATTTCCCTTATGTATTGGCAAACCCGCACAAGCAGACTCACGCTACCCATGTTGTAGCGGTTTAACAAGGACATTCTACCAACTGTGCCTTTTGATTTTACTAGCATAGGGTCGCATGGTATGTTTTACACAGGAGTATTCATTCCTTTTTATAAGTATTGTACAGTTTTTAGGCATATAGACAGTATATCTGTATTTTTTTATGTGTTGGTTTTAAGTATTGCTTTCAGATGTTACGCATACACAGATATGCCATTTTTGCGCATGGTTTTTTTCGTGTATGTCTTGTTTGATTTGAGATCTTTAAGACATCAATTTGTTGTTGAAAGTTGCTTTTTTTAAAAAGAAGACACATATGGAACGTCAATTTCTTAACACCTGACGCAGTGACATCATGTTTTATGTATTGATGCACTCAGTTACCTTCATTTAAATTGTATTAATACGAAGCTGTTACGTTGTCGGAACAACAACGTTGAATATGACATCTACTGTTACATTAAATGAAGGTAAATGTATTTAGATACTGAACAGTTATTGTAACTTAGTGTTTCAGTGATAGATCGCTGCTGAGCGCATGATTATGTTTATGTACAAGCAAAGGTTTCAGTGACTTCCGGTTAGATTCGAAATGTTTTTTATATAGAGTTCTGTTATTTTTAACCAATGAGAACAAACGTTAGAGTATTTAAATAAGTGTTTGAACTGTAATTATGTGTTATACAGTCTGAAGAAGCCGAAAGGCGAAAGCGCTTACTGTCATTAAAAGGATCTTACTTTTTACTACTGTTTAATGTGGTGATCATTTATCGTGGAGAATAGAGACTTTGGAAAGAACTGTGATTGTGCCGTGTGTATACCAGCAACCGCTGCTTTTTGGTTTTAACTTAGCCATTATGCTTAAGGACACTGATGTAGGCATTGAACATAAGGCTAGGGGTATAGGCACACTTAAAAAGAAAAGCTGTTATGTGCCTCCTATGCACCCGAATGTATTAGTCTATGATAAATTTGGTAACTAAGCAGATGTATTAACTACAGAATAATTTAATGGGTAAAAAATTTAAAAGCAACCTTCCCATGGAAGAGATTAAAATCTTGAAGGACCTGAGAGAAGACAGGAATATCCGGGTAATGAAACCGGATAAAGGAGGAGGAGTGGTAATATATGATAGTTTGGAATACACTTCCAAAATGCATGAGATTTTACATCTGTCAGGTAGTTATGAAATTGTTTCCATCAACGAAATTAACATTGCGTATAAACGCATAGACATGCATGTGGAGGAATTTCTCATAGACAAAAGAATTACTGAGGACACCTACAATTTTTTGAAAGTAGAATATCCCAAACTAGCTACTCTAGTGGGAATTCCCAAGGTACACAAAAATGTAAACAACCCACCCTTCCGTCCTATAATTTCAGGTAGCAAATCTAAAACCTTTCCATTGGGAGTTGCAGTGGATACCATGTTGAAACATATGTACAAGAAGATCCCACACATGGTTAAGGACTCCTGGGAGTTTTTGAAGAACTATCCAGTTGACATATGGAAAGAGGGTCTTATCTACGCTACTACTGATGTTATTGATTTATTTTCATGCATTCCCAAGGACGAAGGTATGGAAGCCTTCACCAGCAGCATCAGAAAATATACTGATCAAGAATGGGATAGGGTCTGTCTAATTCTTGAATTGATGTCTATAGTTCTAGATCACAACTATATACTATATGAGGGTGAACATTTCAGACAAATTAAGGGAGTAGCCATGGGGGCAGCATGTGCCCCCATATTTGCTAATCTGGTCATGCTAGATTGGGAAGAAACAATTGTGTTCAAAAGTGACTATTACAAACATGTCAGATACTATTCCATTTTTTAGATGATATATATATATATATATATATATATATATATATATATATATATATATATATATATATATATATCTTATGGGATGGTAGTCAGGCTGTTCTGAACAACTTTTTGGATTATTTAAACCAAAGTAGTGAATTTCTCAAATTCACTTCATCTAATAGCAAAGAAGGTATAGCCTACTTAGATACATATATATCCAATGGGGACAAATGTTTTAAGTCCCGAATACATAGAAAACGTACATTCACCAATGGATATTTGGAATATACTAGTAATCGCCCCAGGAAATTGTTATACAACATATATAAAGGACAGTGTATTAGGGCTATAAGAATGACCACGCAATACAAAGAGATGGTAGAAGAAGTGGATTTCATCATTGAATTGTTCAAAGAAAGGGATTACAATATGAATATGATGAAGGATGTGAGGAATTATGTCTTGAAGGAATGGGGACACAAATACATCCCACTACTAGGTTTTAATGGTAAAGAAAGGACTACTAACACAATGGAACGGGATGGTTCCAATTACACAGGCACAAATGTGAATTATAATAGAGCTTGTGTATTAGAGAATGGTCCTTAAACAAATAAAATTAAGAATATTCTGACTAGCAACTGGAATGTCATGATGGCTGACCAAGATATAGCAAAAATATTGGGTCCCAAACCCTCATTTGTCTATAAAATGGGCTGTAATATTAAGATGTATCTGGAAAGAAGGACAATAGTTAAAGGAATTGACAGTGTTAAGAAGCATACTAAAAAATGTGGTAGTTGTAGTCAATGTCAGGCAATAAATGAAGAAGAAGGGATTATTTTGAATAATGTTAACAGGACAAGGATATAGTTTAAACAAGGTAACTGTAATTCTAAATTTATTATATATCTGGCTAAATGTTGGACATGCCCAGGTTATTATATAGGGAAGACCGAAAGAAATTTTAAAAAACGTATTTATGCACATCTATACAGCATCAGGAGAAAGGATGCAAACAATGCCCTATATAGGCATATAGAAAAGTATGGGGAAAGGCACTATTTCAAGTTTGCCATTTTGGAAAATATTGTTTCTGACCCCAGAGGAGTAATATTAAGGGCACTTTGGCTTACAAAGAATTATGGTGGCAGCTATTTACTGATGCATCAAAAACCACCGGGGCTTAACGACTATATAACCATTAAACCATTATTATCTATTAAATAGGTATTGCACCATCCATTATCGAATACAGACAGGGTTTCGCCAACTATAGGTATGGCGAGCCCAATGGATAGATCCTGTTGTAATTTTCTGCACACAGCCATAGGAAGATTCATCTTCGTTAAATACAGTTGTTGTTTTATACAGTAATTTTTAAAGTTTGTTGAATACTTTAAGGGGTGTATAGTTTTTATTGTTTATGAGATGAATCTGAATGATTATAGAATTTATAAGTTAGTAATCATATGAATGTTGTGATGATAGGAATTTTTATTAGCATTAAATGTTTGTATATATTTTTACATGTTTACATTTTTTTGATGAGTATTGAGGATGTTCGATTTGTACAATGAATCGAACACATGTAGTTGAATTGATGTTTGAATGATTCATTTTATGTATGGAATTATTGGGCGCACTTGTCACTTTAAATACATTTTGTATTGGTGCCAAATGCAGTATTTAAACTGCAACATTTTCAGTATTGAGATGTTCTGATGAAGCCCACATTTCCGTGGGTGAAAGCACTTAACCAGTATCATTAAAAAGAAGATTTTTAATTTAACCGGGTGGTTGGTGTGTATTTATACAGTTTTTGTTTAGCCCAACTGCCAGTGGTTTGCTTTTTATTGGTGAATCATTGGCGTCTCAGGAGCCCATGGGACCAGCGTTCTCAAGCTTTCAGTTTGCTGTTAATTGTGTAAGCTTTAAGATGAAATTTTTTAAAGCCTTGTTACATGCATGGTATTGGAATTATTGATTCAAATATGAACAAGCAATATTTGATGCCTAGAGACATCAGTAGGAGGAGTTAACTGCAGATGCACCTGGAGACATCACATGGATGTAATGAGTTAATAAGGAGAGAGAAACAAAAATCAATGATGTCTGGTTGACCAAGGAGAGTACTGTAATTATGGACAAAATTACAATTTTATCTATCAGATAGTGTCACACCTTCCTTTGAATGTATTCTCAGTACTGATATTAAAGGTATTTATTAATTATATTATTTGTCTATGAACTAAATGTACTGATGCTATGACTAACTGACAGGAATGCACAAGCACAGAAAAGATAACTATTGTTCAGAAACTAATTCAGAAACAAACACTGCAGACATATTTTGACCTATATAAAGGAATGATCAGAATTATACCTTGAGAAATATATGTTATTTTTGTTTATTTTCCAGGGTTGAGTACTAATCTGTATGGACCTCTTTCTGACTCAGCCAGGGAGTGGTATGTGATTAAGTGACTTGCTCAAAGTCACACAGTTAAGCAATGGAGTCTAAAGGAATGATGCCTTGCACCACGGGACCAAGTGAAACAGTTTGTTAAATTCTGCTTAATCATCTAAGCCAGCTATCATAGGATCATAGGAGATTACTAGGCTAATGGCTCTGGGGCCCTTACAAGCCTAGCCAAGAGTTTATCCCAAAAAAAGAAACCCCAATCAGCACCTGTCACCCCTGTCAATGAGGGACATAGGTGGAACTCCTGGGAAACCCATCCACTCATCAAGGTTGCGCTTAAAGACGGTCAGCAACGTACTTTGTTTGACATGTATAGGGAATCTATTCCAGAGACAGGGCAGCCTCTAGGAAACAAACCTGTCTCTCTAGCAGGTTTGTTACCTTGTACTCTGTTGTAATTATGTTACTTAATGTTTATATATTTGTCTTTAGTTAAATAATATGACAAGGCTGCATTTGTATTGTTCTTTGTACCTCTGCTCAAATGAAAAATCTCTGTAAAAATAGACATGTCACAATGTTCTACATCTGTAATGTTTGTATATAGTACTATTGTACTATTGTATTTACTAACTTATATATTACTGTGGAGCTTTTCTCCCCAGGCCTCTGCTGAAAATTGGGTTTTAGCTCAGTTGGTCTATCCTGGTAAACAAATGTTAAATAAATAAATTAAGATGCAGGGAACATTAAACAGAGAGAATGTACACAGAACACAATGATATCAGTGCAGACATAACTAAGATGGGGGGGTACATGGAGAAAATGTACACAGATAATGCAGTCAAATGTGCTTATGTCACAAAGAAACATTTTAAACATAAATACTTCCATACTGATGTGATGATAACTAATCCTGTTCACATTTCTTGACCCATGCACATAACTAAAATGGACACGTTAACAAAGAAAGTGAGAGGGTCACAAAGCAACATTGTAAAAAAGAGAGTAAATATCATAATAATGTTGATAGCATTCTGAGTTGAGATAACAGTTAACAAGAACAGTGGATACATTATGGGCTATTTGCATAGATACCAGTTATTGTATATGACATGTATATACAGGGGATGTATGTGTGATAACTGACAGTATATATAAAAAGAAATGAGCCCTACACCTGTTGTGTCATACACATCAGAAAGGGGCATAGTTTGCTATTTGTTGTCATTTGGCAACCATAGAAGGGGGATATATTATCTTGAAACATGTATGAAACAAGCATGTGTTGTATATTCACGTGCATCCTAAACAGTAATATAATAACACTCAGAATATACAAGTGACAAATGATAACGCAGATCTGATGACATTTCAGTAGTTCAAGGTCTCCATTCATAAATGGAGTGTATCTACTACATGATTATATTGGGCATGCTCACAAGAAATTGCAGCATACATTACCATATCAGCATGTACGCATCACAGACACACAAGAAAGTGTCCTAATACAGGCCCAATCATACTTTATGATTATCCTACATCATGCCATATAGTAAGAAATGTTACATAAGCCCTCATGTCCTATAGAGCTCTACAGTGTGAAGAAAAGCATAACAATAATACATAAATGTTTGGATGAAGACATGCCAACACAGGGCATTATTATTTTTATTTTATTTTTTATTTTTATTTAACATTTGTTGACCGGGATAATCCAACTGGATGCATGTCCATTTTCAGTGGAGGCCCGAGGAGAAAAGCTCCAAGGGTAAGCAGATACAGCATTACATAATTTACATATTTGGAAATTAAATAAGGCTTGTGAATAAGCAATGACATACTCAACATTTGCATATCGGCAGACTCAAACACATGCCAGGACAGGTATCAGAAAATTGTGCATCAACCTTTGATGTCACAGAAATAGGTATTGTGTGTGTGTGTGTGTGTGTGTGTGTGTGTGTGTGTGTGTGTGTGTGTGTGTGTGTGTGTGTGTGTGTGTGTGTGTGTGTTGACAAACACAATTGAAGGGCTTGCAGCACTGTCCTGTTGTAACGGCTATAGAACCATACCTTGGAGGGTGATGCCTTATCAATGTGGCCCTCTGACCGTGCCATAAATATTTCCTTTGCCTCAGCCATGCCTGTCTGACACATTTATCTGACAGGCAGATGTTATCAGATTCAAACCCCTGCCTTTCATACTGCGCACTCTACAGGGATGTGTATTGACTGTGTCTACCACACAGCACAGCAATGAATCTTGTCACAAATAACTAAAATTAATTTGTGAAGTAATAAAGGACATTTTCTGATAATTCATACAATATTATTTTGTCAGAATGATGCTAAGGAGGTAACTATATTAGTGTTTACATAATGGTGAGCAGTGCTATAACAATGTTTCTTAGCCAAGAAAGCTGTTTCTGTTTTTTTGTAACTTAATACACAGAACCCAAACTCTGGTGCAGGAAAAAGATGGTCAGCACAGCTCAAACTGAGGCAAAACGTTTATTCACAACCACTGTAAATACTCTTGACAAATAAAACTGACAAAACTCAAGATGCTCTTCCACAAATAAGGTTCTTTGTGATATGGGTTAAGTTCTCATACACATGTTTTGTCCATCTGTCTATGACAACACCCATATTATACGTTTTAGATTTTGAACCTGAAATAATAGGTCTAAAAGGGAGGGTTTGTATACTCTTATGAACCTTAGGTATACCTATAATATTGGCCAGAACTGGATATTCAGTTTTCATAAAAGAATACACTTCATAAGTGACTCTATTATCTATCAAGTATTCTTCTAAAGCTAAATCTATCCTCTTATACCCTATATTTATCTCATTGATGGAAACTACGTCATAATTTCCAGAAGTATATAATATATTGTGAATAGCTGTGTTATAATCAAATGTGTTGTATAAGACTATACCCCCCCCTTTATCCGGTTTCATTAAACGTATTACTTTGTTACATATAATTTGGTTCAAACACAACCTCTCTTCCATTGTTAAATTGTCCTTGAAAACATTTTGATGCATACTTCCTGTTTTAATATTTTTATTTAACCAGTATACATCCTTACAAACCATCTTTTCATAATTAGCTATATGTGAATTCATGATAGGAATATATGAACTTTTTTTCTTTAATTCATGTATTTGTACAGATTTATTGCTTGCTTCTTGTTGTTCAAACTGTAGGGCCAAATTAAGCCTTCTACAAAATAATTTCATTTCTTTTATACAATCAACTAAATTGAAACCTATATTTGGAATGTATTTCATTCCTTTACTAAATAGTGTAAAAAATGCATGCGAAATATCCATTTCAGTATAATTAAATACATTAAATCTATTAAATGTGGATAAAATATTTAATCTCTCTGTTGACTCATTTGAAATTTTATAATTGGGTCCATTTTCACTGTGTATAGGAATGGTTCCTTCCACTAACACATTATCTATTGACCTACTTACATTAGGAGTATTGATTTCCGTATGCTTAGTGTAGGGGGTCCTCCAGGGTCATTGCACTATGATATAATTCAGAATGTGTTATTCTTATCTCCGGTTCCACTGTGTATTTTGTTTTTTCAGAGCCGGGTAGTACCTGCCCCCCTGAAAATTCATATCCTTGCTTAATTGTTCCGTTCTGTCTCTACAACTCTGATGTCTTTTGATTCCTACTACTGTTCTATTCTGTGGCCATATATATGCTCTATTAACATGGTATAGTTCTAAATCACGCTTAATTTTCCTATTTTTCCTGTCATAAATGTTTTTTGCCTTATTTTCCGCTGTTTGAAATTGTTTATAATATAATTACTTCCACTGTTCGAAAGAAACATTAACAATATCCTGATTCAATTTTTCTACCTCCCTCACTAAAACTGATAATTTCTCATCATTCAATTTCATCAGCGTTCTCATAAATTCAGAACCAAAGCCATCAAATATATTATTAAATTCATTGATAATGCTTGTTGTATAATCAACCCCCAAGGGTAATTTAAAAAATCTCAATCCCTTAGGAACAATATGCAGCTCTATACATTTAGCAAAATAAGCAATATCATACTGCCCCAGAACTGAACCACACTTTGTGTAGTTATGCTCCACAAGTCATTGGTGAATGCATGTGCTGCAGGAGCACTCAAACCATGTCATTCACAGAACAATTGTTTCAATGTCAGGAAATTACAAAACAAGCTTATATTTCTTTCTTCAAAGTAAGAATGTATAAAAATTAGTTCATGAAGTGCTGCTTGTGTAACGTTGGCACATTCATGTAGCATTGCCATTTGGTGGAATTAAACAGCAAGCTGTCTGATTCCACTGACTAATAACATGTGTATAAATCACGTGTGCTGCAGTGGAAATCATAACACAGCTGTGAGACTCCACCTATGTAAAGTAATTTCATGATATCTTTGTGTTGCAAACCATTTGTATGAGATAAAAGTAATGAGGACGGCTTCTCTCATTGTAATTGTGTACATAACAGATTTGGATGTCATTTATACATAACAGCATAAGGTGTCACAATGCTTACAGTTACTCAATGTGGGTTTTGAACACCTGACTATTGGTCAACAGAAGCTACATGATATTGTTAAGAATGATCATGCCACAATGCAAATGTTGATAACATTATGAGATATTTGGTTATCTGAAGCTGTGACATCATGTTATTACTGCAAGGGATATGTCTGCATGACATTTCTGTAAAATACTGTTACTATATGTGTATTTCTCACACAACATTGCCTGTTGCTAGGTGTACCCAAACACAAGTGATGCATAATGCAGTTTTCACTGTGATGGGAGAATGGCAATCATGCACAATGTGTTGATAATCACAAATTCGAACATATGCCTTACAAAGGTAACAGCATACAGAACGTTGTCTCATTTCATCATGCCACAGGAAAAGCCTTAGTAGTTCTCCCAGGAAAGCCAAATTTCATCCAGTGGTATCATCATTATCCAATAAAGTATTTCTCTGTGAAAAATGTACAGATATTATTGTAATAGGAATCCCCAGCTATACATGTACAGTGCAGGTAGCCGGGTGGCACCATTGTTACCTACATGCACATTCACAGTCATACTGGCAGAAGGAGTAATGGCTGGGCTTGAACTGACTACCTAAGCTCACAAGGTACTGAACATTGTCTGAATTTTACACGCCACATTAGATGTTAGTTTACAACTGTGACATTGCACATTTGAATGGATCACATCACCATTGCTTAATATGATGATATTCTTTTAAAAAGAAAAGAAGGTGGTTGAAGAGCACAGTAACAGTACTCAGTGACACATCTATATGCATTAGAATCCATCTTTACACAGTATGGCAGGTAAACACACAGTCACCATAGTCAATCATCACTGGATTCAAACCTCCTACCTATTTAGTTATGCAGTCTAGACAGCACAGTATCAACAGTGAGCACAACAGGCTAAATCATACAACTGTGATGTAGTCCATTTTTAAAGCATGCTGTAACTATTGTGTTTCCAAAACTGAGTATTGCCTGGGGTTAATAAACATCTATAGTTTAGCCTTCTGCCAAAGAAAATATGACACCTAAGTGGAACTTTACATAAGTGGTATTGTCACAGAGACAACTGTGCATGACAGTAAACACAGTTACTCTATTTAACCAGTGCTGAATTTGGAACTTGTACCTATACAGTGATACAAGCTAGAGAGTACAGTATTAGCTGCAAGTGCCAGAGGAGAAGTCTGGCTGTTATAGTGAAAGACTGCAATTATGAAATGATGACCTCATCGGTGGGCTGCAGGGAAGATGTGTGTGGTAAAAATGGGATAAGAGGATGTGGGAGGTTTGTCCCAAGTTAAATTCTTTCACTTAGTAGAAATAGATGCAGCAAGTATGCTCATAAATCTATACATACCTGATATTAAAGCCACACACAAATTCTTCACTGTGAGATTAGAAGCTCCTACCTATCTAGTTACACAATTTAGAGAACACAGTATGATTTGTAAATGTTACAGGAGAAGGCTGGTTTGTAAGGGGGGAGAATGAAAATATGAAAGGATGACTTCATCAGTGTGTTGCAGAGAAGATGTTTATGGTAAAAGTGGGATAAAGTGCAGTGAGAGCTGTGTCAAAAGTTAAAATTTTCTCCTGAGTGCACAGGGATACATCACATCTGCTGTTAAGGCTTTGCTTATGAGACATTAGGACCATACACACACAGTCTCACCACTGGCAGATTTGAACCACCTACCTAACTAGTTACACAAGTTAGAGAAAATGATATGAATTGGAAGTGCCACAGAAGAAATCTGAGTGTTAAGGGGAGGCGGTGCACTTTTGACAGGTTGACCTCATCGATATGATGCAGAGATGATGTTTGTGGCAAAAGTGGGATATGGTGCAGAGGGAGCACCATATGTTTTCTCCTGAGTGTAAGTGGATACAATGCATCTGTTGTTGAGGCTTTACTTACCTGACACTAACACCACACACACACACACACACACACACACACACACACACACACACACACACACACACACAAACATAAGTTCATCACTGTAATCTTTGAACCACCCACTTAACTAGTTACACAATCAAGAGAACACAGTATAACTTGCAAGTGCCACAAGAGAAGTCTGACTTTAATGGTGTGAAAATCACATCTGTAATTATTTAAACTTTACTGTTTGGAAAATCACCTATTGTGCATCATGTGTTTTTGGACAGCATGTGTCTGGACAGGTCAACATAACAGCACTGTGCTTGATTGTCATTCATGTACATTGCATTGCTCTGAGTGACATGTACCTGTTTCACAGTATGGAGTGTCAAGTGACAACCACAATTGTAAAACACTGTGTTGTACAGACTACTCATGTAATTCTTTACTTTAATTTTTTTTTAACTTTTCCCTTGAAGTTCACTAGAGGCAAGCTCATCTGAACAGCTGATGGCAAAGTATTAGCACATGTGTAATCACATTTTGATGTGTTGAACTTAGAGAGGAACTTAGCAGTAAAGTATGGAGCTCCATGCCAATCTTCATGCAAATAAGCAGTATACACATACAACTGTAGCTGAATCTGATGACATAACATACAGAACAGATAAGTCTTGTGGTGATGTTTCAGGTGTCATGATTTACACATCTGTTATGACAGCTGCAGTTCTTCACTTCATATATGTATGATACATGTGAATTATGAAACACATGAAGGACCAAGCATGTTATTGCTGGTAGAAACATGGCTTATGGAAACAGTTTTGAATCAAGGAGGTGTAGATGATATCAGAGAAGGAGTGGGAAGAGGTGGACAGTTGGTGACAGGAGTACACATAGAGAAACAATAAGAGATTATTTTATGTTTCATTTCTGCACATATTTGTCTTGTGGCACTCCTCAGCTTGTCATCATAATTATTCAGGCAAGATTTGTGCAAGACAGTGTCCACAATATGGAGCAAGCACATTAAAACAGCAGCAGGAAACTGGTGTATTAAGAAAATGTGTAGCCAGCATTTATATCCACAGGAGTCATACAAAACATTCTAAAACAGTTTGGCATACATCTGGACTTGAACATAGAAAGTATTAAAAAAAAGCTACAGACCGGAGTAATATCTATTCATACAACAGAGGAACTCCAACTTAACAAAGTTCATATATGACAATAGACTGAAGCAAATGCAAGTGTATGCATTAGTCTTCTTTGCAGTCATGGCAATTGCAAACTCCCATAATGAGTACATTACATCCAGTAGTCTAATAAATATGAAACAGTAAAAACTGATGGTGTAAATTAGGGAACATAGACATGGAGGCAGGAATACAGACACAGACAGACAACAAATGTTATATTATTCTTGGGCATTTTTAATATCCTTGGGTGTGTTACTGTTATGTTTTTTTTTTTTCATGATAAATAATCTTTTATCCTATCTACAATCAAGTATTTCTAAATGGGAGCAAGCAGGGGTCAAAAACTAGGACAGGATTGAAACATCAGCAGGATGATAGTGGGTTACACAGATATGTAAATACACTTATACTCATAATAGTAATATCAATAAAAATAAATATGGATTTCACATATTTCTGTATTCAAACCCTTGTCACTATACCTAAAGCATTTTATAAACATGAGAATTGTATCAACACACCCCACAGGAAATGTTCATTCACAACCTTAATTTACTGGTTTGAAGGGACAGTCACAAAACAACGAGGCAAGGAAAATGTAGGCATTAGGGTTCATTGCAGTAATGATAATTTCAACTTTACATAAGGTGCACATTACAGCCAGCATCACAATAAATGACACAATACAGAACAAAGATCTGTTAGTTAAGGTGTTATGTGTCATGATTTACACATTTGTCATAAAGCCAGAAATATTTGGGCAGCATCCTAACAATCTTTGCAACCGAAACATCCTATATGATACACATTCAGCTCTTCGGTCTGTTTAGCAGAAGATTAACCTGACTGTCATAGTGCAAAGAGGCTTAGCAGAGCAGTGCAAAGAGCAGTAGTGTAATATAGTTGAAGACAATAACTCACAAGATTTTTCCATCAGCTGTGTACTATTTCCCCTAAGGTTCTGATGCTGTTCAAGATCAGGCATTGCACAAATGCTGAGGAGGCAGACTGATGGCACAGAAGGTAGAAGGAACATAGACAGAGAAAGTCAGTGGCAGGAAGGAAGTAGATTGTGACACAAACAGGATAACTGTGGCTCAAAACAATATGTAGGCAACAGCTACGCATGAGGTAGTCTATTAAAAACAATCAATAACAGTTTGACATATGTCTGGATTAGAACCATTGAAAGTAAGCAAAAATTAGACTACACATCTGACCATTTTCTCAGCACACCACACAGGAACTCCTAAAGCACACACTTTAAATCACACAATTGAAGGGGCAGTGGCAACTTACTGAAGCAGAAGGGATGAATAGAGAGAGAGAGAGATGCAGAGAGAAATTCCAAGAGTTGTTGTTTATGAGACATTTAGTACCATCTTTGTGGTGTTTTACTCTTAGGTGTTTCCTCATTATTACTCTGTCATTCTCTATATAATACAGTGTTTTCTATAGGTATCAAGAAGAGATAGGAGAGTAATAGCAAGATTATGACATAAGCAGGGTAAGGGTAGTTTACTAAGTCTCCCTGATGGGGATGATTTTTTTTTACAAATGCTTCTTTTTGCACTATTGAAATGTTAAGTTCATGAAATATTTCATGTGGGAATAAATTCAGATTTTTGCAGTTAAACATATGATAGGAATATAAAATGGCATTAAATAATAATTTGAAATACAGTTGTAATCAAATGCTTGACACTATGCAAAAATATCAGTCTACAGACAGGAGAATTATCTCAACAAACCACATAAGAACTTTACATTTAGCAGCCTAAGAATTGTTACAGTAACTGCTTCAAAGCTGACCCTTTACTATGTCTTTACTCTATATATCTATAGTTCAGTGGATTTAAGCACATTTGCATGAAAGCGACTGGACTATTGAGGGCAAAGGCAAAAATGCACCAGTTCCTGCCACAAGGCCATGAAATGCAATTCACTGCCACTCAGTGTGTGTTGCTAATCTCCATGCCAATGCTGAGGAAAGAAAGTAAAAACTTTTTGATTGGCCATTTCTGGCCATGTATGCTGTATTGTGTGCGATTTTATTTTTTGTCCAGATAAATCACATGAAAAGAGGGTTGCGAGGACACTGGTGAAAAAGGGAAGTAAGCAGAGGTTAGGACACAGGGGAAAGATTATAGGAATTTGCAGGATGGTGGTGGGAGTGCACCACAGCTATCTACTTCTTCACAACATAAATGTATAACTGTACAAACAATTTCATGACTCTCCAGAGCCACCACACCAGAAATGGGTGACAGCAAATGACTAATGTTGTAAGCTAATTGGGCCAAATCATGTGTGTGAAGATGACAAATAGGTGAAGTGGCTATGCATGGGATGTGCTTTTTATTTATTTATTTTTTTTGTGGGGCAGGTACTAAAGTATTTTATTTTTTGGAATGAGAGAGATGTTTTGGAAGGAGATTAGGAATGTGAGGATTAGGTAGGCTGGTTAGGTTAGACAGAATGTGCATACATACAGGACATAAAACACAGACAGGGATTGTAATGGATGCAAAAGGTTGGGAGACACCATGATTGGGGATAGGTAGGGGACATCAGAGGTACATTCGCATTAAGCTTGAGAAATTTGACAATGTATTCCTCACCCTTAACACTGTCATCATATCTCTCAACTGTACAGTTTTTTTGCAGAATGTCCAGATGTTTGCCTCATATTTTTGGTCTGTTTTTCATAAAATTGTGGTTTTCTGGAAAATTAGTGGAAAATCATGAAAGATAGAAGACAGAAAACTATGACAGACAATTGTGTTTCAGACTTCATACCCTTCAGAAAATTCATGTTAATGCAAAACCTATTATTCTATCAACTATCTAAGTTTGTAAGAGCAATATTTAAAAAAGTTTCCCCATTTCTGGCCCTTTGTCCAACTTTTATTTATGGCTTTGTCCAAATGTTTTGCTCTAAGAGGTTGAGAGGTATGGCTGTCATCACTCTCTCCTGTGTCATTAGCCTGGGTCACTCCTGCATGTGGCATTGTTTTTTCAATATGACATAGAAACTTTTTAACCCTGCCAGTTTGCCTACCTCTGCCCCTCAGCATTATGCCCTACACTACACCAGCCTTGTCAGCTCTTGATGAGTGATGAAATTGCAACCTCTACTACTACTGCTCTCAGAGGGTACCACTGTACCAGCAGCTGAAGCAGAGCTACCTGATGCAGGTGAAAGCAGGTAGGGCAGGAGTTGTGGAGGTAACACTAACAGGTTGTGACTCAAATATGATAAGTGTTTGTGCTGCCTGTGGTGGTGCTGCCACGGCCATCTGTGGAGGTATGAAAGGCTGTACTGCAGTGTTCACTCTAGTTCCCTGTGTTGATGGTAATTTTTTTTCAGCAGCAATGTATTAAAATAAAAATAATCTCCCCCTCTCTCTCTCTTTACATATATATATATATATATATATATATATATATATATATATATATATATATATATATATATATATATATATATGGTTCCCCTTCACAAGATCGAATGGATGGAAGCTCGAAAGTCATAATCTCGAGACCAGAATTTCGAACTTCCATTCACTCAAAATTGTGAATGGGAGCCTTAAGTTTAGAAAAATAAAAAGTTAACTTACCTTATTGCATGTCCCCATTACCCTAGCAGTTTAAGTGTGAATGTTCCGTGACCACACTATAGCGGAGGAATAGAAAGTCTTCCGTTTTGTGCTTACGCGTATAGCGCAGAATGGGGGATTTCCCTTTCCGTCATTATAGTGCGATCACGGAGTAGATATATTTAAGTAGGGGGGTGTGGGGGATGCAAGGGGGCAAAGCACCCCTGTGAAAACATTTGAAAGGTGTTATTTTTTTTGTCATTTTCATATGTTTGAGATTCTCTAAATTCGAGATTCTGGTTTCGAGTTTATGACTTTCGAGTTTAGAGAAATTCAATCATATGAAGGGGAACCATATATATATATATATATATATATATATATATATATATATATATATATATTTGTGTAACAAAAAATAGAGACACATTGTTGAGACAACGAAGAGAGAATTATATCAATGGCATGTCATACATGTCATATTACTATTTTATTTCAATAAATAAACCAATATGAGAAATAAATATATACACCATGATGGGAAGCCATTAATGTGTCATAAAATCAATCAATCCTAATGGTATGATATCATATATTTGACTATAACATATCAGATATATGCTTTCAAAATTAAATAATTGTATTGGCAAAAAATAGAATTGTTAATGTCATGCAGTATTGCAGTTAATGTCTTATAAATACTACCCTGTTAACAAATCTAATGTCTGTTTCTGGGTGTTAAGCCCACACCCAATTAAACTGAAGTACTCATTGCCTAATGCAATCACCAAGAGCTATTAGAACAGGACTATATGCATCATATAAAAGTTCAAGTATACCTGCTGAGGATTCAGGCCTTATGCATACTTGCCCTGCACTTCTCTGAGGCAAGTTAGTCTCTTCTGATGCACCACACAATTGTCTGCTATCTCTGCTGCAGCTTTGCATTAGAGAAAAGAAAAGAAAAACAAAGAAAAGAAAAGAAAAATTTATAAAAGCATAATGCATTACTGCATTAGCTGACTAATGCAATATCATATGCCAGTGATGAATTAGTATACTAACACAACTGATGGGTAGTTGCAGTCTTAAATTCATCTCCCATCAGCGTAGGACAGTCCTCTTATGGCTGTTTATGTGACTGCATTGGTGGCAACATTGATCCCCAATGTGTGTGGGATACCAGTTGCACTGGAGACAGCCTTGGCCAAGCTATTTCAAATTTCATCCTTATACTGAGATATGGTATAATCTCCTTACATCAGGATCCAGCTGTAGCATTTCATGAGGAGTGCCACAAAAATCCTTGACTCTTCTGCACACCACTTTTGTGCTCTAAATGAAACACCATCACTACCGTGCAGCCATATCTGCAAAAGCCAAGCTCTAAATATGTGTCTGAATTGCAACCCAGTTCAGATCTTGCATGTAAAAGTTTGTGTGCAAAGACACTCAGCCTTGTCAGTTGCATTTCCACAATTGTAAACACTGTAATGAAATGGAAAACGGACTAGCAAAGACTGCATCAAAAATCATAGAAGGTTCAAAATATGGTAGCGAGATTTGGTCATGTGTGATGCTTAAACTATTGACATTAAAACACTGAAAAGCTTTATGTTGTTTGTAATAATCATTGTTTGGAGGGAAAATTATATGATTTATGACATATTGGGTTGCTGGGACTTAAACAGCATTAAGACTGAGTGGTACTACCTGGTATCGAAACCCATGAGAAAAAGAAGGATGAGATGTTAAACTGTGCTTCACTTGTTGACTGTCAGTGCCACAGGAGAACTTACTGTTTAACATGGTAATTAAAGATATAGTAATTTAAGAATGAATGAAGATATACTTAAGACATGCCTGTATGTGTGCGACTTTAAGTATTCATGAGACAGTATTTCTGTGTAAAAAGCAGTATTTGTGGTTCTAAATACATTTCAGATGCATGCGGTTGAATGACCTAGGTAATATATATTGAGGTATGTTACATACATACTTCACAAGACATACTATCCTAATTGCATACTTATGCTAGATGATGAGTCATGATAATTATCACAAAACTATTGTGCACATCATACCTATCCAAGTGCTTTTCAAATGAAATATAATAATTGCCATGTTTAACATAATTTCCACACATTATACTAGGCATATATAGCAAGCATTAATGATACATTTGTTGCAATAGACATAGTTATGATGCTTACTTTTATTTGGTGTTACCTTCACAATCAATAATTTCTGAAGCATGACATTCTGAAACCCTTTGTAAAAGTATGGTAAAACTAGATTTGAACCCTGCATCTGTTGTCTTTTCTCTCTAAACACTCTGCATCTACACGTTGCATCATAGAGAAAGTTACCTGAGACCTGCATTTTCTTCACTGATTAGTACTACCTAGAATGCTGATGGCCTTATACTGGGGACAGGTTTGCTTGCATTACAGAAGGCAGCCCAAATTAGATTTTCCATTTTTTCCTTAAAAAGTTAACAATGTTTGCCCAACGCCAAGTGGAATACAAATGCAAAAGTCATTACAAAAAAATAAATAAATAAATAAAATAGAAAAAAATTGAAAGGCAAATTAAATCAGTCAAAGGGTATAGCTAGCAATGACTGGAGTAAGAAGTACATTACAGTGGCACATTCTTCCTTCTCATGTC
Source organism: Protopterus annectens (assembly GCF_019279795.1). Classification (NCBI taxonomy): domain Eukaryota; kingdom Metazoa; phylum Chordata; order Ceratodontiformes; family Protopteridae; genus Protopterus; species Protopterus annectens. Next base: position 943,649,671 of record NC_056744.1, on the reverse strand, counting down.
TCCTTGCCACGTCAGATCTGTAATGTCTGGCACACATTTTCAGGACATTATGTAATGGTATATAATGGGAAAGGAGGCAGACAACAGTTCACATGTTGACAGCAATATTAAAAATAGTTGAGTTTCAAATAACACTATAATATTATCACAACATGTATAAAACATGTATTCAGGCCTCACTCTAAAATTATCAGTTAACTGGATTCCAATTCTGTTCCACCCACCTTCTTTCTCTGTAATCACTGTGCTTTCACTTATTATCACAGGAAAAGTTACCCAATAGGTACAGAGTGCAGATGGCAGTGCACGAGCACCAGCCTTATTTGCACTACAGAAGGCAGCCCAAATTAAAATTTTCCTTTTTTTTCCCTTAGGAAGTGAACCCTATTTGCATGGTGCCAAACAGAGCACAAATGCAAAAGTCATTACAAAAAAGAAAGTTATCTTGTATTGCAGAATAGCACGTTTAATGGATATATGCAGGAAGGAGCACAGCAGTTATACTATTAGCATGACACTTTCATCCTTTTATGATCTGCTTGCAGCATCACAAGTATAATTTAGGTTACACATCATCAGGATTTCATGTAATGGCAATTGTTCTGAAAGGACACACACACACACACACACACACACACACGGTTATAGGAGGTCATTCCTGACACAGAACATATAAATACTTGTGACATCAAAGTTTACAATATATTGTATAACTGCCATGATGAATACTTGTGAGCTATGGATAAGCTGCCCAGTATATTTGACACATATGTTCACATTACTCATGTTACTGCTTTTATGTTAGTATACTCTAAAAAATGTCATATGTGACAACATACATAGCACATATTGTTATCAATATTTAGAAGAGGTGAGTTTACAACACATTTTAATATCAATTCACAGGTACTACAGATAAGACTTTGTCATGTATCATTGACTTTAGCCTGTTCATTTCATGTACAACATTGGGTGCCTCTATTTATTCTAAATCCCATTATAAAAAGTATCTGTAAACTGGATTTGAACCCTGCATTATGAGGCTTCTTTTTCTAATATTTCTTCACTTACATCTTGTGCACAGAGTTACACAGCTGACCGATGGAATTTCTTTAATCATTACAACTAAGGAAAGCACACCAGTACCCGTCTCAATTGTGCTATTGGTGGCATTCCAAATTAAATTTGTCAGTTTTTACCTTAATAAGTGAACTGCTGTTCACTGTTAGGGACTACTGCCAGTCAAGTGTGTGTAATGCCAAATGGCATGCAAAGGATACAGGGAAAACTTATACAAAGGAAACAGTATAAAACAAGTATTTAAAATGAACATTTCTAATGTTACCTCCAATTTGTTGTCTTTCAACATGAATGTATACTACTTAAATATTAGTATGTTCATACAAACAGTGCCTTCTCTTGATTTGAGCCATCAAACCAGTAAATTAGTAACACACAACTTAGATTACTATCAGTATTTGTCACAGACGCACACATGTAATAGGAAGAAGAAAAAGTAGATCACATATAATGAAGATGTGGGATTATATCATTTCACATTAAAAGGGAAACAGAGGCAAGCTCTGAAATATATTCTTTGTAATTTTCCAGTAGAATTGTGGATTAGCACGATCTGAGCAACAGCTAAGCTGATATTTCCTCACAACTATAAACCAAATATTTGCAACACTGCTGCTGCTTTCTTCTCTTTATTTTGTGAGCAAAATTGCGTCTATGATTTTCTAACAATAATGCTATCTCAATTGCATTGCTACTGATATGTGTTTCAATGGATAATGTACCTAGTTAATTTACAGAAGAATTGCTACTCAGAGGCGCAAAGAGTGGTCATAAACAATTCATGAAAATGTTAGGAACAGTGGTCTCCTAACTCAGTCAATGTAATCCCAGGATTTAGTGTTAAGTATCTTTTGTCTAACACACCCTCAATAAGCATACAACAAAGAGTACAGAAAAACTGATTGTTGCTACAGAGTAATCACTCACACTTGCAAGACCATAGCAAGTAATACTTCTCAGTGCTTGATCTTGCAGAGGTAGGGCATGTGCATGAAATTGACTAGATCGTCACACCATGTTTACATTCCCTGCACTTAGTGCAGATTGTGAAATTCATGAATGCTAATGAGTTTAGACCTCAGTTGCATACTTACAATGCTCAGAGGGCTGAATCCATACTATATCAAGGTAATTATGTTGGTAAGGATATTGCATTGTAGTCCACAAAATGTGGTAAGTCTGTGATATATACCTGACTGTCCTCCATACAAGTGGACATCAAACAACAGTTTTAGCCATTTGCAATGTAAAATTGCACATTGCTTTTGTTAATGCTGCAATATACTATACAGTTACACAACTATTGTCCTCGATGCATAACTTTTATACTTACTTATCATTCCCTTTCCTTTTTTTGGAGGGCTGGGGAGTTCTGTATTAACTCAAGTGTACTAATGTGGAGATTTAATTTTTAAGTTTTTTTACATGCTGTATGCATATATTCATCCATATTTGCTTTCTTAACAATCACTTGTGTCTTAATTATGTATTTTACTTGTCTTTTCTGTTTCATTTCATACAGGGCTATGGTGGCCAAGACAGCTTCTGCCTGTAAAATGCCATACAGTGATACAGAGAATGTAGTTATCATCCAGGTTCTATGTTGACAGAGCTCCTTCCTCTTAGAAAGAAGCAAAGGTGTTAAGCACTCCTGTGACTATATCTGAGAGAAGATGGTCATCTATGTAAATAGTGTAGGAGACCATGGTAGTACATATCAGAAAATCTGACATAAGCTCAGGGACATAATAATACAGGTAATATGTATGGTGTTTGCAATTGACTGTGAACATATGGCTGGTTCCTGCTAATGAACCATCAGTGACTGAAACTGAGGAGTTACAGTCCACTGGCAGAGATCCCAGATACCTCAGCAGAGGGTTCACACAGAATCATTAATGTTGGTTCTGATGTGGAGGACAACATAAGTGTACATACTGCAGAACTTCCAAAAATGCAATACAATTCAATAATTTACACTTACTTGTTTGTTGTCAGGCTTGCCCTCATGTATCTGCCCACCCTGTGCAGTGATGATGACTGTGACCTGCCCTTTGCACATTTTTCATTTACTTATGGTTATATATATATGTCAGGGCAACTGAAATGCTTGATGTACATTATTGGGCAAAGTCCATGGCTGGATATTGCAAACATCAGTCATGCACTATTCCTCACATTACTGTACTCATGAGAGATGTCTCATGTTAGGAACATATAATTACTTACATATGGGAATAAGCAGTTATTTCTTTTTTTTTTTCAAATAAGTTCCACACTTGTCTTGAGCATCAGGTGAAGGTGCCAGTGGTTGCATATTTCCTCTGCTGTTTCCCTGTTTACCCAGTATTGCTCTACAATTTCCATGTCATGTCAAATGGGTTATAAAAAACATTCTTTATTTTGGCAGAGGTCTGGCAGCAGCATCACCTTGATTTAAAGCTTTTTCATATAGAGGCTAATGATGCCAGCAAACAACCCATAACATTTTTTCTCTAAGTTTAATTATGGCTGTAATCCAAAGAGTTTAGGATTGCACACTTGCTTTACAGGTTACAGAATAGACCATCATGTTGGATTGATTAATTAACGTGTAATTCAGATATGTGATTCAGCTTCCATTAGCATATTTTGCCATTTACCCTTGTTTTGAGGCTCTACACTATGTGCAGAACCATGTCATGAATACAAAATAGTGCACTATCATGTGAATTATGTGCTTCACTGCAAACAAGATAGATGCACTTAGTGTAGGAATTCATGAATCCAGGCCATTATTTCTGTGGTGGTTAGAAAATATTTCTACATTGAGGAACTTGTCATTTGTTGAATCTCCTCAGGGTCCAAAGAAATTAGAGTCTCATAGTCCCAGTTTATTCTTCCATTATTAGGCCATTCCATAGTCCCAGTTTATTCTTCTATTATTAGGCCCATCATTGAACATAATGCATTATTTGGCATGTACCTTGCCAAGCATCTAAACCAGCAAGAGAGACCTCAGAGTTTCCTCAACAAAAAGATCACTTATCTCAGTTCTCTTAGTTACTCTGATAGACAAAAATATTGATTCTTTAGTCAGAGATATGCAGACTTCTAAGGGGGTCATGTCTGCTTAGCCTTTCATGCTATGAATGGCCCAACACTCTTTGAACTCCTTCATTTAAATGGAACCAGCAGTAAAGCAAATACCTGCTGAAGAGACCATACCACCATATCAACAATACCACATAGAATGGCAGGTACCGAACCCAATGCATTGCCCATTTTTGAAATAGACTATTGTTGTACATTAAGCAGAGTACTTCTTTAGCAAATTCTAAAAAAATCTTCACCACAACAAAAGTCACTGAAAATATTGTTGCTTACCACAAAAAAGACCAGTAGATACCTTTCAGAAAGTGTCACAGTTGTCAGGATTCACAGCAGCTGTGACATTGTGATACTGCCTTTATTGGGTGCTATCAAATCCGGTGTGCTACTGAATTAAAATTTTCTGAAAGGTATCTACTGGTCTTTTTTGTGGTAAGCAACAAATTCTAAATCAAGTTTGGATGACTGCATGGGTGATTGCAATTTTTCACCTGGGATATGTGAAAGAATCTGCTTTAATGGGGACAGTGTTAGTTTCCTCACAATACTGGGTGATGTGTAGTTTTTCTTAGCTATAAGTTTAGTGAGAATGTATAAACCTATTAACCTCCTTATTTGAACAGCATAAGTAATTTTACTTCATTTCAGTAGTTATAGGGTGAGCTGGGAAACATATTAGAATAAATGTTTGACAAGTGAGTTCCTAAACTGGCTAAACTAATTCTCTTTTCTGAAATCTGAAGGCAATGAATTCCAAACAACTAGGGACATTTTTGAGAAATTATATTTCCTTATTAGTATACCAAAGTGTGGTTGTTTAATGGTGTGGACACCCTCTCTGCTGCTAAGAGAGTTTATATATGAATAGGAAGTAGTGCTCATCATGCAAAAGTTTATAAATTAGGGTACTTATTTATTTTTTAGTTTAATTTACTGGATTGTTCTTTTTTTTTCCCTTTTTCATGAAAGCCTATGGCAAAAAGTGCCACAATAAAATACAACAAAAGAAGCAAATAAACTGTTATAGATAAAGAGTTGTGATTATAAATAAATTGTTCATCATTCTAGCACAATATATTAGTAAAGCAGAATGATGCAGAGTATTCTATATCTTAACTAACCATTCCCAAACATAGTATATAAGATGTGTCTAAGTGACTATCACTTTGACTCATAATGTTTTGGATTTGTAAAATATGAGAGCTCCCTACTGCAATGTTGGCACTTAAAATGTTAAGTGCTGAAAAGCCAAAAAAAAAAACCAAAAACCCAGAGAACAGTGAATTTTGAAAATGTCTCTTTTCCTTGTTTTTTTTTTTTTTTTTACAGGGTGGACACCCTTGCACCCCTCCTGTGGGTGCAAGCCCAACATACCACCATACTTATGTATACTGACAGCAAGATTACCATACCTCAGAGTTTATCAATAAACCTCTCAGCACAAGAAATCTGGACAAAGCCAAACATCATGGGGGGACAAAGGTCCAAAATCAGAAATAGGCTTTAAATATTGCTCTTACAAACTTAAAAAAAATCAGTGGAATAACAGGTTTTGTATTAGAAGGCATTTTTCTAAAGATATGAAGTCTGAGAATCAAATGTTTGTCATTATTCAGTGACTTCAATCCTTAATGAATTGCCGGAAAACTAGACATTTTATGGGGAACAGACCAAAAATATAAGGTAGAAATCAGAACATTCTGTGAAAATCTGGGCAGTTGAGAGGTATGTCTTAGAAAAAAAGGAATATTCTGAGAAATGGCATCTCAAACTTTGTATATCTAAGTCCTATGTTTCAGCCATTCTGTCTCCACATTTTGGGACTCTTTTTAGTAGGTCCTGACATTTCGAATGGTTACTGGATATGAGTGCAAATCTAAGTCTTGTATATAAAATGATGACAAAAGTTCATTTTTACAGCAAATATGTGAGGCAAGCCCTATCAGTATAGCAAACATTTTTAGGTTAAGTTAGCTACAGTACACTATTTGTTAGTAGTGATAATACCACTTTTGCAAGCCAATAATTTACATTTGCAAATAAGAATGAATCTGCTTTATGAAGTAACCCTTGTTTACAATAACTCACATACCATTGGACATCTTATTCCACTATGAGATAACATGACTGAAACAGAATACAACACCATATTCACTGCAATTATATTTAATATGTTGTTGCTAGGATCTCAGGTTTCTTGCAGAGTTGCAGCATTTTCATAATGTGTTGGATACTACCATATTAAGAAGGTGAAGAAAATAAGAGTCAAAATTAATTAGAAAAAAAAAATAAAGCTGGGTCTTAAATGTGAGGCAATAAATATTTTAATAGGTTAGAGTGTTGTGACTTAGGAGCAGATTGGCTGAAAATATTGCAATTCTACTGCATACTATCACAACCTTATTTAAATGTCCAACTTACACTCAAGTGTAAAGGATGGAACCATGGAAACTCTTGTTAAACTTTCCTCAACCATCACCTGTACGTCTTAGCCCCTTTTCAACTAACCCTTGTTGTTTTTATCTCTCCTCTCACATTATTTTTTTTTGTGGTTCTTAAAGTTGTATTAACCTTACAAATGCAGTTTTTGCTCTGTCTACTGCATGATTATCAATATAATACTGTAGTTTCTTTTGGAGCCTTTACAGAGTGAATCATACTTGATTAAAATTTTGATTTTATGTCATGATCAGTGTAACTTGCACAACTTTGAGAATCTTGGGAAGAAATCTAGTTTGTATGGTTTGTTTATTTGTAAATCCATCCCTATTTTCAAAAGTGTGTACAAATAAATGTATAGGACTAACAAATTAATATGATCACTAAATATAAGGTTCACCACTACTACTTCAAGAGAAAGTACCATCTTCTCTCAAAAATCATGTAAATAAGGTTTAATTTTAATGAAAGCCATTTTAGTGAAACGTGCCTTTCCCCAGTGTTGGAGCATTACTGGTTTGTGATTTTTAAGTAAAGGAATTGTTCAAGTCGTTCTGTCACCATGTACAACATTCGCTTAGTACCTGCTTTTTTGGGAAGCACTTTCAATAAGAGTGCCATTCTGGCAAAATATGCATAGCTTACATGATTATCTGCAAAACAAGCCATTTTTCAAATTTGGGGATATCACCAACTACTGGACTGTCTAGAATTTATAAAGCTAAATGATCCAGCATTGTCAGTAATACACATCCTTTTGGGTACTGTTACCTGCTTATTGCTAACAAAAATCATTAGAAATAGTCATTGCAAAAAATGACTGACGGCTTCTTCAGAAACTATTCAAAGAAAATGTAGCCACAATCAGTTCAGTCTGAAGGCATTAGGAAGAGGGTTCAAAGAAAAGAGATATTATAAGGGATGATATCCTGAAGGAAAAAGAAAGATAGAGATATTTCTTATATTGGTGCAATGTGGGTAAAGCAAGCACTGGATTACAAAGAAAATATCAGAATGGCTTCCCCAAGCTTGATGTTTTTAGAGAAAATGAAAATAATTCTTATAGCACAGACTGATGCATGAGCGTTATTACTACACATTACAGTATGATCAAATACATGCATATGCATACTTTTTGACTTTCTGGAAAAATCTCTCTTTTAAATAGTCTCTGTTTCACTGCAAGGAGGTATCATTTCCCACTGCATATTAGCTGCAGTAACATTCAGGCCAAGACTGGGAGCACAGCCAGTATAGCTGGCAGGAAGACTACACAGTAAATGGGCTTCATAAGACATGTGAATCTATTACATTTATTTGTCAGTTTTTAGCTAAGAGATGTAAAATAATTGGCTTGTATGATGGTAACTACCAGGTAGCAATTAGTTAAAAATATGCTTTCTGTCCTTCAGAAGAGGAAATATATTGCTGATGCTCAAACTGGTAATGGCAGTTTGACTTCAGAAATGTTATTTTATCTAGCACAGAGAACTAGAATGATTCACAGGGCAGCTGATGCAGCTCATATTACAAATTAGTTATGGCAGACGTAACCTATTAGTGGCATTTGTACAGCTGTTTGACATCATTAAATGAGCACAGAATTTATACAGCTGTTAAACATCATTAAAAGAGCTCATAATAAACTGCAACCTTGGTAAACAAATTAAGAAATTACAATTTTGGCTTGTTATCCAGGAATGTCAAACTCAAGCTAAGTGTCATTTTGGCACTGGTTTGGCTCTGGTAGCAAAATGATTTTTCATCGGTCTTCATAAATATTTGACAGATTTATTTTTTGGTTTTATTATCATCATCATCATCATCATCATCATCATCATCATTATCATTATTATTATATGACAGAAAAAGTAGATTTAAAATGTGACAGTACTGTGCAATGTCAATGAAGACCAAGATCTGAACATACATGTTATACTCTCATCCACACTTGTAAAGCATTTTATACGCTTTGTTAAAATTGTCATTGTATATTCTTTTGGGTCCGTAACTGACCTTGAGACTCATTGTCAATATTAAAGAAGGAGGTGGAGGTGTTTCAGATATTACTGAAATAAATCAGTTCCTTAATACAGCCGAGTGACGGCTCCAGGCGATTCTGCGGTTACACCCTACTGCTCCTCTAGGCGTCAAATATTGCCTGTTCATGTTTGCATTAATAATTCCAAAACCATGTTACATACAAGGTATTGGAAAATGTTATCTTGAAGCATACATGATAGCAAACACAATTGTATTGATATATGACCTCTGTCAATGGATATTTGTTAAAAATGTATGGTGATAACCTCAAATAATTAGAGAGAGATAGATAATGGAATAGAAAGAGGCCTAGAATTCATTTGGACTGCAGACTACAGATTGCCCTCCCTATCAAGATCTGATACCAGAGTATAGGCAAAGAGAAAAGGATAAGGGGATCTTAAGTGAAAGAACAGCACTGGTAGAGCTTTTATTAACATCTAGAATAAAAGCTGCTGTTAAAGAAGGAATAATTACTAAGGCATATAAGATATTGCATAACTGTAGGAATCAATCAGAAGAGGTTAGAAAGGATTTAGAAGAAAGATTGGATAAGAAATTCACAAATAAACGATATGAGGATATATGTATGACTCCCAAATATGGAAGAAGGTCCAGAAGATTCGAGGTATTTGCTTGGAGGTTTTTGCATAGGTATTTTTATACCCCAAGCAGACTCCAAATAATTTTTTCCTCAGGTAGACTGCAAATATTAGAGGTGTGATGGGGAAGAAAGATGGAGAAGGTAACTGGGAACATAATTTGGGGAGTATAATGAGATGGAAGACTTTAAAAATTTCCTGCAGACTACTCTGTTGAAAATACTAGTTGAGCAAATTGATATAACTAAGGAAATGATTTTTGAGCTGTGATACAGAATCAGAATGTCCTAGACATAATAAGGCCTTGCTGAGTTCAGTTCTGGTGGCTGTCAAAAAAGAAATTACTAGAAAATGGAAATCTAAGTCTAAACCAACCATACTAGAAGTAGTGACTCTAATAACAGAGATACAATAACTGGAAGTGGGATCTTTAGAAAAGGGTAGGAACAAATTATATAGAAAAAATGAAAATTGTGGAAACAATGCATGCAGAATAATATTTTGGAGGAGGAATGAGGTTTATGGGAAGTCAGGAATTGAATGAGTTATGTAATTTTTGACGACAATGACTGTATAGAGGATTATACATGAGATATAATGTTTGTAACTGAAAATATGTTAATATGGTTTGTTTTCACTAATATAAATGTATGATTAGCTGTGTCATAAGTGATACTTCAATAAATAAGGTACTTGTTTAGAAAAAAATTTAAATCTGTCCTTATTTTTTGGGCATTTGTCTCCCCATTATTCTGGGTTTTGTCCAGACTCCCTGTATTAAAAGGTTGAGAGGTATGTAGGTAGTGTTGATAGTTCATTATTTATTATGTTAATTACAGCTTGTATTTTTAAATTCACTGTTTAACAGTGCCTTTTTAGGTTTAATTATATGACTTCATGATGTTATTTAAATGGTGTTTTTGCAGGGTAAGGTTTGTTCAAGTCCCGATGCATTCAATTGCAGGAAGAAAGTGTTAAACATTTATTAAATCTGTGCTCAGCAGCTGGCCTATGGAGTGTGGACTGTTCTTTTCACAATATTTGTTGTGGATTACTGGTGCTTTCTCTGGCTGTCATTTGTCTTTTTTTTTTCCTTCATGTTCAACCAAAAATGCATGTGAGAGCAATGGATTATTATAATCAATATGACTGGTGTAATGAATGCTTTTTCTTGTTTTGTTTGCTATGATACTTTGAAACAGTAAAATCAGTAAAATGTGTAACAGTATACTAGTATAAAAACAATTACTAAAAGGATGTCTGATCTTAGACACAAAGGTATTGCATATTATGCACTTTGCTTCATGAAATGACCAAAAAATGAAGTGTTGAGATTTCACCCACTAGTACTCTGGAATCCGAGTCAGCAGACTACAGAGATGTCAAATGCTGAAAGGTCCTAACTACATACTGTAATATCATTCCATAATATCTAAGACAGTAATGGTCATCATTCTGTAAAATGTAACACTATATGCAGGAAAGAATGTAATTAAGTGACTCAAAGCTGTATCATGACATAATGGAGGTTATTCTAACACTGTCATAAATGGGTATTGCAGTGGAAGGTGAAATTTAGAATCTAAGTCTTAGTTCATTGTGTGGAGCAAAACACTAGTATTTTCTGATTTCTTAGATTTCTGAATATTACATAGACAAACAAAAGCTACATATAGTGAGGTGTCACGAAAGTGAAGTTAAGTGATGCTACAGTAATTTATATGGTTCACAAGTGTGGGTGAGATCACAGAATCAAAGAAACAGAAGACAAGTTATGTCATCACAACAAGAATATGTTTAATCATGCTAGAAAAAGCATAGTAACTTTGTTTTCCTTTTCCTCTGATAACTACCATCAAAAAGCACCATATAAATGTTGTAATGGAATAAGGTCTGGAGGAGGGTTATATGATGAGAAACTAGAGTTATAGGGTTTGGGCTACATGACCAAGAACTGGAAACATTATAGTGTCTCTTGCAAATTGTTTTCATTTAAGAGGAAGACTCTCCCATGCCTAACGAACTATGAATATATGATGGGTTATGTGCACAATGCCACAGGTGTGTCTCAGCTCTATATAACTGTGGAGCATATAGCTGCTACACATCCCTGTTCTTGGAGACTCATTGGTCACTACCATGGGGCAAATGGGAACTGCTACCATGGAAAGAAATGTAAGACAGTTATTACTGCTTTGTTGCTTCCAAGCTGTCCATGAGGACTTTTGGTGTGTTAAGCAGAAGTGAGAAGTGGATAAGATAAGGACACCACTGGCGCATCTTAGAAAAGTATGAATATCTTCAATGTATAAAATAAATATGCAGAACTATACACAGCAGTAGGACTATGATCTCAAAACACTGCAGGATAGTATTTTCTGAATAGAAATGGAGGGCCAAGACTCCTGTCAGGTCAAGAAGACAAGAAAACATGCAAGCATTATGATAGCATCTCCAGTACCACTGGACAATATATTACTGGATTGTACTGGGAGGGAGCATTTGTTTCCCTAGACCCCTTCATGCCCTGCATTCAGGAATGTCTAGGGTTCAGACTATAATGTTTTGATGGCCTAATGAAGGCTGTCCAGGCAAGTTATCTATTGGAATAGGAGGCAGGGGTCTAGGTACATGAACAATCTCTTAGCTCAAAACAATTCTAAAGTGGTGCACATCTGCCAGTGTGGTGCAATTTATCTAATGTGGTGCTTGTCTGCCAAAGTGGTGCACTTCTGGTAAAGTGAAGCACTTCTAATAATGTGGTGTACTTCTGACACTGTGGTGCATTTCTGCTAATGTGGTGTACGTCTGGTAAAGTGGTGCACTTCTGTTAATATGATGTACTTCTGGTAAAAGTGTTGCACTTCTGCTAATGCAGTGCACTTCTGGTGAAATGGTGCACTTCTGCTAATGTAGTGCACTTCTCTAACAGAATCATTACATACTTCATCCAAACTGTATGGTGTTATTGTCAGCAATCCACTGGAAGAAACATGCTGCCTTGTAATAGAAATGAAATAAAGAAGCTGAATGCAGTTGTGAGTGGATGCCAAGGTGGGCAGATGACTAAGACAGCTAGCAGGTTGTATGGTGAAAGGAAACATCATACACCAATGACTAGTCAAAGAAAAAGCAAAAATGAACCAACTGAAGCAAATTTAGGCTGGCAGTGGATGACTCCAAGCAATGCAGTGTCAGTCCTATATACTTAAGTCAGGGTTTGGCTGACTGCAAGGACTCATCTAAAGCATGATGTGGTAGTGCTAACTGTGGCTATCATGTACTGTAATGCAGAATCCAGGCTTTATGAATGCTGGAGCCAGACACAGCTCAAAATTCAATGTTTTTTATCCAGTGTTTCAGACACCTCATAAGCCACATCCATCTGTGACTCAGCAGTGGCAAAGTAGACAACACCAGCTTTCCTGAATGAAAAGTAAACACAGGCAAATGAGCATCCTAGCTTTGACATTTATTACCACTGTGATATACAATATCAGTGACATTCATATCCAGTGTGTGGGGAGATTGTAGTAACAATAGCAACTGTAACATACAAGATTCTTTGTTCTACCAAATGCAGACTGACCATGGAATACAGAACTTGTACAAGAATGAAATAAACACCCAAAACACAAACTTTTATGATAAGCAGGGAACACATTATCCCACAGCATGACTGCAGATGACTAAAACCTTTGAAAAGCACCTTTGTTTTCTTATTAACCACAACGATATTACATAAATCCACAGGAATCATACTTAATATCTCAGAAATGACCACATCCAGATGCAATCCGAAATCATAATTGAACAAGTAGCATTTCATCATGGTGCTCCAAAACATTTGAAGCACCCTGTAAAACATATTACTGAATACCCCATAATGGTTAAGGTGTTTACCTTACAGACACAAGGTGCAGGGTTTGATTCTCACATGGGGTAACTGGCTAGGCGTAAGATGGCCTACAAGGGCAGTTAGCCTAGTACTAATTTATAAATCTATGAACCTAACATTTATAATCTTTGAAGGAAATCAAGCAAGCATTGTCACTATTTATTAATCTCCATGAATTTCAAAAGCTTGTATAATATTATCAAATAGTTCCCATTATATATTTGCAACTCAGTAATATGAGTCCCATAACTCTGAGTAAGTGCAGTTAGGAGGACACATGAGTCAAAATCTAATGTATCTCAGAGAATTCCCTTTCTTGGAGTTAGTGAATATAGGTTAGACCAATAGATTTGCTGGTGCAGGAGGGCTTTACTCCTGAAAAAAATGTTTCTAGTGTTTAACAGTGAGTCTCAGACATCTACACATATAGAATTGCACTGAAATTTCTGAAATTATGGGACTTGATTTGTAGAGTCTTTAATTTTGACAGGGCACTGTTTTCAAAACATTTTGCAATATGTTCCATATCAAAAATGGTTCATGAAAATTAATCCCATTGCCAGGTCATTTGACTAATGTACTATGTTTCTGCCCCAATTTATACAGCATGGCTACTATATCACTGTGATAGTTTATCAAGACCCTTTTGTATCTGGCCCACTTTTGCATGGCAATTACTTGAGTTTCTTATCATGATTACTGCCAGAGTACCGTTTTAATGGTTTAAATAACAAAATATTTTCCTAGCCATCTGAAACATTACATTTTCCTGCTTTGGTACCATCCCCCTCATATTTCCTCTCTGTTTGTCCAAAATGGTCCTTCTCATTTTTATTTTTTATTTCATCCACTATTTTCTATCTCTGTTATGTTATCTCTCCCTTCTGTCATATGGGTCTGGATAGATTTTTCACACAAACCAAAAAATATTGCTCATAGCATCATTTTGGCCCAGGTAAACTAATTCTCTATTTTACTGACTCTAGTAATTATAGAATAGGCTGGTTGTCTAAGCATGTGGAATGGTATCTGTTTAAAATCACAGGATCAACATTTCCGAATCCTGAGGTGTGGAGATCAAATTATGTAAAATCCAGACTTTTTTTTTTCAAAATTCTTTATTTAGTTTTTCAAGTCATAAGAATACAGACAAAATAAAACAGTAAAACAATGATAATGTATACTGGGTAAAGAATTACAGGTACACAGAATCAATTCATACATAAACACCTAACTTATTTACAACTGTACAAAGGTGCCATATACTTTATTTTCAAGGTGAATCAGTAAGCTTACTATAATGTGGATATTTCTTATTTTCACAGTGTCACTTATGTATTACAAATGTAACTATGTATGTAAAGACCAAAGTCCTTATAATACAGAGGCTGTGTTATGCTAGTAGTAAGTTAAATGTCTGTTACCATCTTTCTAGTTTCTTTGTGTCAATTACCCATTTGTGGCAAGTAGATGTCTAATTGCCATTTTTTTTAAATCATTCCAGTTTATGTTGAGTCTGTCCCCCCGTGTGGAAGCAATGCATAGTTTTATTAATAGAAATAATGTTATATAAATGTTTGCTTTGTTTTTGAGTATATCTGAAGGTAAGTTGTGAAGGAGTGCGAATTCCCAAGAAAGTGTTGTTTTTTCATAACCTTGTTATTGTAGTTGAATTTTTAGTATGTTCCATAGATTAAATACGCATTTACAACTCCAAAACATATGGATTAGATCTGCTTCCTGTGATTTATAATATGGACAGTAAGGTGATTTAGATGAGTTGAATTTGTGTAATACTAGGGGAATAAGGTAAGCATTATTTTTAATCATGAGTTGAGTGTATGTTAGTTTTTTCAGACGCATTGCTTTAACCGTTAGGTTAAGGCTTGGTTTAATTGCTGTTCAGTTATTAAATGCATTATTTTTTTGCCAATAGCTAGAGATGAGTGTGGTGTCCTGGAATTTAATCTCGGATAGTAATTTATATGTGTTGGATATCATTTTCCCAGTAGTTAGCATCATAGTCCATATTATTTCACATACGTTTATATCTGCCTCTGTTAATTTAGCATTTTGAAGGTGTTTGGAGCATATTTCATTAATTTTTCTCAAGATAACTGTGTATGATTTTGGTAAGTTGAGTTGAGATCTTAGCTCTTGTATAGTATAGTTACAGTAAAGGTAAAGGTATCAAATTCTCATGTCTTTTAATAAAGGGTAGTTATTGAGGTTTGTCATTGAGTTATTAATTTTCAGGTTTGGGTTATTATGGATTGGTTGAAGGATATCCATTGCTATCTCAAGATCAAGGGAGATAAATAACTTTTGAAGTATAATAATGAAGTGTTTTAGCGGTACATGATCTTGCAAGCAGTTATTTCTTTTATGGTTAAAAAAGACAGAGCTCTAGCATTAAAGTCTAGAGATCTGATATAATTATATTTTCAACCACATTGGAGTCCACGTATTATGTGAAGGGGTATATTTTGCTATCCTTAGAATTCTACTGCTATTGATAATGATGTAGTATAGTTTAAAATCTGATAAGTTTAGGCCCCCTTTTAGTTTCGGTAATAAAAGTTTTTGGTATGAGATTCTTGTTCTTTAGGTTCCCATATGAATTTGGCCAAAAATGTATGTATTTGTTTGAAAAATGTGTTGTGTATTATCACTTGTGAAGTCATAAATACATAAATTATTCTAGGGAGAATATTAATTTTGATTATCGAGACTTTAGCTAGAAAAGGTATTTTGAGATTATTCCATCTATTGCAGTCTTGTATAATCTTATTCCATTTATCCTGTATATTATTTTGATAAAAGTCTCTTTTGTTTTGAAAGAACGTAATTCCAAGATATTTGGTTGAATATTTTATCTTAATTGTGTCTAAAAATGGGAATAATGATAGTAATTTGGGGAGACTTAGAGGGAAGATCTTGGTTTTGTTTAAGTGAAGTTTATAGTTATTTGTAACTGAGAAACTTTCAATTGCTTTTAGAAATTTAGGTATGTCAGAACTAGGGGTAGTAAAGTAAATGTTTAAATCACTGGCGAAGGCAGTGTAAAAGATTTTAGAGTAAAAGACAGAAGGTGGGTTATGATATGTCTTCTGTTTGATGTACAAGAATAGCGGTTTGAGATACAGATGGAATAAGAAGGGAGACAGAAGACAGCCTTGCCTTGTCCCATTTTTGATCTTGATTCTATTTGATAGGGTTCTGTTTACATATAGGTTGGTGTAAGGGTTTTCATATAGTATTTTAATTATTTGAATAAATTTGTAAGGGAATGCAAAATAGGGTAACAGTTGAAGTAGGAAAGAGATGTTAACTCTATCAAATGCTTTGTGTGCATCTACCACCATTGCGCATATAGGGAATTTTTTATGTTTGCAAAGGACATCATGGCTTCAGGTATTATCATTAGTCTGTCTTAGTGGGGTGAATCCTGATTGTTCTGGTGATATGATATTGGTTATAATGTTCTTTAATCTGTTAGCGAGAACTGAAGTTAGAATCTTGGTGTCTATATTAAGTAGTGAAATTGGTCTATAACTACTGGGGTCTTTAGGATCTGAATGTTCTTTCAATATAAATATGGTTTTGAGGCATTAAAGTGTAGATCATTTATTTTATTGTTTATTATATAGTTTAGTACCTGATGTAGTATTTTAGCAACAGGTATAATGAAGCACTTGTAAAATTCGAAGTGAAACCATCCAGGCCTAGAGCTTTGTTTAGGCAACCCCTAACCGGGAAAAGCCGAAAGACACAGCAATTGCGTTGATGATTTCATTTAATGAAATTGAGTTCATTAGAATATTTTGTTGTTTAGAATCTAATTTAGGGAAGGTTATATCCTGTAAGAAAGCTTTTCTGTCCATTTCGGCAGTGATAAGATTTGCTTGCCATAGATTTGAATGTAAAGCTGTTCAAAAAGGTTTACTATTGCCTGATTGTTTGTCTATGTTTTGTTCTCATAATAGATTTCTGTTATAATGGGTGAGGATTTGTGTAGAGAAATTAGTCTCTCTAAAGCCCTGGATGGCATTTGAATAGTCTCAGCATATTTAGCGAAGGTTCTCATATCATAGAATGATATATTTCTTGCTTCCTTTAGATATAGCTCTTTTTGTGTTTTTCTTAATAGGTCTTCTGTTCTTTTGTCAGGCTTTGACATTAGCTTCAATTCCAGTTTATTTATTTTCTTTTTTAATCTTGAATCTTCTTTGGAGAATAGTTTTTTATAGTGTGTTGCTTTGTTAATCAGAAATCCCCTAATCTGAGCTTTCATCGAAGCCCATTCAATGTCTAAATGTGTATGTGTGTTGGCTAGATTTGAAATTAGAGAGTTTAAGAGAGAATTAATGCCTTCTATCACGTCATTTTTTGTTAAGAAATTGGAATTCAGTGACCAGTTATAACCTCTGTCAGGTTGTTATTTTTTTTATTATCCCATTCAATTGATAGTGTTATTTTAGAGTGATCAGAGAAGAATCTGGCATGCGTATGAGTTGTGTTGAAGAATATTTCCAAGATCAGAAAAAAATTAGTCCCCATCCACATTTTATGACATGGTGAGTAGAAGGTGAAATCTTCTGTGTTATTGTCCCCTTCAATGTAATTGAAATAATTTGAAGTCATGTTGGAGCTCTTTGATTGCTAGTGTGGCTTGTTTGTTGTATGTTTTGTTAGGGTTAGACCTATCCTTATCTGGATTTTGATTTGTATTCCTATCCCCACCAATAATTATGAGGTTGTCTTTATAATTTGATAGTAAAGAGTATGATTACAAGATAGCTTGTTGTTGGTTATTGCATGGAGCATATATATTAAGCACTAGTACTGGTTTTGGTATAGCTGGGTTAGTATAGACTATATAACACCATCTACCCTCCTTATCAGTGTCAGTTTTTATTGTATTGCCTTGAAAATCTTGTTTAATTAGTATTGCAACACCTACACTATTTGTTTTTCCTTCTGATGCTATGATTTGTCTTATCCATGTTTTGTTTTCTATGTTTGACCACTGTCCTTTTGTAAGATGGGATTCTTGTATTAAAATTATTTTGGCTTTGGTTTTAAATACAAGATGCAAAAATAGATTTATTTAGTTCTTCATTTGTAGACCTTTAATATTTCATGAATCTAGTTCCCACATTTATCTCGTTGGTGTCCTTAACCTTAGGAAACGTTTGTGTATAGTGTATGTGTGAATGAGTTTGTAAGCTTGTTTTACATAATTTTGTGAATGGCACCTAATTATTCCCATCCCAACCCAATACCCAGTCCTTACTCCCATGGGCCAAGAATAGAAAGAGGAAAGAAGGAGGTTTCCCATTATGTGTAATGAAAAGTTTACTTTATTCAGAGTGTTTTTCATGCGGTTCTCCTTAAGATTGCTAATAAAACCAAAGTATAGAAAGTCTAACATATCTATTCTTAAAACAGCACTTCATAAACCTATTCCTAGTCTTTTTATCTTAAGTATTCGTATTAACATTAATACTCAAAACAGTTTAGTGATACATATATAAAAATACACCTTTTAAACCTTTATGTATAAACCTAGTGTTTATGGAGCAAACACAAAGGATGAAAGGAATCAAACGTTTAATATTTTAGCAGTACAATAAGTTGTTATATCAACACATTATTCTAGTAGGTTTCAAACATACAGTTTACTATTGTTTAGTAACTGAATTCTTTTCAGTTACTCAGTGGGTTAACCTTTAATAATAACATTTATCACAATTATTACCCAACAGTAGAACTCTTAATGCATAGTTAACACAAACAATATTAAGCTCAGATTACTTTCTCTTCATTTCACATTGTCATAACAGTCAGATCTGATAATGGCCAGGGCACCTTTTCAGCTATATATGCAATACAACAACTCTAAAGGGAAGTCTGCTTAGTGTCTCTAGCAATAATTTGAACATTAGATAACACATTTTGTACAGCAGCAGTAACAAAAACAAAACAAACAAAAACACACACACACACACACACACACACACACACACACACACACACACACACACACACACACACTGGTTGTAAATCTTTGCATCTTTACAGAGGTGCCAGCTATTAATAGTTATTGGTTAACCTCTCTCACTAACTATTGTAGCTGTACAGGACTGACAGTTTGACAGACCAGCCCCCCTGATGTATCTTATTTTTAGCATTATAATACAGAAAGAAGAACAAAGACATCACACAGCAAGGCAATGAATATTTAAAGCATTAAGCTATGTAAAGTATTACATTGTTTACGATAAAATAGAAACATTCTTTTTATTTCACAGATATAGATTCATTTCTGATTCTTGTTTCCCAAGCAGCAAAGCTACTAACTTTAAAGTATCCTGAATTATAATTACAAAATGTTTGAATAATATTGAAATATTGTTCAGTACCTTACAGTATACAAAAAGCCTGGATATTATAACCGATCAGCTTGTAGGGTAAAATCAGGTTAAAATCTGCTTCTCTGGACCTCCAGTGCTTCAAACCTTTGTAAAGAAAGCTTCCCAACAGCTGCAGTGTTCTTTTCTTTTTTTTTTTTTTTTTTGCTTTATAGGGGGAACAGGAAATGATGGAAAGTCATCCAAGGTGTTATCCTTTAATCCAGTCCCATCAGCGAGCAAAAACCCTGTTTTCTGTTCCTGTGACAGAGATTTGAGTTCCCTACTCACCTCATGGATGGCTGCAACTGTTTAGAGGCCTAGAGAAGCAGGAACCAGCTTAATTTGGATGCTCCTGGACTAAAACAGCTTTAGAATAGATGGAAATGCACTCAAAGTTCATTTTTCCGGCAATCTTTCTTCATTTTGAATGCAAGGAGGGGATTTCTTTGAAAACTGCTTGGAAGGTTTCTTTAACCTCTTTTGGATTGTAAGCCTTGTATTTTACATCGCAGACTTGGAAGTGAAGTGAGCTTGGATATTTCATTTGGAACTTAATATTTTTCTCTATGAGGTATTTGCAGAATGGTGAAAGCTGCTGTCTAGCTTGTCTTATTTGAATGGGAAGGTCCTGTGCAAAGAAGATTTTGTTGTTATTTCAGGTAAGACAGCCTTTCTTTTTTGCAGTAAATAGTATTTTTGAAGCATCCTGGTAATTTAGAAGTTTGATGTAAACAGGTGTAGGTTTGTTTGTTGTTTGAGATTCTCTTAGGGCATGATGGACTCTCTCTATTATTATGTGTTGTGAATCTCCAGATTCCTCCAGAAGTAATTGTAGTATTTTTTGAATGGCCATTATCAAGCTGTGTGTAATAGTTTCTGGGATTCCTCTGATAATTATGTTATTTCCTCCTGAGCATGCTTCAAGGTCTATTAGTTTGGCTTGTATCAGTTGAATTTCCTTTTGGTTAGAGTCAGCTTTGTGTTGCACCATATCTATTTTTATTTCATTTTCTAAAGTTTTAGATTCTGTTTTTTCCATTCTGGTCAGAATTTGGTTGAAGGATTCTCCAAATGTTTTGAATTGCAGGGAAAGATCTTGAATTGCTTGTTGTATGGGAAGTAAAACATTTTTAATGTCTTCAAGATTAGCTGGCTGATCTGTTTTATTCTTATTCTGAGTTTTTGGATTTTCCGGTTGCTTTGTGGTCTTCTGTCTTTTAGTTGTATCTTTTTTCAGGTGAAGCTAGAACTGAATATTTAGTATTGTAGATATTTCCATGGTGTTTTCTTTCTATAACATTTTGTATTTGGGTAGATTAGAGAGATTCAGAGTCTACGCCGGGCCTCAGTACCATGTGGCATCAGTTTTGTTGTAGATCTGACTTAATCTTTCCGTATTTTCTGTTTCTTTCTTCTTCCTTTTGACTTCTTTTGCTGTTAGTGTGTCTCTTAGATGTATTTCTTGTATTATTTTTCTTATTTTGTTCCTCGGGATTAGCTGAGATCAAGTTTTATTCCGGGTATTTTCAGAGAACTAGGTACAGCAGTGCTTACAGAACAGCAGCCATCTTTGTCTCTCGAAAATACAGACTTACATATACCATTTCACAGACTATTTTCTGAAATATGATAATCCTGGCATTGGTATATATAAAGCCAAAGGATGTGGGTTGGTCTCCCTCATCAGGGGTGAAAAGGAGCTTGCAGCCCTGTAAGAAACAAGTTTAAAAGCAGATGAATGATGTTTGACATTTGCTTTACTTCTGTATAATTGGTTTCTTCTTTTCATTGTCTCAGGCCTCTCCAATTTGAGTCTCACAATTATAATAAGGAGCCACATGGAACATTTGACTTAGAATAAAGGATCACATATATCATAGCCAAGAACACTAAGGTTGAAATCAGATGTTATTTAGCTGCCATCCCTTTTATGCACGTGCATACCTCCCAACCTAGAAACATCAAAAATCTGGACAAAGGCCCATGAAAAATAGGTACAAATCTGTATGCTGATTAACATAACATTTGCATACATAATTGCATAACCCCACCTACTCCAATGGAATTGTGGGATACCAACTTTTAAATGCAAATTGAAGAACAGACAAAATATTAAACACAAACTATAACCAGAACAATAGTGGGAAAGTCCAACTAGACAAGCTGTCCTTTTTCAGAGGAGGTCCGGGGAGAAAAGCTCAACATTAATACATGGAGAAATTACACAAGGAGTAGAAGTACATATGTGAAATGAAATGAGTATGTACAAAAATGTAGAATAGGCAGTACCAAATATATTTTTTTGTTTTTACATCTTGTCAGATTATCATTTTTACAGTTTGCATAGAATTACAATGCATAATCTTATCAGAGATAAAGCAAGAGCTTCAGAGATGTATAACACCTATATATATTGCATTACTGAAGATGGCCACTACATCAAAATTAATTATTTCTTGCAACCAACAGGTGCAAGGCTTAGAAGCACACTTAATAGAATATGAATATGTACATACACAAACAGATGGGCAGTTTAAAAGAACAATCCACTCAAGATATGCCTGGGGGGGTGTAGAAGGAAAAAACATTATTAAAAATCTATACTTCTACAAGCAGTCTACTATGCTGCCACCTGCCAAAATAAATAAATAAATTAAATAAATAGCAATAAAATCAAATGAAGAGTGCAGACATCTGTCCACAATGCACTATACTGACAGCGACTAAAGTAAAACTACTCCTCCCCAAGGCACTAATGTACATTTAGTGTGCATATAAACTTTTTGCCTAAAACTAGTACTACAGATCCTTCCACTGTAGCAGCCTGTTAGCAAGAAAAAGTTGCTCATGGAAATATTTCACCTGCTTAGTCATTTGTTCATTTTCCCTCTCTTAAATCAGCTTAGGTTCAAAATGTTTAGCTAAACATCATAAAACAATAAAAAACGGCTGATGGAAATAGTACCAAAAATTATACTAAAACAAACTATAATGCACAAGGAACCATTCCAGGCTCCTTGCGCATTATAGTTTGTTTTAGTGTTAGTTCAGCACCATCTTTGGCCAGCTGCAAAAGAACCATATCAAGGCACTGGAGAAAAACATGAAACAGAATACAGCATACGTCCTTGAAAACATACACTCGATAAGTATATCGCATAGTACAGATAAAAAAGCTACTATAAAAGTAACTCCAAGATCCACCCCCCACCAGGTAAACCCACATCTACACTATGGTACATCCTGCCTCACATATGCACGAGTATGGACAGCTGTAGCTGTGGGAGCACACAACCAGGATGCTTGCCATTGCTCCTTCTCAAGATACATGCAACACCAAATGTCCTGTATTCAACAGGGTTAGCTTACTACAGTCAAGCCCCCTCATGTTTCTCTTAATACATAATGCAATAAAAGCAGCACAAATCATAGCCACTGTTAGCTCACTGTACCACCAGCCAAATACTGCTTCAAATGACTAAGGCAGTCCCCATTCAAAGACCGAAAGCATAACCATTTACAGACTATACTACAATGTTGGCAAGAATGCATGTGCACCTAATTATATTACGGTAACATGGCAGTCTAAACTGTTCACACATTTGGTGGCTAGAAAAGCATATTTCCACCAAGTTTACAAAGTTGCAGTCTAAAATATTATTTTATTTCGACACATTTACCATGAGAAGTGCTACTACCTCCAAACACTATGCAACAGTACAGCTACAAGCCTAATATGCTGCCAGCAGCTGGTATTAAAAAGCAGCAAAATTATTTGTCAAACTCAAACATAAAAGTTAGGGCCTTTGCAATCCACTCATATATAGTCTCAGTTCCAAATCATACCAAAAGATTACAGAAAAGTACACTTCAAAAGGCTTGACAATTCAAAATGACACACACTCCCTGCTTCAAAAAGCTTGTCTTAATGCAAAACTCAAAGCACAATATTCCAACCTACAGCGCACATAAGCATTCTAGCATGGACCGGAAGAAGGAACAGCTAAACTCCTTCAATAATACATGTACTCCTTCAATAATACATGCAGACAGGAAGAAAAGCATTGTTAAAAACAAACCGCTAAAACTTCAAAATGCTTGCCTCAAAGCACAACGGAAGCAAAGCACATATGGAACACTTGAACGGTTTTGCATGTTAGACAACTACACTTCAAAAGGCTTATCTTAATTCAAAATGACACACACTCCCTGCAAAACTAATGCAAACTTCAAAGCACAAAACAAATTCAGACCTAACCTATGGAGCAAACAAGCATTTCAGCACAGAACAAAAGAAGAAACAGCTAAACTCCTTCAATAATACATGTGGACTGAAAGAAAAACATTCTAAAGTCAAAGTGCTTCAATAGTCTCTCATTTTTTCTTTTTTTCCTTACCTGGAGGAGCTGGGGAAACTCTGATTTGATTTAAAGGAAGCTTAGTTGCTGCAGTCTGTCTGAGACACATGAACGGTGCTGCTGCCCATAAAAATAAAGTGCAGTGAGTCAGTTAGTCAATAGTCACACCCCCTGAGCCCTCAGCCAAATTCTGACAGGCTGGCAGGCTGCTCATGAAGCTGACGTCATCGTGCATGCCTCTGCACTTGATGACGTCAGCAGGAACTTGCCAGGTAGAAAAAAAAAGGCCGGGAAATTCAGAAATAAAGGGGGCCACTCGTGAATTCATGGCACCCCATTATTTGGACCTCAAAACTGGTAAATGCCAAGGAATTATGCTTGAGAGGTATGCACACATGTTCAGGGTATGTGCCATCTATTATTAGGGGATATGAAAACAAACATGAGGAAATCATACCTAGCTAAGTGGTGAGACTGGTATAGAACAGGGTTATCTTCTGCCTTAATCAATGTGCATACTTTAGCTTGTTTATTATGGGACCTCCTCTCATTTCCTTGTTGCCAGAAAAGCCATTCCACAAGGGTGTCTTACATTTGTAACCCCAAAGAGACATCACTTCTCCATGGGATATCATTTATATTTTAGAGAAGCATACCTTGATACTCTCTGAGTCAGCTGCTTCTGTAGTCAACTAATGTCTCTCCTAGAAGACTGTCTTCTTGATGGTAGCTACTTCAGTTAGAAGTAAATCTGTGATATAGACAAGTATGTGCAAAAAAAAACTAATCTGATATTTCATATGAGCAGGGTCATGCTATGTACCAACACAAATTTCATGCCAATGCTAGTAACAGATTTATTACTCCAATATATCCACAACCTTGTATTCTTTCCATCATCCCATAGCAAAAAGGAAAAAGTCCTTCATTCCACAGATGTGTCTGCACAAGTGTGAGTTTACGTATACAGAACAAAGCAAATATGAAAAGCTGTTCACTTGTTCATTTCATTTGCTATGACAAAGTTGAAGGGCCAGTTTGCAGGCAGATCATATCCAAATGGCTAGCACACTGCTTCTGCCAATGGCTAGCACACTGCTTCTGCCAATGGCTAGCACACTGCTTCTGCCAATGGCTAGCACACTGCTTCTGCCAATGGCTAGCACACTGCTTCTGCCAATGGTTAGCACACTGCTTCTGCCTCTCTTACACCTTATTATTTTGAGATAGTTGTCTCAGTTAGTATCAAGGTAAGCAATCCATGGGAGTCACTCTTAATTAGGGATATTATTATTATTACTCAATGCATGGAAATGCTTTCCTGAGGATGTTGTGAGTTTAAAAAATGCAGGCAGGATATCCAGGTATATCTGGAACAGACACATGACAATTCTAGTTGTAGATAAGATCAAGTAAACCATTTGCTAATAAAAATCAATAGCTTATCTAACAGTCAGACAGCAGAAAGTACAGACTCGGCAGCCATGCAGCACTTAAGTAACACTATGTAATTAGCAGGAAGCTGAAGCAGTACAGCAGTAGGGGGAGCAAAAATCCATCCATTCATCTAGCCATCCTCAACCCCTTTTCCCATTTTTTCACATGGGGTCGTGGTGTCACTTCCACAGTGACAATCATCTTCAGCCAAGGTTTACAACACTGGGTAGCTAGCTCTGCCACAGTTGGAGGAGCAAAAATCATCAAGTGGTAATCATTTATAAATAATCACTAGCAAAAAAGAAAATGGCTTATGCTTTAACTGCAACTGCCATGATTTAGGGAAAACTGCACCCACCACTGGTGTGAACAGCTTTAAAAGGTACAGTCAGGATATATACTGTTTGAAGACAGCTTAAGTTGTACAATGGTAACATCATAGTCAATGTGAAAATCTACTAGGTCAAAAAACAACACGAACTCCGAGCAGCTCACTATTGTCCTCCAAGTCACAATAAGACCATAAAAAAGTACTAGTAACATTGTTATTGGCTAGATATTTTTGCAACCATGTAATTGTGTCAAACTTAAAGATACATTGTCACATTTTGACTGTCAAAGTTAGCAGGTTGTCTATCTAGCTAAGTGTGCAGCATGTCCTGCTTTTTATATCGATAAGACCGATAGAAAGCTGTGTGAGAGGATATATGGACACATGTATTGTATTGGTAAAAACAAACTTGAAAATGCACTAGCTAGACACATCAGCGAGTATCCAGGACACCTGTTCAAGTTTAGCGTCATACAACAACTGAAAAGTGACGGGAGAGGAGGACTTGAGTCACTTAGACTAGAAAGATGCGAACTACACTGGCAATTGAGAGTTAATGCCTGCCAATTTCCAGGCATTAATGAAGTAAGTTCCATAATGTGTATCCTACGTTTAAAGAATTTGGTTAGATAATAAGAATGTGTCACCTATTATTACAGTAGAGTTGTGTGCATAGCGCAGAGCCGGTTAAACAAGGTTAAACTTTTTCTGGCTCCGCCAAGTCTGCTCTTCAAATTTTCCCTTAAGGAAGCTCTACTCTTAGTATAACCAGACTACTCGCTATATTATAAGCCTAGCACTTGTTCTCAATACTTCTCTACTAAGTAAGCACTCTCGTACTAAGTAAAGCACTACATCTACTTACCACCCCTGTGAATATCCACTTCCCTTAAAGGTACAGCACTCCCTTATACTGTTCTAGCATGTCGAATGGTAGATTACTGGCGTCGTCTCCAATTCAGCTGGTCAATCTGGGTATCTTGAGACAATGCTACAATTGTCTCATGTACACAGACAACCCTCTCCTACTCCCAACAAACACAAATACATGTGAGAGATGCAACTATATAGCCAAACTGGAGGCTGAATTCTCTCAACTCAGGGCTGGCATGACCAGACAGGAGGAGATGGCAACCACACACACAACAATCCCAGTCCCACATAGACCTACCACAACTGCAAACCAAACACATAAAAACACAAAGACATACTCGGAGGCTCAAATAAAAAACTTACCAAAACAACAGAGGCTCCCAAAGCAGACATCCAAAAATCCACCACCTCAAAACAAAACACATGCAACACATACTTCAATAAATCAGTGTGTCAACCAATCACAGCCCTTAAGGCCAAACACCTTGCCTGATACACTAGTAATAGGTGACTCTATAGTCAGACACACTGATGTCCCGCTGACCAGGCTGTACACGAAGAAGGTGACTGTGTGCTGTCTATTGGGAGCTAGGATCCGCCACATAACACATGCACTCAAGTCACTCCAAAGCAAGTACAAATATGACTCTGTCATTGTCCATGCTGGTGTGAATGACCTGAGACGTACCTCCCTGGACTACATGAAAAGAGACATAGAGGAGCTCTCCAATTATGTAGCCCAGGCTGGTATGACCCTGACCCTGAGCAGCATCTTGCCCTCACCAAGAATGATACCACAATACAAAGACAAGATGATCAGCTTTAACAATTGGCTCAAGTACTGGTGTCATTCTAAGAGGATCCAATGTCTGTCTGCCTGGGATGACATGTTGGACAAGCCACACTGCTTCGCAAGGGATGGCTTACACCTGTCACCACTGGGCTTCCGGATATTGGCTAAGGCTTTTGCCACCCCCATAGTGCCTTTTTAGGCAAGGCTCAAAAGACAAACCCACCTCCTTAGAAAACAAAAATGGAAAAAAACTAAGGGTAATGCTGCTCAACGCCAGAAGTCTAAATCTCAAGATGCAGGCACTTGATGCACTCCTCAGCATGGAGAACATCGACGTCTGTGCAGTAACTGAAACCTGGTTCAAGGCTCCTGAGAGCACCCCAGCGCTACCAGGCTATACCTCGTATCATGCTTTTCGGCCCCAAAACCCGGGCCGAACCACAAAGCCAGCGGGAGTGTCCATATTCATCAAGGACACCCACACCTCCAGGTTAGTAGCAACACATGAAGCATCAGAGACCATACAGGTGCAACTAACCATAGGCAAAACTGCTATACAACTGGTAGCATGTTACAGACCACCCTCCCAATCTCAAGAACCCCACTTAGCTTTCCTGAAGACATTGGAGGATATGAATGTATCACAAAATACCATTATACTGGGAGACTTCAACTACCCAAACATAGATTGGGTACATTATTCTAGCCCTAATACCCTAGCCCAAAGGTTCCTGGAATTCATAAATTCAAATGCACTGGAACAACTAGTCACATCTCCCACTAGGGGAGATAATATACTAGGCCTGATCATCACAAACATGGGGACAAAATGTTCCACACCAGAAGTATACCCCTCACTAGTGAGATCTGACCACAAACTAATCACCCTGGATATACATATCCCACCTCCACCCCAGCACAAAAGACCACAGTGAAAAACTTCTCAAAAGCAGACTTCACTCTTCTTAAGACTGAGATGGTATCCTTTAAGCCCACTGTGCCAGTGGATACCACATCACACAATGCCGAATCCTTCACAAATGCTTTCTATGGACATCTCCAAGAATGCATGGATCATGCAATCCCAAACATATCCAAGTCCCTCTCCACCAAAGGTAAGCATCCTGTCTGGTGGACCTCAGCCATAAACAAATTGTATAACAAAAGAAGGAAGCTACTGCATGTCAGAGCAAAATCCCATGAAGGGAAGACATCTCTGATCAACATTAGCAGAAAACTACGTTCTCTCATAAAAACATCCAAGGCCAACTTTGAGAGAAAAATCGCTAAGGACACTAAAGATAACCACAAAGCCTTCTTCAGCTATGTTAGAAACCTGGGCGGAAACCCTCAGATATGCTCAGAGTTGGTTCACAACAACAAAAAATACACTAAACCCACAGATATTGCCAACATTCTGGCTGACAGGTTCAGTGCAAATTTCTCCCCTCCTTCACCCCCAAAAGAAGAAATACTTATCCCAGCTGAATGTAATCTCCCTGTCATCTCAGATGTCCAAGTGAGAACCGCCCTAAACAAAGCAAAAAACACAGCATCAATGGGACCTGACGGTATCCCGGGTTGCGTGTTACGTGAACACCAAGAGGAGCTAAACCCACACATAAAAATGCTATTTAACCTTAGCCTTACTTCGGGATATGTACCTGAACACTGGCGTACAGCAACAGTGGTCCCACTGCACAAGGGGGGTGCCTCTACAGACCCTGGAAACTACCGCCCCATAAGCTTAACCAGCCTGGTCTGCAAAGATATGGAAAGAATCATTATGGAACTCATAAACAGAGACATAGGGGACCTACAGACACTTGACCCCACCCAGTTTGGCTTTGTAAAGGGCAGATCCTGCCTTTTAAACCTGGTTGACTTTTTCGAAACAGTCACTAGAGCCATTGATGAGGGCAAAGCAGGCCATACAGCATACCTGGACTTGGCTAAGGCCTTCGACACAATACCCCACTCAGGCATCATAGATAAGCTCAACAGCTTAAAAGTAAACCCTTATGTCACTAGATGGGTTGCAAACTGGCTAAAGGACAGAACCCATAAAGTTAAAATTGCTGGAGCAATGTCAGACTCAAAGCCAGTCACAAGTGGTGTCCCACAGGGATCTGTCCTGGGACCCCTCTTGTTCGGCATTTATTTCTCAGATGTTAAAGCAAACATGGGAGGGCTGTGGCTGACAAAGTTCGGAGATGACTGCAAACTAGGTGCCATAGTCGATACACCAGCAGACACACACATCCTACAAAAAGGCCTCACAGAAATGGACAACTGGTGCTGGAGTCACGGCCTTAAACTAAATGCCAAAAAATGTATAGTCATCCCCTTTGGGAAAAACAAAGTACCCACAAATTATCACATAGACAGCATCCCACTGAGTATGGAAAAAGTAATCAGAGACCTAGGGACCCAAGTCGACAGCGACCTCTCATTTGACACCCACGTTGCCAAAGTGGTTAGAAAAACATTCTACCTTGCACACCTCATCATGAAGGGATTCGCATCCAGATCCAAGGATGTCATTGTACCCCTATATTCCTCCCTCATCAGACCCATGATTGAGTACAATGCCCCATTTGGTATGTACCTCACCCGGCATTTGCAACAGCTGGAGAGACCACAAAAGTACCTCACCAAGAGGATCAAGGGTCTCCAACATATGTCTTATTCTGCCAGACTAAAGAAACTTCAGCTCTATTCAGTAGCATACCGCCTGCTCAGAGGTGATCTCTGCCTGACGTACAAGGCCATGTCCAATCAGGATCTGATGGACATGCTCCACCTCAAAAAATCCAAATCCATCAGGACCATGAGAGCTAAAGATTTAAACCTCGGCACAAGTATGAATAGGACATGCTGGAGGGATAGATTCATAACCCAGAGGCTTCCCATGCTTTGGAACAAGATCCCAGTTCATATTAGGCAGAGCCCCTCACTGACTCTCTTCAAGAGAAATCTTGATGAGTGGATGGGAGATCGTAAGTTTACCCCAGGGGTCACATCTGTGTCACTGCTAGACAGGGGTACAGTAAACTAATTCTATTATATAAGGGGACCTTCATTGTGTCACTACTAGACAGAGGCACAGTATTCTAAATTTATTCTGTACATTTTTGTACCATATCATGGGGTGGCAAAAGCCACATCACTATGGCTAGGCTTACAAATGCCCCAGCGCAGATAGCCTAGTACTATACTATGAAACTATAAGTATCTTGAACACTGTTATTTATTAGTACATACATGTTTTAGTAAGTTTCTTTTACCTACTTAACATAATGAATCATAATGATACTAATATTTTAAATTTACAAGTGGGTAAAGGTAGGTTTGAGTATGTTACCTACTGTTAGCCAGATGTTTAACACAAGAAAGGATAATAACTGATTGATGTCGCTGATAGTAGAAAAAAATCCCTTTATACCACAGTTAGTGGAAAGAGCTTGTACGTTGCAGTATGTATACACACACTGTTTAGTTCGCTTTAAAATTATGGTTGGAACTTGAAGTTGTTAGGTCACAGTTGTTACTTAAACTTAAACATAAATGTGACAATGTATCTTTAAGTCTGACACAATTACATGGTTGCAAAAACATCTAGCCAATAACAATGTTACTGGTATGTTCATGTGACCTGGTTAGGAGTCTATATAGAGTGTTTTCATTTAGAAATGGCTATTACATGATTTTATCTGATGAAGTTGAATAAGGTATACTCGACGAAAAGTGGATTGAAAAATTGAACGCTTAGTAATAAATTAACATCTTTTTTAACTTTTTTATGGTCTGTTATTGTGACTTGGGGACAATAGTGAGCTGCTCGGGGTTCGTGTTGTTTTTTGACCTAGTGGGTTTATTTTCTTCTCAAGTTTGTTAATGTGAAAATCTATCCAGACCTATATGAGAGAAAAAAAGATAATATAATAGAAATATAAAATAAATGAAATGAGCAAAATAAGGAGAGACTGTTTTGGACCAGGAGAGAGGAGTATGGTGGGTGGCAACAAAGCTGGAAAATGCAGTGTTTCAGATGGATGCGAAACTGTTTCGTGATTTAACCCATTACCACTGTACTCCGGCAGTAAGATCAATAAGAAAACTATAGAAGTCAACATGAAAAAGTGGGCCAAACACAAATGAGTCTTGATAAACCATGACAGTGATATCATATTCATATAGTATAATTGGGTACAGAGAAATACTTTATTTGTCAAATGACCTGGCAATGTGGTTAATTTCTGTGAGCCACTTTTCCTATGGAACATCATATGCAATGTGTTGATAACAGAGCCCTGTCAAAATTAAAGATTCTACAAAGCAGTAAAGTATGGGAGTGCAGGAGAGTACACCCCCAAACCTCATTCTGCTCTAGTAGATATATATATATATATATATATATATATATATATATATATATATATATATAGATATATAGATATATATAGATATATATACACACACACACATACATGGGTCTACGTTGATTGATCGAAATCAGAAAACTTCAAACTCATATGGTCGAGACCACATGATCAAAGTTTTGTAATGTCGAACATTAAACAAAAATGGAAAAAAAAGCAAAAACAAATTAAAACACATATATGCAGGGGGCAAGCCCCTCTGCACTGTCCACACATCCTGCTATTAAAATATACCAACCCCAAGATCGTACTACAGTGAGGAAAAGGGAATATTCCCATTCTGCTCTGTAAGGAGATGTCCATTTAAGTGTTTGAAGTTTTAAAACTTTGACCATATGGTTTTGACTATATGAAATTCAAAGTTCTAAACTTTTATCACTTAAATAAGAACCATATACATATATACTAACTCCAAGAGGGGAAGTCTCATAGATACATCCATTTTCAACTTAGTATGTGCTTCTACTAAATGCATGTAATTTCTCAGAGTTTTAGGACTCACATTATTGAGTTGTAAACCTCCATCTGGAACTCATCAATAATATTATATTAGTTTTCAAAATTCATGGAGCGTAATGAATAGTGAGAATGCTTGCCTGATTTTATCTGCTGATTATAAACATTCTTAATGTATTTAGATGAGAGAACACTATAACTTTGAAGTATTTCTGCACATTTCCTCTCATAGTCCTCCTAACCTATCTTCAACAAAAGGTGAGACATATTGTTAGGGAAAATGTGCAATAAATGATGAAACCTGAGACTAGACATTCAGAACATAATTAATAAAAAATAATTCTTATATTTGCACTGTTCAAAATATAGGTTCATAGGTTCATAGGCAGGTACTAGGCTATTAGCCCTGGGGCCTATACAAGCCCAGCCAATAAGGTACCCTGGCTTTTGCCACCCAAGAAAATTATTTTCCTGTGCCACTATCGAGCAGAGCCACAGAGGGGATCCCTGGGGTGAATTTCCTATTTCCCGTCCAATCATCAAGATTTGTCTTGAAGAGTGCTAATGAGGAGCTTTGTTTGATATAGATAGGTAGTTTATTCCAGAGTATGGGAAGTCTCTGGGACAAGAATCTATCCCTCCAGCATGTTCTGTTTATTGTGGTGACAAGGTTTAGGTCCCTAGAGTGTGTAGCTTGGAGGGATTGGGATTTCTTTAAGTGGAGCATGACCAACAGCTCTGGGTTTGACATAGCTTTGTATGTTAGGCAGAGATCACCTATGAGTAGGTGATATGCGACAGAGTAAAGATGGAGTTTTTTGAGACGGTCTGCATAGGGCATCTGTTTGAGGCTGGTAATCCTCTTTGTGAGGTATTTCTGCGGCCTTTCCAGTTGTTGTAAATGTCTTGTGAGGTACATACCAAAAGGGGCGCTGTACTCTATAATGGGTCTAATGAGTGATGAGTAGAGGGGAACAATGACCTCTTTTTTTCCTGGATGAGAAACCTTTTAATGAGGTGTGCCACATAGAAGGACTTCCTGACTACTGTGGTGATGTGATTATCAAAGGAGAGACTACTGTCCACCTGTGTCCCAAGGTCTCTTATCACACTTTCAGTGTTAAGTATACTACCGCCTTTGTTGTAGTTCATGAGTACAGAGTTTTTACTAAAGGGGATGATAATGCACTTTTTGGCATTGAGCTTGAGGCCATGGCTTTGACACCAGGCATCTGTCTTAGTGAGGCCCTTTTGTAGGATGTCCACATCGTTAGGAGTTTCGATTATGGCTCCTAGTTTGCAGTCATCTGTGAACTTCATTAGCCAAAGACCTTCTGTGTTAACCATACACCATTATACATTTATATTTCTAAATGCTGCTAGGAAAGGGAGAATATGCTTATGCCCTTCTTCCTGCAATAACAGAGAGTCAGAATATGTGACCTACCTTAATGTGTGGCAGTTAAGGCCATCCCCTTCTTTCAATTCAAAGTACTGCTCATTGTACAATGTTTTGTATGCAAAATCCTCACATTTCTGTATCAGTTCTATCCAAGAGATATTTGAATGCCTCTGTCATAACTTTTCTTGAAATTTCCAGTACATTTATACATTGACAACCTTAAGATTGTTTCATGGTGGATCTATATCTAGGCATAGTTTAGCAACTGCTTTTTTATAACTGTCTTTATCTGTCTTTCTGGAAGCCTGTGTACTCATTGTTCTTTTGACTTTGTAAGTGTCATCAGATTATTACAACTGGTATGAGACAAGAACATATAAATCAACATCTGGTAAAGATTTTCATTTCCCTTTTTACTGTTGCATTGCTCTATACTTTCTCTAGACATCAAATACATATTAATGATCCTTTAATGGCTAGTTTTGCATTACTCTACTGACTATAACAAAAGAAAATGGCTTAGTCTGAAACAACACAGTCATGGACTCTTAACACTCACCCCAAGCACAATATACATTGGTAAAATGCTTTAGAAATATCATATAAGAGTTTATTTCAGGAAAAAAAACTGTACTCCTGTCAATATTTCTCTTTCTGCCCAGCAAGGTATCAACTAAATGTCAGGTTGCAGTTTATTGTATCATGCTGTTTGTTCACAGCACATAATGACTATGATTTTGAAATAACACCTTGCTGTATTCAGTACCGTATAAATGAAGATTCATTACAGTGGAACTGAAGATTTAGCACACCATGCAATCATGCAGCTTTTTATTCAGCCTTGTTATTGGGAACTTCAATCTCCTTCTGTATTAAAATAAAACAGTTGTGGTGTTAGAATGCTTGAAATCACCAGATTCTGCAAGTGACGTGGCAGTGGGTGCTATAGGAAGGGTTGAGTGAATAGACAGAGTCTGAAAAAGGAAAAAAACAAAATGTAAAACTATGCTAAAATACAAAACACTTTCTAATGACTAAGATGTTTACAGACTATATACATAAAACTGAACATCCCTTATCAAATATGGCTGCCATCCCTGAAAAAGTCTAGTTGGATATGTTATATTACAGCATTGCCGCCAGTTTTTTCTAAATTAAAAATTATTCTCTAAATTAGGACGATTCAAAGGTAGGCAAATGCAGCATCATGACAATTCTTGTAAATAAATGCCTATAAAGTGTTTACTACTAATATGGTAGCAGATGATTATAAAATTGTTTTTCATATAAAGTATTTTTCCTTCTTGTGTGCCTCAATAGTGCTTAATATTAAAATAGTAAGAGGCAAACATATTTTTTCTCTTGCCTGGAACTGTTGCTTCTTGCTACATTTCAGACATTTATAACATTAAAGAAACAAAGCAATAAGGAAGGTCACTGATTCAAATTACAGCATCAATAAAAGTCTTAAATCCAGGTACTGACTATTGCTGTACCTGAGCTATGTAACATGGAACTACAATTCTGACATCTAGGCAAGAACACTAAGCAATTCATTCAAGCCTTACACAACATTCAAGAGTACTATAAAATGCTATGTAAGATATTACATCTAATGAAAGTCAAAGAATGACTTTAAAAGAAAAACAACATTCTTGCCAAAGTTAGACAAAAAGTGGAAAATCACTTTTCAACTATGATTATTCTGTAAAGAAACAAAGTCACAGCAAATTTTCTCATCACAGTACATTCTATGCCAATATAAAATTATATCAGGAAAGTGAAATCCTTATCTGCAAGATTAAATAGCATCAGTATAATAATCATCATCAGAACAATTAGTGTGTTATGAACATAATAACCAATATCAATACTGGAGAAAAGATCATTATGATTTTTTTCAATTTTTGGTGTGGTTATTAGATTACAGTGTGTAAAGATATCACATGGTCCATAGATAGATATGTCTCATATCAAGCAAACTGTGTGGTAAAAAGGAATGCAAATAATGCAGCAGCACTTAGCAACAAATCATCAGGGGCAAGTATTCTGTAGGTGTAAATTTCTTGAAATATGATTTTATAGCACTATTACTAATGAAGGTAGAGCTTGTCCCATTTAATAAACATACAGAAATGAATTAACATGACAACTCTTTGCAGCTACTTATTTCTTATATTAATGTAGCAGTGCAGGCATATTTGGTTTGCTTTAGATACCTCCTGTCAATCATAGCATTTAAAGTTATAATGATGTTTGTGTCAAATTTGTTTTCACGACATTCTTCAATGTATGGTATAGCTGGGATTTATAAATTTAGCATATCCCAGAATGAAAATTAGCAGAAATAATAGCAACATATGGGATGTGGGAAATTATACAATACAGATAGCTAGGTTGTGGAGCTGTCAGAATAATGTGTGATGCAGCCCATGCTAATGAGTGCATAATGACATGGCAATAAGGAACAGCATGCAAATGAGCTATGAACTGTATGCAAATGATGGCATCCAAAATGGTGGCCCAATTAAAAAATGTGCAAAATGGGCATGCTGTACAATGATTCATACCTATTTTGAACAATGACATTTATGTTGTGCATAGCATCAGTGATATTACAATTAACAACAGCAACAACAGCACAGCAGCATGTGTTAGCAGCTGCTATCACTGCCTGTTCATTGAATGTTATATGTTGCAGCCATCTGTGCTAACAGAGGGGTTACAATGTCTGACATACCATCATGTTGCAGACCAGTAAATTGTGGACTTGCTGTAATGGACCTATCTCCAACACCAAAATAAAAGGGGGTATGTGGTATGCCTATTCCTGTAGTTAATAAGGTATGTATAACCTTCACCATCTTAGCTAGAAGGAACTTTCAATGACCTACTGGGGATATGTTAGGGACATTACATAATTTCAGCTTCCAGAATCCTAAGCCATTTGCTTGACATTATGACACAGCTTGTGGAGGAGCATATTTGGTTCCCCAGAACTATAGAGGAGAGAATCAGTACCATTTGGACATTTTACAAGATAGACTATTTCCCTTATGTCTTGGGAGTCACAGACTATGCACATTTCTTTCAAGACTGAATCTGGTCAAGAGATTCTGCAATGCATCACCAAGAAAAGTTTCTTGTTCTTTAACTGCCAAGTGGTCCATAATGGCCAGGACACTATCTAATGGCTGTGCACCATTCAAGTAGTTCAGATGATTCACACATTTTGCACACATTCAAATGATATCAAAGGCTCCTTGAAGGTAACTTTCAAAATGGTCATCTGGTAGTAATTGCATAGCATGCCAGATAGACAGGTCTATGCATACAGGAACCATGCAAACAGGGAGCAGGCTACATAAAAAATGTTGTTTGTTTTTTTGGTTCAGATACTTGAGATGTCCTAGAGCCTTGATTAATGACCCACATCCTAAATCCACAGATGTTTCAAGAAATATATGCAGAAATATGAAATATATTGGAACATGTGTTTGGTCTACTCAACAGATACTTCTGATATCTAGACACTTCAGGAGGGGCATCACAATACAGTGCAGATATCTTCAGCCAGAGTTTTGTTTCTTGTGCTATGCTGCACAAGATGGCATTGCAAAAATTTACAGAACATCAGATGAATATCTTTGTGCATTCCATAACAGTCATGGCAGCAGCAAATGGGATGGGTGGAGGGTAAGGGAGGAACATGCAGTATTAGTACCACAGCTAAGCTGGAAGAATGCACAATACTGTACAGCATAGCAAACAGACAGCAGCTGGACCACAGCAATAACAGTGACAGAGGCAAAACAGAATAAAATGATGACTGCATTATCACACACAGGCTATGTGAGGAAGTGCATGAACTAGCCATGCTGTGCATCAGACATCATTATATTCACACAGGTTTAGTGACTGGGCAGGACAAAATCATTGTGACTTCATCAAGTTGTGGCAACATAATGACTGATGAGTGCAACACGTGGTTGAGGTAGAATCGTGGGAGATGACCACTATAGCCACATCATCTTGGGAAGTTGTGGTGAGGCAGGGATCACATTCTCTAATGGTGGGCTCAAGCTGCCATAACTTGACTGTTGGTGGTATCTGCTATGTTGATTTGCAGTTTCAAGGCTCAATATGGTCTGCTACAAGAGAGATGTCAAACAATATAATCATATGTGTGCACCCTTTTTGAGAATTCCATGTGCTGATCTTGATGACAGCACAGATTATTAATGCACCTAGTTATTAGCTGCAGTAAGTGCTATGCACAGCCTCTCCCCATTTATCTACCATAGTCATGCCTCAAAATATAGCCCTGGAGCCTCATACATCATGTAACATGCCCTTTCCAAATTTTCCAATGTACACAATTTGCCTACCTCCATAGCTACACATAGATGGTACAGTGCCATGCTCATTTCATGGATTCTTACTTACACATACACCATGCCATCTGCCTCATCATCACTGAGATCAATGACATGATGTGTTGCTGTAGCTGAGACAGAACTTCTTCCTTAACACTTTCTGAAGCTATGAGTCTAAAGAATTATTAATAAAATTCCTCTGTTTCACACATGTATGGTTCTTAGCACTGTTGTGCAAATTGTCACTGGTATTTTATATTGTACTAAAAGAGCCCATTATTGTGGTGTGTAATAAAGCCAGTTAGCAGCATTGTCTGTACATCAGTGTCTGTGTGGTTCATGTTATCCAATGATGTGAATGCTGGCTGTGCATATCATTGTTACAACTAAAAACGCAGCCACTATACCATGTGTATGACCTTAAATGCAGTGGTGCATCTCCATGGTCATACTTTAGCATCATGGTGTGGTACTACAGCCAATTATTAACACAGCATGTTAGGGCTTATGTTGTTCAACATGCAATTCATAAACATGCATCCTTGCTATGGGTACCTCAAGCATTAGAGAATACTGGATTCCAGAATGGTGTGTCAGGCAGAGAGAGACTTTCTGGTTCTTCTTCTCCAGGAACATTAAGGAGTGCGGCTGGATTCATGTGATGACGTACTGGTGGAAGTGGTTGCATGACACTTGTTTGCTAGAATGATGAGTGATGCCATTGGCAATGCCAGCATAGTTGCAGTGAAGTGAAGGGGTGCCATCCCCATCTGCTTCACCAGTCAGAGGCTCATAGGAAACAGACACTGACATATATTATAAGCACTTTACAGTACTATTGTATTCTACTCTTTTATCTATTATATGTGTATACTTAGGAACAGATGCATTGTTTAACACTGCCAAAGAAATAACAGATGCATACAATCATGTGGCATAGAAAGTAGAAGCATGTCTTCCAGTAGCGGCCTGTGTATGATGCTGTACAACAGCAACTATGTTTGTAGCATATGTGTGTAATTATTTTTCTCATTGACTCACCTTTCTGTAGTTCTAGTTGTGGAAGAGGAGACAATGGTGTTACAGTCACCTTGGATTGTGCCAGCCAATGTTTCTTGTGCTGGTTCCGCAGAGGTCAACACTATCTGGTGACCTGGAGTGGTCACTAGTGCCCTCTGCGTCTCCTTTTCAGGGTGTGGGGTGAAATCTCTGATGGTTGTAGTCAAGGGGAAGCTTCCTCTGGTCTCCCACTTTCAGTTGAAGAGGTTGGTGGCTACCAAGTTGTATTAGCAAATGCATGCCTACCTTCTGGCATTGCTAGTAGAGTAATGCAACAAGTATTTCCTGTCTATTGGGCCACAAAGAAAGCAACCAGCCCATAACATCATTAACTGCTGTGAATAAAGCCTAGACATGTAGCCTTCTGGGTCAAACTGGCATCAAACCATGTGAGTAACTCACCCTTTCTCCATCCTGGTCTTATCCATCCTTTATGTGCCAGTCCATAACCATGATCATTGTCTAAACTACCATCACCTCTTGTATGTCTGAAACTAACCACTGCCCTCTCCACCATTTATGTATACATGGTCCCTGTCCATCTGTTATATCTCTGTCTGTTTGTCTCAGTTACCTGCCTATCTCCCTCTATCCCATCCACTGCCATCCTTCACTACCATTCACTCTACCCTTGTGTTGTAAAAAAAAAAAAAAAAAAAAAAAAAAAAAACTTCAGCTGATTACACAGGAAGCCTTTACATCAATTGAGACTACCTCCTTATATTTACATCCAAAACTGATGCTACAGTAAAAATAAGTAGAAGAGGTTTCCCCTGAATAACATATACATTTAATTAGTTATGTAGACAAAGTTAGTAGGTATTATATTTGATCACATTTTGCAATAAGTTTTGTAATTTTTTTCCCAAAGGAGTTTACAGAATATGTTACAACTCTTCTGCTCTTATTTCTACTTTTTTAACCTTTCTTTGTTAGAGCTTTTAACTTGCTGCCTCTTCATTTATACCCCTATTTTGTTTGGATCCTAATATATACTCCTTCTATTTGTTTAGGCAAGTAGTGCTATTGTAAACAGTTATTTCCTTTCTTTTGTTATTATGGTTATGAATGATTTGATTAAGATGTTCCATTTGCCTCTCATTGTTCCATTACTAGCATTTGCCTCCTTGCGTTTATTTTTGTTGGTTGTCATTATCTACAAAATCTTAATAAAGATTTCTGAAGGAAAAAACTTATTAGGTATTATAACAGAAGATAACCTTAAATTTGATCTTCATATCCAGAACAATATTAAAAAGACACATCAGAAACTTAATAGTGTTTTATAGTAATAAACACTTTTTAAATCAATCCACCAAAATTACTTTTATGACCACCTTCCTTTTACTTTAACTTTTATATTGTCCCTTGATCCTTACTAACATACAAACTCCATTAAAAATAAAACTTGAAACATGCTGCAACAAAACTGCTAATTTTGCTATTAGTGAACCACGTTATACCCACAACTCTACCACTCTTCAGTCTCTTTATGACTTGAACTTCCATAACAGCTAACCTACTCTCAGCTGGTAACTCACAATATCATTCATAAACCAAAACCCGGCCTAGTCTTCAGCTGCATCCTGCATACATCCTCTCCAAGAAGTCTCTCTGATCTGAAGACATGCAACTCTTGTCACTTCATACACCCAATAAATCTTCTGGTCAAAGCCTTTACTCCTACTATGTAGCAAAAATCTGGAATTCCTTATCACTGTCCCTGAGATCAAACCCTAACCTGCCTACTTTAAAAACTCACTAAACAAATTCCTATCCAAATCTTGGCTTTGCTTCTGCATTAATTCATGTTCAACTCCTTTGCACTAATACATCTACCTTTAGCTTATTAAAAGTTAATCCTTTTACCTTTCTACCCCTTGCTTATATCCTCCTTTTGTTCATATCTTCCTGCTTACTTCTCTAGAATGCTATTTCCAGTCCTCTGCAAACATCTATCATTCTACCCCTTGTCACATCACTCTCCTACAAATCTTTCTCCCCCAGTTTTTCCATTGCCTGTCAGATTCATCTTATCTAGCCTTTCTTATTTACACCTCATAATATTTCTTGGCACTACAAAACTGATGACTTTATTGTATCCAGTTACCACATGAATGTCATACTGTATTCTTTATTTCTAATTTCTCTAGTATGTATAATTCTGTTGTGTGTGTGTGTGTGTGTGTGTGTGTGTGTGTGTGTGTGTGTGTGTGTGTCTGTGTGTGTGCGTGTGTGTGTGTGTGTGTGTGTGTGTGTGTGTGTGTGTGTGTGTTTGTGTGTGCGTGCGTGCGTGTGTGTGTGTGTGTGTGTGTGTGTGTGTGTGCTTATATGCCAATCCCAGAAAAAGATTGACAAACCAAATGTGAATGTGCTACTAAGCATGCATCAAGAAAGAATACCCCATGCTAATTATTTATATTAACTCCAACACAACACAATCTCTAGAGAAAGGAAATATTACCGAACCCTAAGGATTGCTGATCTTGCACACCTGTCAAGCATTTGTTTAAGTGAATAAATGCAGTAAATTGCACAGATGTTGACCAACAATAATTTAGATCAAATGCAAGACTCCCATCATATATATATATATATATACATATATATATATATATATATATATATATATTTTTTTTTTTTTTTTTGGTGGGTATACAGCTCCATTTTTTGCTTTACATAGGTAAAATGAAGTACAGGAAGAAGAGCAAAGTAAGTAAGAGTATATAAGAGGTTAAGAAACTGTGCAGAGCAAGAGATATATAGACAAACAGGTGCAGATATGCACATACTAGGATGGAGAGACAGGGGGTAGGCAGAGACAAACAACAGAAGAAAAGCAATTGGTCATTGGGCAGACTGGACAACACACGGGGTATGGGTCATGGCACAAGAGGAAGAAGTACACCTGGCTGTGCAAAGAGTGGGACAGGAGCAGCAGTTTGCCATCTGCCACTCCAGCCCAGAAGGACATTACTATGATCATCAGGCTGGTTGATAGTATGGGCCGCACCCCCCCTGCTAGCTTAATGGTCAGGGCCAGCCAAGTGACAAATTTGCTATTTGCTCCATTACGCTTTCCTTATGGACCATATGTCTACTCACTCTCTCTCCACTACTGTCTCCACCTCCTGCTCTAGCTCTGGCTGCTCATCTTAGGTAACGGTGGTTGGCTATTTGGCCATGAGCTGTAAGAATCCCACTCTGGTGAGGTACTTCCAGCCTCATTATCCTCATGTTTTTCAACAACAACCTCAGAAGGGTGAGCTGCAATTGAGATGACTTCTGAGAATATTCTTTATCCAGGTGTGTACTGAGAAGAGACAATGGGAAGACTACCATAAGAGGACATCACCTGAAAATGAACTGAATATATTTAAAACACATGAAAGCACCTGTTTGTAGACTCAACCATAGTTTGCCATTAATATCTCCTGCATCCTACAGTAGGTGACATAAATAGTTTCTCAATGTGATAATTCTGAAAGATAACAGCTCAAGACAGAGAACCCTGACAGGTGTAAGGTAAGATGTCTGAACAACAGATACAAGTCTTTGTCTGTATTTATGTCCCATTAACTGTGTGACAAGCAACAGGATGGAATATGTTTCCTGTGCATATGTTAACATAGTTACAGGGAAATGTGGCCCTGTTACACATAATGACATACCTGGTACTGACTGGTACCCTGAAATGGTGTATCACAACCCTGCATAAAAGCAGGTCAGTGCAGAAAACCACAGTAAATGCAGCTGCCATTATTTCCAATGCTAAGTCTGGCATATTTGAGAAGTTACATTGAATATCTGTCTGTGTAATCACCAAAAAAACTGTCATTATTGAGGCATATCCTAATAGTTTTTTTTCTCATGTTCTGACAAGGGTTTAATATTTTCTTAACTATCTAGCTTATTGTTTCAACACAACTTTATATATTTACTTTACCAGAGTTTTTGAATAATGAACC
Organism: Protopterus annectens; assembly: GCF_019279795.1. Classification (NCBI taxonomy): domain Eukaryota; kingdom Metazoa; phylum Chordata; order Ceratodontiformes; family Protopteridae; genus Protopterus; species Protopterus annectens. Next base: position 943,606,608 of record NC_056744.1, on the reverse strand, counting down.
ACTATTACTACAACACTGTTTCCTGTATCAATATATATACCTGTACTTTCAATTCGACAATTTATATAAAGCCTCATTATGTCACTACTAATGTTTACATGCTCTGTATGCATGTCTTAAGACTCACTGTTATTTGATCTTTGTATTGCATCATGTGTCTGCTTTTAAGCTTTTCTCCCTGGGCCTCTGATAAAAAGAAGAAATATTTAATTAGCTAGTCTGACAAACCTAGTAAACAAATACCAATAAATAATAAATCCAAATATACCACAGGACCGAATGGAAATACCAAAGTAAAAACACCAAAACAAATTCCACCAGAAGATAGAAAACCAACATGACTTTAGCATACAAAATATTTAATCTCCGCTTTCGTAAAAACTTCCTCAGAATAATGGTATCACTGAACTACAACAGTTAAATACAAAATGTTAAAACAATTAAACAATTAATTAAATAGTTAATCTATTAAAACATCAATTTAAAAATCACTTTAAAGGACAAGGGAATTTAACCCTTTAAATCCCTGTTTGTCAAATAAAATTTGATGTTTATGCGTTCATTTAAACCAGGTACATTGTCTGTCCCCAACTTTATCTGCCAGTACACCTCTCTTGTTTCAGCCTGATTTTTATAGTCACCCTCTCTCTTATCTCCACATACTTGCTCAAGAATTGTAAAACAAAACTTTTTAAAATTATTGCAAACTATAGAATGTTTGTATAAAGCATTGTTATCGTCCTTACACTTGATAGCCCTAAGGTGTTCCTGAATCCTGTCCTTTAACTTTCTAGTAATTATTTTTTTAATTGTTTTAACATTTTGTATTTAACTGTTGTGGTTCAGTGGTACCATTATTCTGAGGAAGTTTTTACGAAAGCGGAGATTAAATATTTTGTACTCTAAAGTCGTGTTGGTTTTCTGTCTCCTGGAGGAATTTCTTTTGGTGTAAATACCAATAAATAAATACATAAATAATAAATATATGGAGAGCAGTATTAGAAGTAGAGCAGAACTTTATGGAACCATAGGCAGCTCTGAGTAGGAGCGAAGTTCTTGTGCGATAAGCTGCATACCTCTTATCTTCCAAAGATTAAAATCATACCACTGTCCTTTAAAAATCATAGAGGGATAGAAAAAAGGAACACTTTCTTATTTTTTACAAGAGAAGTTCTTTATATGCTAGATCCTATAGAGTCAGTGTAGTGAATCTTTCTATAGGCTTAGTTTATGTGTAAAGTATGTTCTCATCCTGCACATGCACAATTTCTGTTTTTTTGGGATTTTTTGCAGTCTTCACTTGAAGAGCTGAGGGGGCGGAGCACTAATTCACGGTACCAGCACAGAACCGTGGTTCTCCATTTAGGAAAAGAATTGAGGAGGACCTCATCACTCCGTCTTTCTGTTTTTGTGTTCTAGTACACTTAATGTATTGAAGCAGCTGAATGGTATGAAGGGCAATGAGTATGGAGAAGTGAAAATGTTAGTGTGGACATGTCACTTCTAATATGCTTTAATAACAAGATGAATTCCTGAATGTACTTCAGTATGTATCTCTTGATTTGCTGCCTGTCTAATATAAGCAATTGCTGGAAAAGTAAGAAATATAAAAAGATTTGTTCTGTGTAGAAATTTCTTTTATGGAATTCAGAACTCATGGCTAATATGGAAAATCAGAAACACATAGGAGATCTTAGTTAGCAAAATTAATGCTGTAGTGTTCAGTTTTAATTTGTCAGTGGTTGTTCTGTAATTCTTGCAATAATGTTGCTTTTAATGAAAAAAAAATACAAAAAAATCTAGTATTCTGTAGTTTTAAGAAAAAAGGACCTTGATTTCTTAGTCTCCCACTTATGCATTTCTATTTGCAATAAAGGAGATTATTATTCTCTGCTGAACTGTGTTGTGTAAAAGTTATTGGATACCTTTTGAACTTTAGTGCCAACTACTGAGATTTCTGAGCCATTTTGTGTGCTGTTGTGTTATAAATTGTCACTGGGTCCGAAAGAGTCATAGGTTTTCTGTCAGGTAATTTTCTGCTGTATCAATACATAATTTTCAAATCTCAGCAGTCTAAAGTCTGTATAGGTAAGCTTTACTAAAACTTTTGTTCACTAGTTCTGATTGAATGGGAGTGGTTAAATTGTATGTATGTGTAAAAGTGGATAAATGTGTAATTACTCATACTAACAGCACTAAGCTATTTAATTGTGTAGTAGTGCAGTATAATCAGTTTATACAGGGACGGTATCCTTGTCACAAGAACTGAGGTTCCCTGTCAGAAGGATGGAATATCCTTCTCAGGAGTGAAACCAGGATCTAATGAAATATGAAGAAAAGGAACAGAGAGGACTCATTCAATGGGAATGTGAGCGCCATTAATTATAGTTGCATACCTAACCATTTTGTATGAAAGTGGGATTTTATAATGGGTGCCAATACAACTTGTTTAAAAGACCTGGAGTATGGGACAAATGCACCCCTTGGAAGAAGCTCCAAATCCTTTAGCAGCTAGAGACAGTGAGGTTGAACCTAAAAGAGTAGTATGACTATGGACTGCAGAGGATTTTCAAACCATTGTAGATTCTCTTCCTGTCTTTCAAACACATTAAACCAAACATGCCAAAAATTAGAAGGACATGTACAATTGCATAATCCTACTATCAAAGACCTAAAGACAGTATTAAAAACCTTCACACCATCTGGTAATTTTAGAAAAAATATTTGGATAAATCTAAAATAGGTGACAACATTCCAAAGCATACAGATGATGGATTTCTAGCTGCTAGAAATAATCTCATAAAAGCCACTATTACAGCATGCCTACCTACTCCTAATTGGGCAAGAATAAAAGCTACTGTGCAGAAAGAGAATTAATCTATTGATCCACATTTGCAGTTCATGATAGATGCATTTGAAGCCTTTTCTAGACATTCACAGCCTAAGGAAGGTGTGAAAGCCAGTGAGTTGATAGCAGCCTTTGCAGAGAGCTTATTACCAACTATACAAGAACAGATTTTGCATTGCCAAGTCTAGGTGTATATATATATATATATATATATATATATATATATATACATATATATATATATATATATATATATATATATATATATATATATATATATATCAAATTGTAAATTAGGCACACAATGTATCAGATGATACATGTAGGTTAGAAAAAGAATAAAATAAAAATTAGCAGATATTCAATGCCAGCAGTTCAATGCCAACTCTCAAGGTTAGGGAATGGGAAGAAGAAACCATGGGCAAAGAAACCCAAAGGACACTATCAGGAAAACTGTTATCCCCTAATTCACCACAATAACCAAAAGGTGCACCACTTTTAAATGTGTATTTTAATTGTGGTCCAAATAGCCATTGCCAAAATGAATGCCTATTATCTGGACAGCAATCAAGTTCACCACATGTTCAACTACTACAACAACCTGAAAGAAATCTCCCTGTATGAAACATTGGTTCACAGCCACCAGTCTGGCAACAAACCTGTTAGGACATCCATGAACAGGATCCACAATTATTTCTCTTGGTACTGATTGATCAAGATGGTCCTTTTGTTAATGTTACAAGTCAAAATACATCTATCCCATCTTGTCGATAACAGGAGTAACTAGATCTATGATTACTTGGGAAACACAGACCACCTTCTACTTTCTAAACACATAATTGCTGGGTGTGTGTATGTCCAGAATTCCTTTAGACTACTCAGAAACTAAACTTGTTCATATACAAATTCTTCTGTCACTAAAAGATCAGCATGCTTTTATTGTAGGAAATTTGGGCCCTTTAAATCTGTTAGGTTGTTATGTAAGCTTAGATGTACTGTTTATTGTACACTCGATAGTGTATTTTAGATGTCCATAATGAATCTTTAGGATTATATTCAAATACTATTTGTAGAGATAAAGATGTCCTTTGTCTATTATAACATCACAGTAAAATAAAGAAAATGCTGTTATGGAGGAATTAAATGTTATATTTCTGCAGCTCTGAACTACCCATGAGAATGAGGTAGAACTCATAAAGGATGCAGAACGTGTTGCTACAACATTAAAGCCCTGTGAGTGCCTCCTTATCGTAGGTCAGTATCCTTTGTCAGTAAAGTCTGAGAAAGGAATTGATCCTATTATTTCTGACTTGTTAAAATAAGGTATTATTGTCCTAACTCATAGTCGTTGTAATAATCTCTTTTTATCAGTTAAGAAACTGAGGCAAAATTATATATAGTTTTGCACAAAAAATTATGTGCAGTGAAGGCTGTAATGGTACCAATATTTCCAGCTGTTACTAATCCTGCAACAATACTGACTTCTATTCCTTCAGATGCCACCACCTTCATAGTGATAAATATTTTATCTGCCTTCTTTTCTATCCCTGTACACTGTGATAGCCAGTACCTGTTTGTATTTACTAATAGAGGACATCAGTATACTTCAGCTAGATTACTACAAGGATATGTGGAAGCTCCCACCCTTTTCTCTAGAGAAATCAAGTAACAGTTAGATAAGATTAAGCTTCTTTGTAGGTCTACTTTGATTCAGTACACAGATTATTTACTTTTAGTTTCAAGAACTTCACATAACGGTAAACAAAACATTACTTTTCTTTTGAATTAGTTAGCAGAATTGGGATTTAAAGTTAATGAAGACAAATTGCTGTTATGGAAATTGCAGGTTCAATACTTTGGGCATCTTATTTCAGAGCACACAAGACAGATTTTGCCTTTGCGTATTGTTGCTATCCACACTGTTCCACTGCATACTATATTAAAACAGCTGTGATCTTTTCTGGGATTAACTGGTTACTGTCAGCAATGGATTTATAACTATGCAGAACTAGTGAAACCTCTGTCAGAATTTTTGAAGAAAGACAACCCTGAACATTTTACTCTGGCAAGTTTATCAAATGAAAACATTACTTTTAAATCCTCCTACACTTGCATTGCCAGGTTATTTTCAAATATTTTTCTTCTGATTTGTAGTGTAAGAAATAAAATAACATTATAATTATTAGTAGTACATAGAAGTGATGATTCTACACCTGTTGCTTATTTTAGTAGGAATTTTGATCCTGTAGCTGCAACTCTCCCATAATGCCTTAGGATGGTGACAGTGATAAAATGCATAGTACGCATGAGAGCTCCAGTCACTCTCAGGCACGAGACTTAAACAGCAGTTTCACATTCTGTAGAAACTTTGTTATTGAAAACGAAAACACAATGTTTATCTGTATGCCTTTACATAATAATCCTTCTTTACAGATTATTCAATGTCCACCAGTTAATCCCGCTTCTTTAAACGCTACAATGGATGAAGAACCCCAAGATTGTGTAGGTGTTACTAACACTGTGCTTTCTCTTAGATTTGAAAGACATTCCTTTTCAGAATCCAGATTTAATTCTTTTTATGAATGGTTCCTATGTTCAAAGAGATGAGAGTGAACTTAATAGCAGCTTTTTCAGTTACACACAAGCCAGGCTTTTATTAACTGGACAGTTAAATGGAAATGTGTCTGCTCAAGTAGCTCAACTTGTAGTTATAAGTGAAGCTTGTAAGACTTGCAAAGATCAGTCAGTAACAATTTTTACAGATTCTCATTATGCTTATGAACCAACCTATGAACCTATGAATAGTTCATGATTCTGATACACTTTGGAAATAAAGTGGTTATTTAACATTAGTAGGGACATTAATTAAATATGCTGTTTTTTAACTAATTGTTATATACTTTATTATTACCAAGGGAAATCACTGTAGTGAAATGTGCCACATATAAGACTGATGATTCCTTTGTGACAAAGGGTAATACTTTTGCAGGTATGTTGGTAGGACAGGCTGTATTATCTTATCCTGTTCACACTGCATTTTTGCTGCAGTTGAATGAAAATAATCTTTCCATGACCAGACAGAAGACTCTGAGAGAAGGAGATGGATGAATGATGGCTGCAGTCACTCTACAGACCTTTTATGACATCATTCAGACAGTAGACTAGTAGCCCTTTAAAATGTCTTAAATCAGTTGGTAAAAACCTACCACCTGCCTTTCCATTTGGGCAAAAATGCATTAATAACATTTCCACTAATTGATATGCACCTCATCTCTCAGCTGTTGCTCAACATTTTGTAAATACTTGTGTAGTATGTTTATAACATAATATGTCTAAATCAGTTCTTGCACCTGTTTAATCATTGAAACAGCCTTGGGGACCATTCTGTTCTTTGCAGTGGGACTTTAATGATCTCTCCCAAGTGCAGAAATTTATATACACACTAATTGTAGTTGACATTTTTTCTGGATAGGTAGAAGCATATCCATGCGTAAAGAATGATGCGTACATGGTAGCAAAAAAGTTTCTAACTCAATTAATTCCTAGCTGTGGTATTTCCTGTTGCATGCAGCCTGATCAGGACTCTCATTTTACTGTTCAGGTAATGCAGCAACTTTGTAAGATTTTGAATGTTAAATTGCAATTCTGTTCTCTATGGACTGCAGACTTCCAGGATAGTAGAGACAGACAATCAAACATTAAAAGTAAGGTTAGCGAAAGTTTTTGAGAAAACTGGTCTTAAGTTGCCAGAAGCATTGCTTTTGGTTTTATTTAGTATTAGAAGAGCAGTTAATACTACTAGAAAATTGTTCCTTGTGAAATCCTCATGGGCAGACCTATGAAAATGACTGCTATACCTCTACCTAAAAACATATAATTGCAAGATATTGATGAAACCATGCTTTCATATTGCAAATCTCTGTGTTCTATTTTGCAGAAATAAAATTGTCTCATTCTGCATGCAGCCAAACGACCCACAGAGAAGGACCATTTTAAAGGGTGAGAAGTACTGAGAAGGGAAAATAATAGGTGTACATTTTATTTGTAATACAATTTCATACCCAGAATGAAATCTTAAATGTTCTTCAGTATGTATCTGTTGTTTTGCGTCTTGTTTAATATTAGTAAGTGCTGTAGGAAGCTCTATCGTGGAATTTGGAACTCCTGTCTAATACGGAATGTTAGCAAACTTAATGTTGTAGTATTCATTTCGAACTGGTCAGTGGCTCTTCTATGATTGTTACAATAATGTTGCTTTTAATGAAAAAGGTATACAGAATGATGATTTCTGTAGTTCAAAGAGATAGGACCTTGATTTCCTACCCTCCCATGCACGTCTTTCTTAGCAATAGATGAGATTACTATTCTCTGCTGAACTGTGTTGTTTGAAAGTTATTTGCTATCTTAACAGTTTGGTGCTGTACACTCATAGAGTTCTGAGGTGATTGTGTGCTGCTGTGCTAGAAATTGCCACTGGGCCCAAAAGAGAGAATGTTTTCTGTCAGGCAAATGTCTGATGTACCAATGCACAATTTTAGAATCTCAGCAGAGTTTAAAGTCTCTACAGGTAAACTTTATTAACTAGTCCTGATTGAATGTGAGATGATAAACTGTATGCATCTGGAAAATTGGATGTCTGTGTGATCACCCATATTAATATCTTTAGGTATAAGTGTGCACTAGTGGAGGGTCTATTCAATATATATACAAGGATAGAGTATCCTTGTTACAAGGAATAAGTTTCCTTGTCAGAGGGACAGAGTATCCTTCTCAGGAGTAAGAGTGGATTCTAATCAGATATAAAGACAAGGAACAGAGGATTCCTTCATCGAGAATGTAAGTGATGCTAAATGAAGTTTGGCAACAAACTAAGTTGTCCCAGGACATCTTCATGGGGGGGTTAGGTTAATATTAAGGGGATTTAAGTGTGTTGGGGAGGTGAAGGGGTTAAGTGGAGGCAGGAGTGGTTCGGAGGAAATGAGATATAAAGGGGAGGGGCTTAAGAGGTTTAGTCTAGTGTAGTTGGGTTAAGCAATCACATTTTGGCGTGGTGTCGTCCATTTTGTGGTGTTCTGTTTCGTCAGTCAAGATGGCACGGCAGGTTTCTGGGGCTGTGAGGTGCCCGCGAGTGATTGCTGTTGGTCACGCATGGCATGTGGCATGACTGCGGATGTGGATAGGCCCAGTTCCTTTGCTTTGCTTGGGGGGTTGGGGGTATACATTTACTGCAGTTTTCCGTACTGATGGATTCTGTGACAAGGCTAAAATGGGGCAACAATGGGCCATTTCACTTGCATGATTAAAAAATACATACTAATGAAAATTTATCATTGATTAGTAATAGTAATCATATGTTTTGGTGGCAGTAAAAAGACACAGACCTTAGCTGAGTCATTGGCTTTGGATAGACTGTTACTTAGGACTTACTAAGATGATCAGAACTGCCTACATTCGGTAAAAATGTAACAACAAATAAAGCTGAAGCTAAGTTGACAACTCATTTTTGGCTGCATGGCTGAGGCGATGGCTATATTCTTAAGCGTTGATGAGTGCACTACCGAATGTATCCATTGTTGCTTGTCAGTTGCTTCTTGTTTTGTGGTCGTTAGTGGTGGCATGGAGGTATGTGGGGATGGAATGTTTCCCCAAGGTGGGTGTGAGTGCTTTGAAGGCTGCGGTAGTGCAAGGGGGGGGGGTCTGCAAGCTGCGGAATGATGGGCAGGAGCAACGGTACAAATGAGAAACCCTTGAGATTGTTGCGGTTTGTATTAATTAATTTTAACTATCCTATGACCTTCCTAGCTGAAGCTGTTAGTAAGCAGTTAGTATGTGTTACTCATTTTCCTGTTTGTTCCACAATTCAAATGCTAGTGTTCCTCATTTTGGAAATGGAAGGTTGAGAGCTGGGCACTAGGCGGTGAAGTACATCTGAGTTTTGGACTTCAAATTTTTCAGAGAGAGTATGTTAAAGCAAATCCTGTTGTGTTGGCAATTTATAAGCCATAAGGGTAGTGCTTGGTACATTTGGTGGAAAGGGAGGTTCCATTGTGGATGTGGTTTTAGGCAGGGTCATTGTCATTTGGGCGAAGCACTTTTCTTTCCATAGTATTTGCTTTCCTAGACCCCTGTCTAGCAGGGCGACTGACGTGATCCCCAGGGTGAATTTCCTCTCTCCCATCCAATCATCAAGGTTGTGCTGGATACCATACTATCCTGAATTTGAAGTACAGCTGCGGTTTTGTTAGCTCTTTGTTGTAGAAAATATACAACATAAGGGCAGGAACCAATGTTTCTTGTATGTAAAATACTGCTTCCATATTATGTTGATTAGTGTGCCTCATTTGGGGATGGAAGGTTAAAAGCTAGGCAGATGGCTTTACAATATAAGTTAGCTTGGCTTATACAGGGCTCTAACTGATGTGGTCTGGAATTGCAAGGTTACCTGGGTTGTGGATATTGATAGGTCCTTTCATGTGTGGAGTTTAGTTTTAACATACTTGACTGGTAGTTAAATTTACCTGGGGTATTTGATATGGTCATTGGACGCATAGTTTCAGATATGGCTCCTTTGTCATAGATGGGAGTGGAGGTGGTATATTTCTTCCTGGGTTAGCAGGATATGTTGTCCTTGAAGATGCCTTGGACTGTGTGACGTATTTTGGATGTTTTACATGTCTTTTTCTTTCTTGCAGATGGGGTCTTGGAAAACTGCGGCTATAATTTGGAATAGGTGGGTATAAGATGGAGCCTGCTCGTTACTATTAGAGGGTTTAATTTTGTCCTTTGCTTTGTAGATGGTGGTGTGCCAAGTACCAGTTGTGGCGATATAGTGAATTCGCAGATGATGGAAGCAGTGGCGAGTGAGGAGGTTACACAAGGGGAACACAAGTGGACAACAGTTGCTGATGGATGTAAGTGGAATTCAAAGTTCTTGAGTTTGGGTAGAGGATTTTACTCTGCTAGTTAGAGAAGGACAGACATATTGAGTTTTTATATCAGGGTTAACGGGTTGTACAATTTGTTCTATTAATCGTTAGTATGTTAGATTAACATTGAAAGTTGTTCCTGTTTTGGGCATTTGCATTCAATAGTAAAAGGGACCACGGTCATTGGCCATAGGTAAGAGTTATGATGGGGTGGCAGGGGTCCTGGTCAGTGCCTCCATGTCAAGTAATTATGGTATGTGTGCACATAGAATTTATCATTGTTTCTTTCTTTGCAGATTGCTGGAGTATAGAAAGCATCATGTGCTGGCTTGAAAAGGGGATTTGAAAGGTGATGTTTTTGATAGGATGGACCTTCTTCCCACTTGAATGGGGCACAAGGAGGGTCTGAGTAAACATCTTAGTAAGGCATGTTTTAGCTCTGTGTTTAATTACTGGGAGCTGATTATTGCATTGGTATAAGAGGCAAGTAAGGAAGAGTTAAGTAAGGGGGCCAAAGGGGGAAAACTGTCAGGGATGGTTTATGGGGAGTGTGGGGATCCCGCGGGATGCATAGGGTCACAATGTTGATAGGAGCACAGGAACTTATTAGGATACAGCTCTATGGCTCCTGAAAGCCAGTGAAGTTCAATCCTTGCTTTCTTTGAACCTTGGGTGGTTGTATTCATTCATCCAGTTGTTCGAACCGTATGTGGGGAGAAGGGCCAAGGAGGTGTTTGACATGATGCTGGAGTTTATTCTTAATGGGGGGCATCTTTGGGTGACAAATTTGTCTCTTGAGTAGGTAGTATTAATGTTACATACCAGGTTAAGGTTTTACAGAATTGCACAAGGAGCATTTCACTTGGAGTTTGGGTGAATTTTGTAGATAGGGTTTAGGAAGCATGGTAGGTAGGTGGCTGTTTTGGGGTAGTTTTAGAAACTGGGTGCGTTGTTACAGGGGAGTTAGAAGGTATAAAGAAGCCTGGTTGCAGGATAAGGCAGCTGTAGGATACTAGTGGTATAGGTAACATAAGGAAAGAGCTTTTTAGGGGAAAGACTAGGGACAAATATGGGTGAAGTATGGTTTGGAAATTAGTGAATTGGGGATTTTTATGGCTTGGCACGTAGAGTATTTCATTGTTGAGCATAGGTGAGTTTTCAGGAACTAGGTCAAAGGGTGCTGGATTTCTGCCATCTAAGGTTAGGACATTAAAGTTTGGGAGTTAGACTATTCCCTACTGTAATGGAGTTGTTGCACATATAGAACTGGGTAGTGGGGGGCTAAGGTGATATGCTACGGTTAGCACTTGGGTGTGAGACTTGCTACTAGTTGTTTGACTGGGTGCCGTCTTGAGTTCACGAGGTTATAGTTTGTGGTTTTGATGTAGTTATAGGTTGTCAATACATTCAGGTTGAGCCATGATTTCAGCATTGAAGGCAGCAGGCTAAAAGGGTATGTATTCTTTTGGTGTGGATGTTCCGGTGTTACAACAGGGTCACGGTAATCCTACTTTATTTAGTTTCATTAGGGTGTGTTTCAGTAATGGCATGGCAAAGGGGTTTATGATGGAATTTTAAGGTACTTTACCGATAATGGGTACACCAAATGATGTTTGGCTTGACTCTTCCCTTTATGGGAAGTGGATTGAACAATTTTGGGTACAAGGGAGGGGGAACAGCCTGGTCAGGCTGGTTGGTGGAGACGAGGGATAGGTTTGCCCTCTTCTGTTCCCCCTCTGATGTCTGGAGGTTCATTTCAAGGATTTGGGAAAAGGAAATGAGTAGTTGGAGGAAGCTCGCTGAATAGATAAGCAAGCTGAGGTAAGGATGGTGCTTATTTGGTGGAAGGTAACTCAATGGATGGTGTATGAAGTAAGCTGGGATGTTGCTTCATAAGTAAAGTAAGCAAGCAGAGGTATGGACCCTGCTTGTTGGGCAGGGTGAGTAGGTACGCTGCCCTGATTAACATTACAATGAATGGTGTATGAAGTGAGATGGGATGCTGCTTCATAAGTAAAGTAAGTGAGTAGAGGTATGGACGCTGCTTACTGGGGCAGTGTGAGTAGGTATGCTGCCCTGATTAACATTACAAGGATGTTATGCTGTATTTAGAATCAATTATATCATGAATAATTGTAATTAATAAAGTTGGTGATCAAAGCTATGTTATGGAAATTTAATAAAGTTCGTCAGATGTCATTTGGTGTGATGTGTGTTATTGAAGGGGACCGGGACAAATGAAGTTTGGAAACAAACTAAGTTGTCCCGGGATATCTTCATGCGGGGGGGGGGTTAGGTTAATATTCAGGGGATGTAAGTGGGTTGGGGAGGTGAAAGGGTTAAGTGGAGGCAGGGATGGTTGGGTGGAAATGAGATAATGAAGTGGAGGGGCTTAAGAGGTTTATTCTGGTGTAAGTTGGGTTAAGCAATCACATTTTAGCGTGAACTTGCTACCCACCCACCCTCCGTCTTTTCATTGGTGGGGAGTAGGGTTATCGGTAGGGGTAGGTGGAGAAGAGGGATAGGCTTGCCCTCTTCTGTTCCCTCTCTGGTGTCTGGAGGTTCATTTCAAGGATTTGGCGAAAGGAAATGAGTAGTTGGAGGAAGCTTGCTGAATAGATAAGCAAGCTGAGGTAAGGATGGTGCTTATTTGGTGGAAGGTAACTCAATGGATGGTGTATGAAGTGAGTTGGGATGCTGCTTCATAAGTAAAGTAAGTGAACAGAGGTATGGACCCTGCTTGTTGGGCAGGGTGAGTAGGTACGCTGCCCTAAAACCAAGAACCAGACCAGGAAAACCAATGGAAGAAAATTGTAGTCTAACAGCTGGTTGATCCTGCCAGTAGCATATGCTTGTCTCAAAGAATAAGCCATGCAAGTCTCAGTACACATGGACGCTACAGTGAAACTGTGAATGGCTCATTAAATCAGTTATGGTTCCTTTGATCGTTCAACTCATGTTCTGTTTGTGTTTGTGACATTCAACTTGAATAAACTGCTGTTAGACTACAATTTTCTTCCATTCCTTCAGGTAAGCTGCCCTGATTAACATTACAATGAATGGTGTATGAAGTGAGATGGGACACTGCTTCATAAGTAAAGTAAGTGAGTAAAGGTATGGACGCTGCTTACTGGGGCAGGGTGAGTAGGTACGCAGCCCTGATTAACATTACAAGGATGTAATGCTGTATTTAGAGTCAATTATATCATGAATAGTTGTAATTAATAAAATTGGTGATCAAAGCTATGTTATGGAAATATAATAAAGGTCGTCAAATGTCATTTGGTGTGATGTGTGCTATTGAAAGGGACCAGGACAAGTATAGTTTTAGATCTTTTGAAAACAAAAACAGGCACCAGTGGAGGTGAAATAAATAAGTCTGAATACTGATAATGGAAACGACAGCTAGGTTTATTCAGTACATAAACGCATACATCACACGGCGTTTTCATCCAGCGGACTTCATCAGATGTAACAAATTTTATCCAAGCTGTTCCAAACTTTTTTATACCCCTTCCCCCTATAATTAATTAACCAATTAATTAAAACAATAGTTTTAGTTCTATCACTTTGGAATGAGAGTGGGTTTTTATAGTGGGCACCAGTACAAGTAGTTTAAAGAAGACAAGAGTATGGGACTCCAGGCATGCACATCTTTAATAAGTATGGTAGGGACAACTGTATTTATCTGGTAAAATGTTCTGAGCTCACAAGAAATTATAGCACTTTACAGTTTCTGGAACAGGGTACTTTTGACAAGAAAAGTTTAGATCTAAAAAATAAAGTAAAACAAAGGGTTAAAGGTAGCAGCCTCTTGTTGGTCAACATTTAATGTCTGGCAAGAAAAAGATAAAATAAAGAAAAGGAATCTGTAATTGAAGCTTGAAATATAACTCGGCTAAATTACAGTCACAGCTGCAGATAGCTAATAGAACAGTACATACATTACAAAAATGTGCAGATCAGATAAGGCAGAGAAATAATCAGTCACGAAGCCAGAATCATCTGATAATGACTGACCTCCATTACCTGAGGCACATCCTCCAGCTTTTGACCCACCCATGCCCCAAGAAGCTAATAGTACTCCCCTACTCTGAGAGGGCAGGTAGAGGTGAGTTTTGCAGAAACAACTATCACTTCCCCAGATACAGCCCAGTTACTTCCAGCACTTTCAGTCACCACTCTGGGTCAGGTTATAACACTAGACTCCATCAACAATATCATTCAGTCCTCACTGTAATACCCTCAGGCCAAAGTGTAATTCACATAGCTAATAAAGGGAAACAGTTGCATCATAGACATAAATATGGAACAAATGCCAAACGTGGGAAAATTAAAAATATTTCCTAACAAACACTTGTCAGCAAAAACTAGCACTTTGGGTAAAATTAAGCACATTATTATGCAATTTTCAGTTGTTAAAAACAGGGAGATATATCAGTGTGCTACCTCTGCAAGGCAAAGTGCAGGAGAAGAGATAGATTCCAGTTTTTCGAATGATTCTGATATACTTTCCACACAAAAGCACACCTTGTGAGAAGTATCAAACCCCACTGCAACTCGAAACAACAAGGCTGAACCTACTATAAGAGTAGTATGACCATGGACTGCAGTGAATTTACGAAAATAAAATTGCCAAAGATTCCAAAGACAACCACAAGACATTCTATAGCTATGTCAAGAATCTAAATGGCAATGCTCAGATCTGTTCTGAGCTATAACAGAATGGCATTAAATATACTGATCCCAAGGATATTGCAAATATTCTAGCAGATTGATTCAGTGCAAAATTCACACCCCTCTCACCCACTAAAGGGCCCATCTCAATACTGAAAGATTGCCAAATTCTGGTAATGATGGCCACACATGTAAAAAATACACTCTCCAAAGCTAAAAATTCAGCATCCATGGGACCAGATGACATCCCAGGCTGTGTACTACATGAACTACAAAATGAACTGGCACCTCACCTAAGTGTCATGTTTAATCATAGCCTCACCTCTGGCTCCGTGCCCACTGAGTGGTGCACAGCTACAGTTATCCCACTCCACCTTGGATCCCAGGAACTACTGCCCCATCAGTCGATGAGCCTGATCTGCAAGGCCATGGAACGTATTTTCATGTAACTTATAAACAAAGACATTGGCAACCTTTTAACACTGGAACCCACATAGTTTGGGTTTGTGAAGGGCTGATCTTGTCTCCTGAACCTGATTGACTTCTTTGAATCAGTCTGCAGAGCCATGGACAAGGGTAAGGTCATCCACACAGCCTATCTGGACCTTGCCAAGGCCTTCGATACCATTTCCCACTCTGGAATCATAGATAAACTTACTAAGCTTGGCATTAATCCCTGTGTCACTCAATGGTTTGCCAACTGGTTTACTGACAGAACCCACACTGTAAAAGTAGCCTACTCCAAATCCAGCTCCAAACAAGTGACAAGTGGAGTACTTCAGGGTTCAGTCCTGGAACCGCTCTTGTTTGGCATCTACTTCTCTGAAGTACAGGCCAACACTAAGGGACTCTGGCTAACAAAATTCGCAGATGACTACAAACTGGGAGCCATTATTGAATCCCCAAATTATGTGGATATTCTACAAAAGGGCCTTACAGAAACAGATGCTTGGTGCCAGAGCCATGCGCTCAAGCTCAATGCCAAGAAATGTATAGTTATTCCCTTTGGGAAAAAACATGTACTCATGAATTACCACATATGTGGCAGTACACTAAACACTGAAAGTGTGATAAGAGACTTAGGGACACAGGTGGACAGTGTTCTCACCTTCGATAACCACATCATCACAACAGTCAGGAAATCCTTCTATGTGGCACACCTCATCACTAAGGGCATTTCATCCAGAAAAAAGAGGTCATTGTCCCACTGTACTCATCCCTCATTAGACCCATTATAGAATACAATGCCCTGTTTGGTATGTACCTCTCAAGACATCTTCAACAACTGGAAAGGCCACAGAAATTCCTCACTAAATAAATCACAGGCCTAAAGCAGATGCCCTATGCTGACTGTCTAAAAAAACTCCACCTATACTCTGTCGCATATTGTCTACTCAGATGCGATCTCTGCTTGACATACAAGGCCATGTCAAACCCAGAGCTGTTGAACATGCTACACTTAAAGAAATCTCAATCTCTCAGAGACACACACTCCAGGGATCTAAACCTTGTCATCACAATGAACAATCCCAGACTCTGGAATAGACTGCCCATACATGTCAAGCAGAGTACCTCTTTGGCCCTTTTCAAAAGGAACCTTGATGATTGGATGGGAGATAGGAAATTCACCCCAGGGATCACATCAGTCACCCTGCTAGACAGGGGTCCAGGGAAGTAAATAGTGTGGGAAGAAATAGCCAGGGAATTGTTATAGCTAGGCTTGTATAGGCCCTAGGGCAGATAGCCTAGTGCCAACCTATGAACCTGTAAACCATTTCCTATTCAAACACATTCAGCAAAGTATGCAAAAAGTTTAGAAGAGCACGCACATTTGAAAAACCCTACTATCGAAGACCTGAGAGCTATATTAAAAGCCTCCATACCACCCAATATTTTTAAAAAATATAAGATAAATCTAACATATGTTCAACATTCCAAAACATACAGATGATGGATTTCTAGCTGCTAAAAAATAACTCCTTAAAAGTCATTACCACAGTATGCCTCTCTGCCCCTAATTGGGCAAAAATAAAACTTATTGTATAAAGAGAGAATGAATATATTGATGCATATTTGCAGGGCATGACAGATGCATTTTAACCCTTCTCTGAAAATCCAGACCCAGAAAAGGTGAGGTAGCTAGCAGGTTATCAGCTGCTTTTGTAAAGGGTTTGTTACCACCAATACAAGAACAGATTTAGAAGGTTTATTTGAATTGCTTGAGCTTATGCATCCATGAAATTGTAAATCAGGCACAATATGTAGCAGATAATATGTCTAGGGAAGAATAGGAACAGTAGGAAAAAGTTCATGGATACTGATCTCCAACAACTCAGTACTGACTCACGAGGGCAGGGAATGGGAAGTAGAAATAGTGGGGGAAGAGGTAGATTCCAATTCGCTCAGCAACCCCCAGGACAGTATCAGCAAAGTCATTATCCCCCTGATTCACCATCATCACCTCAAGGTGCACCACATTTAAATGTTTACTTTAATTGTGGCCAAGCTGGCCATTCATGAAATGAATGTCCATTATCTGGACAGCAACTAAATTCCCGAAACAAACTACCACAACAACCAGAAAGTAACCTAATGCATGGAACACTGCTTGGCAGCCACTGCTGTGGCAGCAATTCATTAGGACAGCCATGAACAGGAACCACAGTTATTTTCCTTGGCACTAATTAATCAAGATGATCCTTATGCTAATGTTACCAAATACATCAATGACATTTCTTGTAGATACAGGATCTACTAGATCTATGATTACTTCAGCAAATGGTTATTAGTGGGGAAGGGATGGAGTTCCATTTGTTGCCAAGGGCATAGGAGAGGAGCAGCTGTTTTCTGAACATAAAACTTGGGGTGTAGGGGTGTAAACAGTTGCTTTACATTATCCAAAAGTGAAACCTTTTCCTATTCAAATAGGTCTGCTGAAAGATCAGTATGCTTTTACTGTAGGAAATTCAGCTCTTGTAAATCTAGTAAGCAGAGATTTACAGTGTAAAGTTAAATGTACTGTGTATTACACACATGATGGTATATTTTTAGATGATCTTAATGAACATTTAGGATTATATCTGAACACTATCTATTCAGATGAAGACACCCTTTTTGCTTTCATAATAGCAGAGCAGAAAGAAGAAAATGTTGGTATGGAGGAATTACATGTTATCCCTCTACAGCTCTGGACTACCAATGACAGCAAAGTAGAGCTCATAAATGATGCAGAACCTGTCTGTATAACACTAAAACCTTGTGAGTGCCTGCCCGTGGTAGTTCAGTATCCTTTGTTGACAGAAGCAGAGAAAGGACTCAAACTTGTTATTTCTGCCTTGTTGCAATAAGGTATCATTGTCCCAACTTGCAGTCCCTGTAGTACTCCTATTTTCAGGAAACAGGAAAAAATACTTGTAGTTTTGTTAAAGATTTATGTGCATTGAATGTTGTAGTAGCAACAGCATTCCCAACTGTTCCTAACCATGCAGCAATATTCCATCCCTTCAGATGCCACAATCTTCTCGGTGATAGATGTCTCATCTGCCTTCTTTTCTATCTATATGCATCCATATAGCCAACACCTGTATGATTTTACTTATAAAGGACAGTAGCATACATTGACTAGATTACTGCAAGGGTATGTAGAATTGCCCACCATTTTCTTTAGAGAAATAAAGAAAAAATACACAAGACTAAGTTTCCTTGTGGGTTCACTTTGATGCAGTATGTAGATAATTTGCTTTTAGATTCAAGAACTTTACATGACTGTAAAAAAACACTATTTTTTTCTTTTGACTCAGCAGAATTATGATTTAAAGTTAATAAAGACAAATTTCAGTTGTGGAAATTGCAGGGTCGATACTTGGGGCATCTTATTTCTGAAGGTACTAGACAAATTTTGTATTCACATATTGTTGTGATCCAAACTGCACCACACCCTACTACATTAAAGCAGTTGCAAGCTTTTCTGGGTTTAACAAGTTACTATCAACAATGGATTTCTAACTATGCAGAAGTGATAACATTTTTGTCAGAATTATTAAAGAAATATATCACTGAACCTTTATCCTGTCAGGATTATCATGAACAAGCTTCTGTACACTTGAAAGCATTACTTTTAAATTCTCCTGCACTTGGGTTACCAAATTTTTCTTACAAGATTTTTTTCTGTTTTGCAGTGAAATAAATAAGGTAACATTAGTATTGTTAGCACAACATATAAATTATGGTTTTTAGACATGTTGCTTATTTCAGTACAAATCTGGAACTTGTAGCTGCGGCCCTCACCCACTGCCTCAGGGCATTGGCCACCATGTTGTGTACTGAAGACACGGCTGCTGCACTGACTCTTGGGCATGAGACTTACATGGCAGTTCCACATTCTGTAAAAGTTTTGTTACTGAAGACTAGAACACAATATCGATCTGCAGCATGATTGTCTAAATACAAATTGTCTTTACTTAATAACCATTCTTTACAGATTGCTCAATGTCCACCACTTAATCTTGCTTTGTTAATCTCTACAGGTGATAAAGGAGTTCCCATGATTGTGTAGTTGATACTAACATTATGCTTCCTGCTTGATTAGATGTGAAAGATGTTCTTTTCAAGAATCCAGATCTAATTCTTTTCATAGATGGCTCCTGTATTCATTGAGATGATGGTGAATTCATAGCAGCCTTTTCATTTGGATGCAAGACAGAGTATTATTAATTGGGCAATTAAATGGAAATGTGTCTGCTCAAGTGGCTGAACTTGTAGCTGTAACTGAAGCCAGTAAAACTGGCAAAGATTAGTCAGTAACCATTTTCACTGATTCTATTTATGCTTATGGTATAGTTCATTATTTTGGTACACTTTGGAAACAGAGGGGTTATTTAACATCAGCATGGACAGTTATTAAAAATGATGCTTTTGTTAATGAATTATTATATGTATTATTACCAAGGGAGATTGCTGTAGTGGAATATGCCACACATAAAAAAAGATAATCTTTTGTTACCCAAGGTGACACTTTTGTGGATATGGTTGCAAGAAAGGCTGCATTTTCTTATCCTGTATCCCTTTCAGGCTATATTTTTGTAGCAATTAAATGAAAATAGCATCCTTTCTTTACAGGAATTATTGTCTTTTAAAAATGAGACAGAGGACTTTGAGAGATGGAGGTGGGTAAGTGATATCTACAGTCGCTCTTTGGATCTTTTGTGGTACCATCCAGGCAGTCGGCTAGTAGCCCCACTAAATTTCCTAAATCAATTAGTAAAAACTTATCACCTGCCTTTTTATTTTGGCAAAAATTCATTA
Organism: Protopterus annectens; assembly: GCF_019279795.1. Lineage (NCBI taxonomy): Eukaryota > Metazoa > Chordata > Ceratodontiformes > Protopteridae > Protopterus > Protopterus annectens. The sequence continues at coordinate 943,586,853 of NC_056744.1, read as the reverse complement.
ATAAAACACATTTCCACTGACTGGTATGACCTTCATCTTTCAGAAGTTGCTCAACATTTTGTAAATACTTGTGTAATGTGTTTATAACATAATGTATATAAATCAGTATGTGCACATCTTTAGTCACTGAAAAAGCCTTAAGAACTTTTATGTTCCTTTCAGTGGGATTTCATTGAACTTCCTTAAATGCATACATTTTATTATGTATTAGTAATAGTCAGCATTATTTCTGGATGGGTAGAAGCATATCCATCTGTTAAGAACGATTCACACACAGCAGCAAAGATGTTATTGACTGAGCTGATTTCTGTATTCTTTGTCCTCCAATCTGATCAGGGCTCCCATTTTACTAGTTAAGTAATACAGCAGCTTTGCAAAGTATTACTATTAAATTGCAGTTTTTTTGTCCCAAAACCTCAGGGTTCTGGAATATTGGGGATAGCTAATCAGACAATTAAGTTTAGACTAGCTAAAGTTTATGAAGAAAATGGTCTTAAATGGCAAGAGGCATTGTCTTTAGTTTTAGAAGTGCAGTTAGTGCCCCTAGAAAATTGTCCCCTCATGAAATCCTCATAAGAAGACCCATGAGAATTACTATTACCCCAATCCCTAAGAATTTAGAATTGCAAGATATTGAGGATATCCCTGGATTTACCTTCAATAGCATGAAGCATGATTTAGCTACACTCCAAACAACACTGTTCAGTCTCAGCTTCCATTCAGGTTTTGTATCAAGTGAATAGAGAACAGCTACAGTCATTCCCCTACCACAGACCCAAGCAATTACAGACCCATAAGTCTGACCAGCCTCATATGCAAAGCCAATGAAAGACTTATCATGGAATTAATCAATCAGGACATAGGGAACCTCCAAATACTAGACCATCTCAGTTTGGATTCATCAAGGGCAGTTCATGCTTACTCAGCCGAGTGGATTTTTTGAAAAGGTCACCAAAGCAATGGATGGATGCTACACATCACATACTTTGACCTGGCCAAAGCTTTTGACATAATTCCCCACTCAGGCATAGTAGAAATGCTAAATAAACTGAGAATAAACCCTTTTGTCACCCACTGGGTTGTCAACTGACTCACAGATAGAATGCAGATAATCAAAATAGGGGAAGTTATCTCCACAAAAGACCAGTATTCAGTGGAGTCACCCAGGGTTCTATGCTTGGATCTCTCCTGTATGGCATCTACTTTTCTGAAGCAAAAGCCAGTACCAAAGGGCTCTGGCTGACTAAGTTTACAGAGGACTACAAGCAAGGAGCAGTCACTGAATCTCCAAATGACTTAACCATCCTCCAGGAATGTTTGTCTGAAATATACAACTGGTGTCAAAATCATGTTCTGAAACTAAATGCCAAAAAAGCATTATTGTATCCTTTGGAAAGTTATTTACCCCAGGAAACTACCACATTGAAATTAAACCCCATAAGAAACACACATTTGTTTGAGATTTGGGAATTTATATTATTATATTTATTTGATTTATTTAACATTTGTTTACTGGAGTGGTTTGACTGGGTCTACAGAACTCGTTTTCAGCAGAGGACCAGGGAGAAAAGCTCCACATATAGTAGAATACAAATTACATTAGAAATGCTATACAAAAATAAGTTGAAAGAACAAACTATGTTACGAGATGTTGTAATATATTATTATACATCTAAACAATTCTATAGAGTTAAAACATTATGGACAATAATAGTCACTCTCACCATACACGATGTAGACAGTGTCCAAAAAATAGTACGTAGGTAGTGCAATGTGTAACATTGACTGTTATAGTACATGAAACATAGAATGTTAGTTTCAGTTAGGAAAATAAGAGCCAGAAAGTTAGTGATGCAGATACAGAATATGGACAGTGACCTAACTTTTGACCAATATGTGTCTGTTATTGTAAGAAAGTCCTTCTATATTGCACAGCTTATAAATGACGGGATTGTGTCTGCATCTAGGGTTGTCATTGTCCCCATTTACTCAGCCCTCATTAGTCAATCATTGAATGAAATGTACTATTTGACATGCATCTGTCCAGACACATGCAACAACTGGAGTGCCCATGCAGACACTTTACTAAAAGGATAAAAGGCTTAAACAACATGTCCTACATGGACCAATTCAAAGCCTTGTGGTATTCTATAGACTGCGACCTCTGTCTGGCATACAAGGCATCTTCCAGCCCATTACTGGTGGGATTACTACACATCATCAAGTCAAATGGCATCAAAAATACTTGGTCTAGGAATCTAAACCTCTTCTTCAACATCAACAGAATGGTTTAGAGGGACAGGTATATTTCACAGGGGATACCACTGCTGTGGAGCAGACTACCCATTAACATAAAACAAAGTTTATCCCTGTCCGTTTGCAGGTGCAATTTATATCTATGGATGGAAAACAGAAAATTTGACTCAGAACTGCTCCCTGGACTACTAATGGACAGATGCAGCTCATAAATGCTTTATCTTATGCATGGGTCCCCTCAAATTATCTATGGCATGATCAGCATTATTTTCACTAGGGGTGATGTATAATTATTGACCATGGGATGGGTAAGGCTACTCTATAACAAAATGGAATAAGTTATTTTGAACACAAAAAGGGAAACTGGCAAAGCTTAAAAGGCCTGTAATGCAGATGGTCTAGTACTTACCTATGAATCCATAAAACCATGCTTTCATATAGCACCAGCCCATCTAAATATCCCAAAATGTAATAATACTGAACTTCTGATTGCATACCTCAAAATCAACCAAATGAAATATATATGTACCTCAGAAGTATACATTTCCCCAGGCAACAACATTACCACAGCTGAAAATATCCTACACTGAATATCTGACATCCTGCAGGAAACCTTCATCATAGGTGATCTGAATAATAGACTGTAACAATCCATAAACAGCAGCAACCCAAGGACTCTATTCACCTATTTGGCTTCACCCAACTAATAAGCTCCACCACCAGAATCGATAAAAGCACTAACAGTCCACACTGTACTGGATATTGACAAACAAATCCCATAATATAAAATCTTATGGTTGCTTACCAGATACAATAAGTGACCAGCTCCCGACCTATGTAATCAGACAACAACATGGTTCACCCAACCAAATAATCTAGAAAAAGTATGCAATTTAACTAGTTTTGACAAAGCACATTTATTACAGCCCTGTCCCACTACAACTGGAATGTATTAAGAGTAATGCCCCTAGATGAACCAGTTACTCACTTCAATTATACTTCCTAAAAACAGTAAATTATTTAGCACCAGTTAGGACAAGAAGGGTAAAAACTAACACAGCACCTTGGCTGACAAAAGAGAACAAATAGTTCATGCTGCAAGGAGATAAAGCATGGAAAGAATGGTAAGAATAACTCACAACATGCCTACCAAAATTTGAGATATCTCAGAAACTGTATCAAGATTATTATTAAATGTGGCAAGAAATCGGGTCTATATTACGATATCGAAAGACAGGGTCACCGAACATGTCTTTATTGACATGTAAATACAGACCTTTTGAAATGCCAAACTGCCGTTTCAGAGAATTTTTTTCCCAGGGGAAAAAATTGCTTGGCTGGCATCGGGGATTTGCCCCATTTCCCACTGTAGTGCGATCTCAGAGTTGGTATATTTACTTAGGGGTGGCACAGTCCCCCCCCCACATTGGGGGGTATAGGGGAAAAGCCCCCCCACTATTTAGGGTTTGAAAGTTTAGCTTGTTTGTGTATGGCCAAGTGATTTTTTTTCCCTTGGGGAAAAATTCACTGAAGCAGCCATTTGGCATTTGAAAAGGTCGATATTTACATGTCGATTAAGGTGTGTTCAGTGACCTCATCTTTCGACATCATAATATAGACCCAAGAAATCATACTACAGTATCTATTTATTTATTTGTCTTTGTTTATCAGGAAAGTCCGACTGGGTAATACCAATTTTGCAGAGGAGACCTGGGGAGAAAAGCTCAATTAGCTTACATTGCATTATGCTAAATTCCAGTTAAACACAGAGTAATTACATTTCTATGTACATTTATATACAAGCAGTAGTTACATTTGTACATTCTAAGATTTTACAGAAGTGGAAGTTACTAAAGAGAAAGCCCACATGCAACTTAATGGATTGTACAGGCAGCAGTTATGTATAAAAATTGTTCTTACATTTCAGTGAGAGGTTTAGTTTGCTGGAGAGTTTTGTTTATGTGGGGATACTATTCCAGAGTTTAGCAATGTCTTGGGATTAGAGTGATTTTCTTGCAACAGTATTTAACTTGTAAGTAATAAGAATTTGTTACTGGAATGGAGGTCTCTTGCTGGACAGTAGGGCAGTAATTAAGTTTTGTAGTGCATGGCATTTTTCTAGAGGATGACTGAGTTTGTGTGCTACAGTTAGTTGTGAATCTGTTAGGTAGTTGTGTAGTTGTGAATGCGTTAGGTAGTTGTGTAGTTCAAGCCACTTTAATTGCTTTAAGCTACACCAATAGTGGGTCCTATGAGGGACATTGGTGGCATATCTAACTATTTTATTGTAGGAGGAGGCAAGTTTCTTTCTTTGAATATTGTTTAAGTTTGTTAGGATAGGAGCGGTGTTTAAGAGAGTGGGCAATAAGAAGGTTGTGGCTAAAGACTTTTCTTGCAGTATCTGTAAGGACTCCATTGATCTTATAAAGGCAGCATGATTTCTGGTCTGTAGATTTAATGGTGTGCAGTATATGCTGGTCATATTTGAGATTGTCATCTATTATCATGCCTAGAAGTTTACTGTGAGTTATAGTTTCAATGACAGTATTATTTGCTGACTTTATGGTAAAAGATTGCTTCTGATTTTGGCAACTTTTTGAGGTAAAAAGTATTAACTTAGTTTTTTTGGGGTTGAGTAGGAGGTTGATTCTTTGAGCCAGGTTTCTACAGAGGAAAAAGATTTTTGGGAAATGTCTTTTAGATTATTTATTGTTGAGGACACATATTAATGTTGAGTCATCTGCATACTGAACTAGACTAGCATGGTGAATGGAGGTGTGGATATCATTAATACATATATTAAATAGGAAAGGACCCAGGATAGAGCCCTGAGGAACACCTGTAGCAACTGGTTGAAAAGATGAGAAGGTTCGTTGTAGTAATCTGCAACAAACGAACCAAAACAACCTCAAATGTTTTTGGTCCACAACTATTATACCTTGGCCATAACACTACACCCTGTCCTTCTACTTCAAACAACAAAGAGTCAGACCTCTCAACCAATCAGGGTCAAATTTCAACAGAATCAGGGACAAGTCAAGAAAAAATCAGAGACACTTTTAAAATATTAGTGCTATTAACTTGAAACATTGACAGAATCAGAGCATATGAATTAATACACATTTTCTGAAGTAAAAGACATCTATAACTCCTAATTATTGTCATTATTCATTAAGTGTAATTCACCACCTTTCCTCCAAAAGTCACTAGTTTTAGGAGGGATTAAGAGGGACAGAGCTAAAATTTGAGTCAAAATCAGGGACGTCCCAGAAAATCAGGGACAGTTGAGAGGTATGCAAAAGAGTCCACTGTCACTCAGTTCAACATTCATTTTATCTAGTCAGTTCTATCACTAATCAATGACCACATCACTTCATCCCACCAACTTCCATCTATTCTCAAAAGCAACACACTCCCCCATATTTACTAATCTTCTGTGCAGAACTAGCTTAGTCCTGCACAGAAGTGGTCATTTTGGATCAGGACAGCAGTGCACCATGCATATTAATGAAGGTGCGCTGCCTGAGCTCCTAATCTTATACGGAGTGTGTAATAGTGCAGAGGGCGTGTCTGAGAGCAGAGCTCACAGAATATATATGCCCCTGCAATGAAGAACAGCGGAAAGCCCAAAAGAATGAGTGAGACTGCTCATAGGTGTCTACATACCCCCAGCAACACCCCCACCCCCATGTGTGCAGGAGCAATACTAAACACAAGCAATATAAAGATCCTTTTAATTTCTTTTTATGAAACAGATAAAATTTAACTGTAGGTGCACAGGTTTGCCTATCGCTTAGTTATGGTTAATGCAGCTTAAATGGCAGAAGAGGATAAAAAGAAAGATATATGCAAATGAAGCAGTATAGCAATAGTGTAGCGAGCAGTCGCCTTACGAGCAGTCATTCCCGGTTTGAGTCCCACTGCAGCACATCCCATTTTCCATGTCAAATAACATTATGACCAATATTTTTAGTTGCATAACCTACTAAATAACATATATTTGTGAAATGGAGCACTGCATTAAATGCTGATGTGAGGTGTCAGTGTCATAATGTTGCAAAGTGCGCAGATAATCACATATGCCCCATAGAGTATATGTACACAGGAATCAGGGATATAAATGGAAGGTAAAATGTGTAATGAATGATAACTCCATACAGCTGTCTAAATTACTGCAGTGGTAAATGGGAGTAAGAAATAATAAGCAAGTGTAAGCACTATTAAGCAATAGTAAGTGGGAGTAAGCATATGTAAGCACTAGTAAGCGGGTTTAAGCCCATTTGCATGAGGGTAAGCAATGCGTACACAGGTTAAGCAATATTGAAGCTAACTCTCTGTAAGCATCATTAATGGGAGGTTAGCAGTGCTTACCGTCACGCAAACCCACACAAACCCGCTTACAACTGCTTAAAAGTGCCTTAATCACTTTGTATCCAACAGCCCTTGTTCTGCCCAGCAACAAAATAAACAGCCTTGCAGGTCTTGAACCTAGTACCTTATACACTATAGTCACAGTTGTTAACCACCAAGCCATCACAGCAGTATATAAGGACGAGGTATCACCAAACAAATCCTCACAATAATAAAATCAAACTGAACATGTGAAAGGAATCAGTATACAGTCATATGTTCTCTAACCTACTACATAACATAAATATGTGAACTGGAGTACATAAGTAAGCCCAGATGTGAGGTGTAATTGTAATGGAGTGTTGAAGTTCCCTATTACACACAAAGACCCCATACAGTGTACGTACACATGAATCATGGATACCAGACATATATATAAGATGTAATGAATAATAAATCAATGCCAAAAAGCAAATATAATGCTAAGTAAATAGTAAGCAATGTTAAGCATTACACAGGCTAGCTTAGTTGGTGCAAGCAATGTGTAGGCCAGCTAACTCAATTTGCCCAGTGGTATACCTCTTTAAACAATACCAACCTTAGGTAAGCAAGTTTGCCCATAGCATAGCCTTTTCAAAACTGGCCAATCACAGCAAAATGTGGGAATTAGGCACTACTTAAATCCAACAGGCAAGAATACATCTCATAACTGGTTGTAGCTTACCCTTGCAGGCACCATGGCAGAAATGGGAGAGGGAGTGTGCTTTTGAGAGCAGCGCCGGAGCATCCTGGAATCTAGAGTCATGGCAGGGCTCCTTGTCAAAGACCATAAGCAGAGACTGCTGTAGGGCCAGTACCAGGGTTCCCAGTATAAGGCGGAACCCTGAAAACATCTCGCCCATGACCTCACCAGTGCCACTGGCATACCCTGAACTGGTGAGCAGGTCAGGCATCACTATGCTGACCTGAAGTGGCATAAGGGGGATCTCTTGGATCAGTGGATCCAAGAGGCTAGGATGGCAGGTGTTGTCCCAGCTATGTGTAAGTATCACTCCAGTACATGTTTAATAATTGCCAGCTCATGAATATTATGGATAGGTATGGCTAAATATTCCTCTTATGTCGTTCACAGTGGCATGTGAGTGGGCCATGAACCAGGATGCCCATGGATGTCGCCTGCAGAGGTTGAGACGCGAGGCAGGTTAGTAATACTCTTGCATGTACTGTCATAGGAAATAAATCTAAAAGCATTAGTAAGTGAATTGCCAGTATAAAACCTGCATTGTTTAAGGCAAGTACTGCATACACCATAGAATATGGCAGGAAGAGTCTCATATAGTTTGTATATAAATAAAAGCATAATAGCCTGACAATAAAGGTCTAACTACTGGACTGCATGCGTATACTCTGGTAACATATGGTAATGTAGATTTGCAATCACTTAATCTTACTGTTGTATTAAGCACTGTTACCCACACTGTGTAACATAAATAGAATGTGTAGGAATGTCTGTATATGACTGGTGTAATCCCCAGAGGTCATTTAGTACAGCTGAGAGAGACATAGACAGAAAACAGTGAAAAGACAGGCAAGAAAATCCGTGTAGCATATGCAACTGAGATGTGAACTGTTGTATTTTTAGCACACACAGCCATGGTTCGAATCCTGGGAGTGGTAGTAGTTTGCATACAGAATCATACCACACAACTGTACAGATAAGCTCAGAATGTCCAGTAAATTGGCCCATATCTGCTTCCTGTCACTGTCCCCCTGGGAAATCAGTGAGATGATCCCAGACGTATAGGCAGAAAACAAGAAATACAACTGATTGTCACACATCTACAAAAACAAACCTGTCAGTCTAGCAACTCCTCAAACTGTTATGAGAGTAGTAAGCCAAGTATGTCCTATCTACACCCTCATGTTGTCAAGCTGTGACCAGAGTGTGTACAGTAACAGAGTGAGATGTATGTGCATAATACTAATGTGAAATCTGGCACTTTGTATGGAAAATTCAGGTAGTGCTAACAAACATTGCTCCCACAGGTGCATCGGATATGAACACTGTGCCTAGAAATAAAAGCTTGATACCCTGTACTGGTATTGTTTACTCTGGTATTGTATGGAATTGTGAGTGCTGCAGTTGCTCTGAATAATAAGGTATCACTGATCATTGTCACCCACACTGTGCTACATAATATAACTGTGTAAGAAGTCCTGTATAAGAGTGTTGTAAGTCACTAAAGGTTGAAGAGGGCAATAGTTTACATATGTCCCAGTTCACCTGCATGTGGTCAAGACCTGGCCAGAGTCTGTGCAAAAAGAGATGGACAAGTATGTGCATAACATCAACCTGGAATCTGGGAGTATTTGTAGAAACAGTGTTAACAAACAATTCCTTCACAGGTATACCAGGTAAGAGGTGTATACTGCAAGTAAAACCAGTTCATGTATAAAGATGTCGACAGCCATATCACTGTCCAAACTAAGGCAATAGGATAGTGCAGTAATACTTGTAAGGTACAGATAATAGCAGTGACTAGGAAAGCAATGCAAACTACAGGAATATACTAGTTGTTAATTCACATCTTTTCCCCCCCACCATATCTCCAACAATACACTAAATACCCACCTCAACTGGTATGTGATGACTCCACTGTTATGATGGGACATATGTCCTATCGATTGATAAATATTTAAATCTGTTTCTATGCATGTGCTATGTTGAAATACTCCAACATTGGTGGCATGGTGCCATCAATGTATCTGCATGCTGTTGTTATTACCACTGTGTTCCCATATAAGCATGTGGCCCGTTTGCTATGCAACTGTTCCGTATCTGGTGTCTGGGTTAATTGGAATATCTATGCATGCTGTTATACCTAACCCTGGAATGTGTCGACTATTACTAACCCACATATGTTGATACACCATAAACACCATAGCACATATGGAAATGCGGGTCCCAGCGGACCCACCTGTCCCACCTCAGCTGGCCGTGGCACCAGGCACCAGCACATCTGGGGACCAACCCAGGACCTCCTCGTCTACTGGTCCTGCACCATTTTCTGGTGGAATAGCCTCAGGGGGTGGAGCTCAACCCCCGGGAGCGGGCGTGGACAGGAAGCTGTCACTCATCACCAGGTCTGGGTCATGGTGCGCAGAGAACACATTCAGCAGATTGGAGATCTATGCCAGCTCAGGGGTCACGTGTTGCAACTAGAGGGTCGGCCTGGCTTTCTGACTCAGCCCGCAACACAGCCATCTTCGGGGCTGTGAAGATGCAGTGGTGACTGCCCATGGGTGGGGATCTCAGTCCCACTGTTTCCACTAGGGGGCTCTTGGGCTTCCAATTTCCCAATACCCCTCCCCATCAAGGTGCTTACCCCCCACGTGTGTCATATACCACCCCTGCATGCATCTTGTTTGTCTCATCTGTTAACCTACCCAACCTACCTCCCCAAATATACCTACTATCCCTCCCCAACATCCCACTCTCACCTGAAAAAAAAAGGGCAATCTGTTCCCAAAAGAAAATCTTGCCCCATACATAGCTGTCCATTTTGCACACGTGTCCACTGGGCACATGTAATCTCATCTAATTGGCATCACAACATATTATTGTTGTCTTCACCCCTCTCTCAGGGGTTTGAGTGTCCAAATCTACCTCCAAAGTCAGTGTATATGCACAGCTGTTGCTCTAGAAGAAATGGGCAGCTATGGACCTTCCCTACACCCTCCTGCACATCCCTAGCTATTTTCCTCACTGTCTTTCCCTCTTTGTGCCCTTTTTTCACCACTTTCCTATCAACCCTTTTTTCATTTCTTTTAAAGAAATTAGCATGGGGGTAAGCAGGAGTAAGCACTTTTAAGCAGCAGTAAGTGGGTTTAAGCTTGTGTGCACGTGGGTAAGCAATGCCTACACAGGTTAAGCAATTGAGAAGCTAAATCAGTATAAGAAACTGTAACTGGACGTTAGCAATGCTTACCTCCATGCAAATCTGCTTACAACTGCTTAAAAGTGCCTTAATCACTCTGTATCCAACAGCCGTTATTCTACCCAGAAACAAAATAAACAGCCTTTGCGATGCTCAAACCTAGGACCCTGCACATCATATCCAAAGTGATTTACCACTAAGCCATGTCAGATACACATAACCCTGTTGTTTTCACAAACATATCATCCAGCCCAGTCATTCAACAGTACAGGAAATGTTTTCAACATGTAGATATATGTGTGTGACATCTAAATATATATAACATATCTATATATGTAGATATATTTATTTATATATATATATATATATATATATATATATATAGACACATATACAGATATATATATATATATATATATATATATATACATACATATGCATACATCTATAGATATGTATGTCTACATCTATATGTATATATATATATATATATATATATATATATATATATATATATATATATACAGTAATATATATACCTAAGCATAAATATATATCTATATAGTATATACAGACATACATCTATAAATATAAAAGAGAACATAACAAAAACATATATGTCCACATGCATCGTTAATGGGGTTGAGGGGGCCCAAACAACATATGTCTTGTACGTATAGATATCCCCCCCACAGCCAAACACATCTTCCCTGCAATACAGTACCAACTGTTGGAGATCCCATAACCAGGACCTGACACAACATGGGCACAAGATGTTAACAGTACTCCATCCTACCTGTATGATGTCAGGCTGGTATTAGTAAAATATCATGCAGTACAGTCTGGTTACCATAGGGAATGTACAAAGTAGAAGCAATCAACATTCCTAGGATACATATACACAGACATATATGCAGATGCAGATATATATCTATCTATCTATATATATATATATATATATATATATATATATATATATATATATATATATATATACACATATACATATACATATACATATAAATGTGTGTGTGTACTGGTAGGCAATGCTGTACAGGTTTTAAAGTGCGTGTATTGTTTTCCCCACAGGTGGCGATGTGGGTCAAGTTCCCTCCTGCATGCAATATGATGTTGGTGTCCATACAGACACCGAAGATGATAACAGTACTGTTGAGGCACAGGTGGGGTTGTCAGGGGATGAAACAGTGTCATCATTTGACATCCACCTATTAACAACCCCAACCCCACACACAGTTTCAGTGCCTATAATACCCCATCACCAGTGGCCATATCAGAGGGACAGCTGGCATTTGGTGGCTGTGCACAGGAAAGTGTGGTAACCATGCCTACTGTGTCTGGTCACAGTAGGCATAGCCAGATGTCTGGCAGGACACTGCATAGGCAGATGTCCCAGGGTGCTTGTGGTAGGGCTGCTGGACATCATGCCCCTGGTAGAGGCGACATAGCTGGTACCAGCAGGCACATGTTTCAGGCTGTCATGGTGGTGCAGGCATGTATAGAACATTACATCAGACAGGGCCTGTGGCTTCAGAGAGCTGCTCTCACATCTGCAAGTGACAACACCCGTGAACTGGCTGGTGCCATCTGTGCATTTACTGAGTTCATGGATAGATGGTCTGGTAAGATGATGGCCCTCACTGACCATGGTCTGTCTGTGCTTGAACGTGTGGTGGACACGAGCACATGGTCCTGGCCAGTCCCAGGAGGGACCTTGTACTAGTGGATATTTGTCATCGTCAGGTGAGAGTAGCACATCGACACCTGTACATGGACATGCCCATGGAACCCCTGGCAGACACAGTCCATGTGTCCATGGCTAGAGGCAGTTATCTACACATCTTGTCAGGTATGGTCTGCAGCTGTCCACAAACACCTGTGTAGGGTAGCCACATGGCAGAACTGTGTGCATGCATACTCACACACTATATGAAAACACCTAAGGCAACTCCATACCTACACACACCACATCACCATGCCCAGTTCACCTCAGTACACCCCTCACCCACACACATGGTGTGAAATGTATGCCCCATCCTCGGCCTCTGGCAAACCAACAACACACCCTGTGCATATGATGATACCTGTGCCACATCCCTGTCATCCAAACCATCGATGCAGGGACAGTCTAATATGGTTTTGATGCACACGGTGACTGTACTACAGTATACCACAGTACTGCAGTGTAACATGTTCTAAGGAGTAAAATGTAATGCGTATATGTCAGTTAATGTAGCCATCCAGCAATAATGCATTATAGCTTTGCGTAACACTGGTTGATTGTGGTCTCTATAATGTTATCCATTTGTGTTGTAGGTGTACATGTGTCAGCACGAGGATGGTCTGCAGTAATATTCCAAAATGGGGTATGGCACTGTGGTGACACCATGGCTGTGACATATCTGGAGTACTGTTGAACACATGTCACAGGTTTGTATAACAGTTATTGCCCATACCACATGGACGGGTGACCCGCTGGTGTGTGTATAATTTACAACCTGATGTAGACGCAGCCACATAGATCCACACTGTTACTTGGCAACAGTGGGATTAGACCCCTACCTAGGTATGTAGTGATACTGAAGTGAGTGGCTTCCATTGCACACACCACACATTGTTTAGGGTGGGGTGTATCGCAGGTTACATGTTACATGCACAACATCCCCAGACATATACAATATGCTAATGGGGTATATAGGGGGTGTATATGGACAATACGTAGTGTGACATACCTTCATATACACATTAACAGACACATAACAGGCAGACACACATCCGAGAGACCAGGGCTTATTGCTGCTAACTAACTTGACCATGTGTCCAATGTGTTACAAGTAGGCTGCATAAAGCACATGCATAACTGGCCTGAATTGTGGTATCAGTTACCTGTATGGTTGATGGTGACAGTGGTAACCATAACATGGTACATGGGACATATACCGGGTGTACCTTGGTGTAATGACAATGTACACAGCACCCACATCCCCCAGTGAATATTGTACTCCCTGAAACCCATGATGACACTCTGATATACCCATCACACATTGGCCATGAGTGCAATACAACCCATTGTAGATCCCAACAGTGGTACTAAAGGGATATTCATCTAATGCACATGCCACATGCATAACAGGTTGTTGCATTGGCATGCCTCACAAATGGGCAGCAACAAGACTATATGTACTACTGTGTGGCAATGGGTATTGTAATAGAAGTATGTGGCCTTGGAATGATGTACCCTACAGATAAACGGTCATGCACACATACACACACTTGCCAGAACACAATGGGTATTCCATGCCTGTCATCCCATTTGTACAACACTGTAGTGATGGTACTGCAAGGCTCATGTAGCCAGTATGGAGAAGAGCTTAACAGGGTACATGCAATGTCCCATACAGCAGCAGCCACAGCTGGCTATGGAAATGGGTGTTGTGGTGGTTAAGAAGGCCCGCATGTAATTCCCATGTACAGGTGTGCTAACACAGAGACACTGCTATATTCAGTCATGCACTTGTACACATGTGTTAGTACTGGGGTGCAACTCTGGAGTTGGCCATACCTGTGTACCTATCTATTGTCCAAAGAGAGATGGGTTGTGTAGGGGTTTTGTGTACAGTGGTATCCTGTCACCATTCTTCCAGGTGCCTCCTGCACATGGTCACTGAGGTGATCAAGTTGACATGCATGCAACATGCATTACAATACATGGTTAGTGTCTGCGATGGAGACCTGTACCCAAGCATGTTCAGTTGACTGTGGTAGCGTAGTGGATGTACCCATGGCATGTGGTGCGTACAAGGTGTTATCTCCAATATGTGCCAGTTCTTACACAGCTAGGCAGACATGTCAGTGTCAATCAAGCTTATGATGCCTGTACATGTCCCAGTGGGATACCTGCCATCTGCAAAACAGTAGGATGAATGTGTTGACAGATATACATTTGACAATATTTATGCCATAACTACATGTCAGGAGCTATCATGTGCTGTACAAATGGTAGTTTGCAGTTACATTCCACATGTCAGATCATTACCCAGTAGGGGTTATATACTGTGACACAGCTCACATACCAGGGATACAACAGGGAGGCCTCAGAGTCCAGCTATGCCTGCAGGTGTGCCTGTTGTCAGTATTATATTTAGCACTCTACTCTTGCATGGGTAGGCACTGTCAACAGTAGTACTGCCATGATACACTACATGCCAGTGTGACAGCATGTACCATGGGCTACTACCACTGTATGTAACAAAGTCACATGGATAACATTGCTGTACAGGCCTCATATACGTCTGTGTCCCAGACATGACACTCACACCCCTTGCTACTGTAATGACAGTACATAGGCACATGTATTGTACATGGCATTACATTCACTTATTACAGATATCATTACCCTGCTATGTTATCAGACTGGGTGGTGTGAACTGGTTACCAGGGCTAAGCCATGCTTAGCAGGTATCAACATTGCTGCAATATAACAGCTAAACAGATTTGCACACTGGTAAGCGAAGCCCACATGTTGTAAGCGCCCATACATTTAACCGTAACTAAGAACTTCTTAGCTTTGTGCAAATCCACACAAACGCACTTAAAGCTGCACAAAACTGCCTTAACCACTCTGTATCCAAAAGCCCTTGTTATGCCCAGCAACAAAATGAACAGCCCTTGTAGGTCTTGAACCCAGGACCCTGTACACTAAACCACAACACATGACCACTGTGAATACAGCTGTTGTTCTTCCAAGATATCTGTCAATACACATATTGATTAGTATTGAACAGTTGCCTTTACGTCCACAATTGTGTAGTGCTTGTTATTAATATCAATGTTGCATCACATATATTGTTTTAACATAAAGTAGACATAGCAGATACATATTGTGAGATACATCTTGGAGAGTATACACAACCGAGAGGTTTACACATGACAGGGATATGGATATATAAGTTCATAGATAGTTACTAGGCTATTGGCCCTAGGGCCTATATAAGCCTAGCCAAATGGTACCCTGGCTTTTGCCACCCAAGAAAATTATTTTCATGTGCTCCTGTCAAGCAGAGCCACAGAAGTGATCCCCAGGGTGAATTTCCTATCTCCCATCCAATCATCAAGATTTTTCTTGAAGAATGCTTATGAGGAGCATTGTTTAATATAGATAGGTAGCTTGTTCCAGAGTATGGGAAGTCTCTGGGACAGGAATCTATCCCTCCAGCATGTTCTGTTTACTGTGGTGACAAGGTTTAGGTCCCTAGAGCATGTAGCTTGAAGGGATTGGAATTTCTTTATGTGGAGTATGTCCAATAGCTCTGGGTTTGACATAGCTTTGTATGTTAGGCAGAGATCGCCTCTGAGTAGGCAATATGTGACAGAGTAAAGCTGGAGTTTTTTGAGACGGTCTGTGTAGGGCATCTGTTTGAGGCCAGTAATCCTCTTTGTGAGGTATTTCTGTGGCCTTTCTGGTTGTTGTACATGTCTTGTGAGGTACATACCAAACTGGGCATTGCACACTTTAAGGGGTCTAATGAGTGATGAGTAGAGGGGAACAATGACCTCTTTTCTCCTGGATGAGAAAACTTTTGTGATGAGGTGTGCCATGTACATGGTTTTCCTGACTACTGTGGCGATGTGATTATCAAAGGAGAGACTACTGTCCACCTTTGTCCCAAGGTCTCATATCACACTTTTTGTGTTAAGTAGACTACCGCCTATGTGGTAGTTCATGGGTACAGAGTTTTTACCAAAAGGGATGACAATGCACTTTTTGGCATTGAGCTTGAGGCCATGGCTTTGACACCAGGCATCTGTCTCAGTGAGGCCCTTTTGTAGGATGTCCACAACATTAGGAGTTTTGATTATGGCTCCTAGTTTGCAGTCATCTGTGAACTTTGTTAGCCAAAGACCTTCTGTGTTAGCCTGTACTTCAGAGAAGTAGATACCAAACAGGAGTGGACCTAGGACTGAACCCTGTGGTATTCCACTTGTCACTGGTCTGAAGGTGGATTTAGAGTCTGCTACTTTCACAGTGGGGGTTCTGTCAGTGAGCCAGTTGGCAACCCATCTTGTGACATAGGGATTTATACCTAGTTTAGTGAGTTTATCTATAATTCCAGAGTGGAGGATGGTGTTGAAAGCCTTGGCAAGATCTAGATAGGCTGTGTGAACCTCCTTACCCTCATCCACGGCTTTGGTGACCACTTCAAAGAAGTCTATCTATCAATATACATATAATATGTTGATATATGTCTACATGAGCATGCACATGTATATTCATACATATGTCTGTATACACATCTGTATAGTGCATCATATATATGGCCATGTGTACATCTCTTCCTATGTATATATATAAATATATATATATATATATATATATATATATATATATATATATATATATATGTGTGTGTGTGTGTGTGTGTGTGTGTGTGTGTGTATATATATGTATGCACATCCTATGTGTAAAGATATGCCTATTTATGTATATATATATATATATATATATATATATATATATATATATATAAAACTATAACTGCATACATGTATATTCTAATATACCTATTACTGTCAATATATATATATATATATATATATATATATATGTATATATATATATATATATATATATATATATATATATATATATGTATATATCCATAAGTATATGTGCATATGTATCTCTAACTGTGTATGTGTAGACATATATTGCTGTGTATATGTATATCTATTTATATATTTATATATATATATATATATATATATATATATATATATATATGGGTTCACTTCAATTCACTGAATTTTCAATTCACTGACTTTCATTTCACTGACACCATTTCACTGAAATTCATTTCACTGAAACTTCATTTCACTGAAAGTTCATTTCACTGACAACTATTATTAGCAATAAAATGGAATATTCCCCCTTCCCCACTGTAGTGCGACCCGGGAGTTAGAATATATAGTTAGGGGTGTGGGGGCAGAGCCCCACATCGGGGAGTGTGGGGCAGCCCCAGTTCATTCATATGATATTCTTATGTTTTGATATAATATTGCTTAGTAAAAGAAAAGTAAGTGGGGGGGGCTCTGCCCCCCCACCCCTAACTATATATTCTGACTCAGGGTCACACTACAGTGGGGAAGGGGGCATATTCCATTTACTTTGTAATAATAGTTGTCAGTGAAATGAACTTTCAGTGAAATGAAGTTTCAGTGAAATGAATTTCAGTGAAATGGTGTCAGTGAAATGAAAGTCAATGAAGTGAAAGTTCAGTGAATTGAAGTGAACCCATATATATATATATGTATATGTACATATACATATATATATATATATATGTATATATGTATATATATATATATATATATATATATATATATATATATATATATATATATATATATATAGATATATGGCTAATTTTATATATAGATATATGTCCACCATATGTCCTGACCATGGAGTGGAGCCATACCTCAGCCCCAATAGTCCCAACCTTGTAGTGCAAGGGGGTGTCAGGTATGTAGTGCAGGTATATATGTAGACTATTGCTACTGTGATAGGGGTTGTCTTCACATACATGTGGTGTGTGGAAGGTCACATCTGCTTTTAACATGTGCGCCATTGGCTACTGGCAGACATCCTAAGGACATCATAGTACAATATCACTGCTAGCACTGTAATGATTCTGTGGAGTACAGCAAAGATATGACCAATAAATGTGGACAGTCTGACACACTCTGGTCAGTCCAGAGGTATACACAGAACACCTCAGTGCAAGACTTGTGGATCAAGCCTGACAATGTGGATGTTAACAGCCATGTAGATGGGTATATCACATAAATACTGGTATACATTTGCCACAATAGGTTATGCATTCACACACCCCTGTCTGCCCTGACACATAATAACCGATGGTACAGGGGTAGCATGGTCACATACTACCCACTAATTAGTGGCATACATTTGTACAGCATCCCACTGCTTTGTCTGATATACATGACTGTTATGATAGCCTGGCAGCAGTACATCTGGCAAGTATATGGACATAACATCACACTTGGTAATTACACTAAGCTGCTAGGCATGTAACAAAGCACTGTGCAGGCAACAGGCAGACTGCCACAACACTGGCCTACATTTCTTATGGGGGAATACACATATACCTGTATATACATGTATGTCACAGCACAGAGTAACAGACACCTATGTGAAAGTGCACAACCACAACCAATGTGAACAAAGCTACAGCCACATATGGTAGCTAGCCTAATATTACAGTATATGGACTATCTGATCAACACCATCCTCATATGTGCCACTCACACACTAACCCTACATAAACTGGGCCACTACACAGTGTGGTTTGATGCCTGTCTGTGGTATGGGACATGTGTGTGTTTGGCCCTACAAACATGTAAGCCGATAGGGTAACATACAGTGGAGCAGCATGTAACATCAGATAGAACAAGACCAAGGACAATGACATCTACCACAGTCTGTAAACAGACCAAGGTACATATTCACAATACACACCCTGTCGACAATCATCATAAGTACACAGACCTCAGTACTGTACACACAACCACAGAATGTCTAGGTTATGTCCTCAAAGAGAACCCTTACTATACATAACATGTGTCATAGTCTGATATCTCACTGGCTTGTTATCAGATATGATGTCAATAAATTATAGCATACAGGACATATGCACCTCTTACTGCATGACATATGTACACAGGTTGACAGGGTTGTGGCTGATGGCACAAACACAGGGCCAATATTGACATGTTGCTGTGATAACCTCATACATTTACTATTGTAACAGGGTTTGTTGCGACATATGTCCTATGAGGGATATGAGGTCAGTGACTCTCATGTCTGTCACCATGTACTGACTGCAATCCTCACACTATGCTTCTGCAGTTCACACATAGGTGCTCTGTGAGTAACACAAGAAACAAAAGTTGCCACACACTGCCCAGTCTGCAGATGACCATACAGATGGGGTTTCCTCAGAAACATAGCACTGTCATAACAGGTATTAAAACATGTAGACCAGCTATATCCACACACACCCTTTTAAACCAACATTACCCCAAATGCAGAATAGCAGCACTTACATTCTGTAGTCATGTCAGGCACATCCCCCTCCTGTGTGTTGGCCTGTTTCCACAGTGTATGTTGTTAGAGGTAAATCCCCAATCCATCTGGGTTGCTGTTTGACAAACAACAGATCTAGGTCCTGCTCACAGCGAATGAAAAGGCCCAACACCAACATGATGTTCCTAGATATTGGAGTGTGTTTCCTTGCACTTAGCTGTGGGAATGTTACCGCAGCTGTTCCACATGCAATCAGCTAGAGGAGGGTTACAATTCATGCAGAGGCCATCAGCTGATCATGAGCATTACTTACAAAACACATTCTGCTGCCTAAGCAAAGCAGGTGTAGGTCTGCACATCCACCAGAGAGGGAGTGGAGAGGCAGACAGAGGCAAAGATAAGTCAGGGAGGGGGTGGTAAAGTAAAACCTAAGCATGTTTGTGTCACACACCTACCAGTACATTATATCAAACCCCTGACTGACTATGTATTGCTATCACATGTCTATGCAGTTATTAGATGCACCACATAGCTTACATGTTGAGGAGCTCTCCAAATGTGTATGTGATGGTGAGTGACATCTGCAAGTGATATGGTAGCTATACGGTAGGTGTAGTATACGTGCCTGCCCGCATGAACAGGTGTCAGCAACAACACAGCCTAACTCTCTCAGGGACCCACACACATTGACACACTTAGCATGGTCAGGCATACACCTCCTTACTAGTTAGTTTGCCACAATACAGTATGTGCAGGTATCACATGCACCACTGGGGTTATCCTGAGGTTATATGGGCAAAGGGTATGTGGAGGTGTCTGACATCAGACAACATGCTTCAGTATGCCATTTGGGGTTGTAGTTAGTGTGAATGTGGTCAAAGGCATCATACACCGCACACACAGACACAAGGTGCCAGTACTGACATTCATGGGTGCTTTGCTTCATGGGTGTGCAGCAGTTGACTGTGCCAGATGGCTATACAAGGCTAGGTGATGGGAATACCTTGGCATCAGGCCACATGGCAATGGTCTGCAGTGTGGCTCAGGGGTGTAGTGTCTGGATTGGCCCACACAGGTGGGTATTGTATTCACCATCCAGTCACCTGGGTAACTATTTGTGTGGTCATTGCTGTGCATTGCTTGCCATGTATGTGTTCATTAGCCCATGACATGGACGGTTTCTTGGATGTGCACATGTCCCACATGCATGCACAGTGACATGTGGAACTATACCTGGGGTATCTGGCCCATGTTGTGTACACAGATTGTTATCATCAGATGTGTCAGTCCTGGCATCATGTGGCAGGAACTGGTAATGGACAGCAGGTTGACCCTGCACCCACATTGATAGCATGATACAGGTATTCCCCTGGTGTTAGTGGCATCTGTCCATACAGAACGTGTTTAAGGCATGGTATGCCCTTTGTGGGTAACATTTCATGGCACCACAGGTGTTGCAGGTGTCCAGTGGGGAACATGATGAAGGTGCACTGTCTGCATGTATGTGCCTATTGTACTGATGGACAGGGTGCCATGCCTTGTGAAGTCCATTGCAATCACACCATGGTTACTATCTGTGGGCAATATGCAGGGTACTACCAACATAGCGGTTGTTGTCTAGGCAAGTGTGTATGAGACATGGGTTGAGAGTGTTCTCTGGGTAATACAAGGGTTGTTAACAATGCTCAGCAGGCCTTGATGTCACATGTAGGGGTATGGATTGGCAACCTAGCCTCTTGGCTATTTCACATCTGTTATCCCTGTAAGGTGGACATTGTGACATATAATAAGGCCACCATATAAGAATTGTGCAAATTCCACTCCACAATGAGTCCAGTTGTTACACACAGCCACCTCCACACAGGACACGAATGACAAACACAGACACACACACACACCTACCATGTCTGGGATTAGAACCCCATACCTAACTAGTTTATTACACTACAAAACTATGCAGTTAAAGGACTCACCACGGAGATTACTGGGCTGCACCTTTTCCCAAAGGTGTATTTCACAGTGAATGACATCAGCAGCCTTGCCAAAGTAGGGCATTTGATCTGTAGTGAGTTTGACTAGCCTAAAATGCATTGCTCCCTACACAAACAAAGGAACAACACACACACAAACATCCACACTTGCTATGTGTGGGAATTTCCATGTGTGGGAATAGAACCCCTACCAGAGTACTGTATCACACTACAACATCACACTGTTATAGGATGCTCCACAGAGATTACATTGGCTACACCTTTCCCAAAGGTGTATTTCACAGTGAATGACATCAGCAGCCCTGCCAAAGTAGGGCATTTGATATGTAGTGAGTGTGACTAGCCTAAATTGCATTGCTCCCTACACAAACAAAAAACACACAAACATCCACACTTGCCATGTGTGGGAATAGAACCCCTACCAGAGTATTATATCACACTACAGCATTACGCTGTTATAGGATGCACCACGGAGATTTTTCCGCTACACCATTCTCAAAGGTGTATTTCACAGTGAAAGACATCAGCAGCATTGCCAAAGTAGGGCATTTGATCTGTAGTGAGTGCGACTAGCCTAAAATGCATTGCTCCTTACACAAACAAAGGAACACACACAAAAATATCCACACTTGCCATGTGTGGGAATAGAACCCCCCTAGCAGGGTACTATATCACACTACAGAATTACGCTGTTATAGAACGTGCCACAAAGACTACTGGGCTATACCTCTCCCAAAGGTTTATTTCACAGTGAATGACATCAGCAGCCATGCCAAAGTAGGGTATTTTAATTGTAGTGAGCGTGACTAGCCTAAAAAGCATTGCTCCCTACACAGACTGAGACAGACAGACACACACACACACACACACACACACACACACACACACACACACACACACACACACACACACACTGTTGTCATCTCTGGGATTAGAAGTCCTATCAAACTAGTTTATCACACTACAGCATTACACAGTTATAGAACATGCCACAAAGATTACTGGGCCACACCTTTCCCAAAGGTGTATTTCACAGTGAATGACATCAGCAACCTCGCCAAAGTAGGGTATTTGAATTGTACTGTGTGACTAGCCTAAAAAGCATTGCTCCCTACACAGACAGAGACACACAAACACACATTGTAGTCATGTCTGGGATTAGATCTGCTATCTATCAAGTTTATCACACTACAATAGTACACAGTTATAGAATGCTCCATGGAGATTACTGGGCTGCACCTTTCCCAAGGGTGTATTTCACAGTGAATGCCATCAGCAGCCTTGCCAAAGTAGGGTATTTGAATTTTAGTGAGAGTGATTAGCCTAAAAAGCATTGCTCCTTACACAGACAGAGACACACACACCAACACACAGTTGCCATGTTTGGGATTAGAAATCCTACCTAACTAGTTTATCACACTACAGCATTACACAGTTATAGTATGCACCACAGAGATTACTGGGCTACACCTTTCCCAAAGGTGTATTTCACAGTAAATGACATCAGCAGCCTTGCCACATTAGGGCATTTGAATTGTACTGAGTGTGACTTGCCTAAAAAGCATTTCTCCCTACACAAACAGAGACACACAAACACACAGTTGCCATGTCTAGAATTAGAACTCCTACCTAATTAGTTTATCACACTACAGCATTACACAGTTATAGGATGTGTCATGGAAATTACTGGGCTCCACCATTCCCAAAGGTGTATTTCACAGTGAATGACATCAGCAGCCATGCCAAAGTGGGGCATTTGAATTGTAGTGAGCATGGCTAGCCTAAAAAGCATATCTCTCTACACAGAGACACACACTAACACACAGTTTCCATGTCTGGGATTAGAACTCCTACCTAACTAGTTTATCACACTACAGCATTGCACAGTTATAGGACACACCACAGAGATTACTGGGTTACACCTTTCCCAAAGGTGTATTTCACAGTGAATGATATCAGCAGCCTTGCCAAAGTAGGACATTTGAATTGTAGTGAGCATGACTAGCCTAAAAACATTGAACCATACCCAGACAGAGACAAGCACAGTTGCCATGTCTGGGATTATAACTCTCCTACATAACTAGTTTATCACACTACAACATTACGCAGTTCTAGAATGTGCCATGGAGATTACTGGGCTACACCCTTCCCAAAGGTGTATTTCACAGTGAATGGCATCAGCGGCCTTGCCAAAGTAGGGCATTTGAATTGTAATGAGATTGACTAGCCTAAAAAGCATTCCTCCCTACACAGACAGACACACACACACACACACACACACACACACACACACACACACACACACACACACACACATATGCAGTTGCCATGTCTGGGATTAGAACTCTTACTTATCTGGTTTATCACACTACAGCATTATGCAGTTTTAGGATGTGCCACAGAGATTACTGGGCTACTCCATTCCCAAAGGTGTATTTCAAAGTGAATGACATCAGCAGGCTTGTCATAGTAGGACTATGGGGAGGGCAGTGTGTGGGCATGGGCCATAACCCATTCATATAGAAGTTGACACACCACATGCAGGCACACGCAGGATTATATTCTGCAGGTACGTGTATACAGCTGCTAGATGACTACTGCCTTGTACAGTCATGTTGCACAGCTAGCACTTGCACCACATAGTCTGTAATGCTAATGGATACCAGTGACTAATTTCTACAGTGAATGACATTTACATATCATGTGGGTGTAGCCATTTGGCTGTGTGCTGGGTGGAACAGGCCTCATGATGGATGGCTCTTTGTCACAGTCACTCTCTTCCACACATCTATGTATGTCTACATTTGGCTTATTATAGTGTGTTGTCCTTGGATATATGTCTGTATTCCTATCCAATGTGTGTGCAAAGCATGACTGGTGCATACTGAGGAGTGTATGCACTAACATCTGCAACTATCAGATATGTATTGTCCACAGTTGTATGCAGATATGGGCTTCATTTGTTTAAGTGTGTGAGCATGCCCAGTATGCCCTTCTGTATTGAAAGTGTGGATCCATTCCAGGTAGTTTGTACTCCAGTGCAGACCTTTGTGTGTTACACCTACATGTAGAAAATTGTTTCTGCAAGGTATCCATAGATCATTTTGCAATATGGGGACAAACTGTGCAGGGATAGTGTATACTGTAGGTGATTGTATCTGTGCTGCTTCTGCTACATGGTACTGGTGTTAGCAGAGATATTCAGACATGTGTGCTGTTATACACTGCAATGTTTTATGTCCTCAAGTACTTTCATGTGGACATTTTTGCTCACAATGATGTCCTGGGGAACAAGGGTGACTGCAGCTGTGGGCAGACACCTACATAGTCATGGTAAGTTATGCCATTCTGGAGGGAGAGCTGCAGACACTTGCTGCTGAGTCTGTGTATTTGGTTTAGCACCTTGGTATTGCTGGCAGTGGTTCCCATACTTGTACATCTAGCAACATGACAGTATGGCCTTATCTTGCTGTGGCAATGCCTCACAGCTGTACAGATTCACACAAGTTACCCAGAGGCAGAGGCCATGGGGCAGGACATTACCCCTATTGTGGTCTACGTGCAGGTTTGTAGCCACTCATTTATGTGCATGCAGCCAGGGATAGTGTGTGCACACAGCTGTGTTGGACATTCGACATTCCATGCTAGCCATGCTCCCACCCCCCATCATTCTATCCTCTTCCATACATTATGCAGACATTCTCTGATACTTTCCCTAAGGTTATCACTTCATCACAGCTGTGTTTTGGTGCTGGTCCACAGTTCATGCAGTGAGACAAGGTGGATGTTACTGCGGTTTGTCCACATGGCCTTGCATATGGCTTATGGGGAGTGTGTTATGTTGCTATTTGGGTGTCCATGACATAACATGCATTGGCAGTACGTGTGAGACACAGGACTTTGGCAGAGGTCTGTAGGCCATTTGGTGTTGATGCAGGCCAGCTGTGGCAGGCCATTGCATTCTGTCGGTCCTACAGTCTCAGGCTGCCATACAGTATATTCCCCTGGGATGACAATGTAGGTATGCTAGGTGTTCATGCCAATACTTTCTATCAGTCTTGATCATGTGCTGTGGATGCTGGCAGGGTTCTACCTACAGCTAGGGATACGCCTGCATGAGACAGCTGCACTGCATGCTGTATTCTTTCACTATTGCCATATACAGGTGGGGTCATATTGTACCCATTCCCAACAGCAGGGATACGACCAGAGAGGTACCTGTGGGTGATGTTTTGGTGAGCTGGGTGCATGTGTGCTATGGACACTACTTGAATCTGACGCACAGATATGCATGAGGCATTCCAGTTATGCTGGCATGTGCAGGTACATCAGCTGTTTCCCAATACATTTGTCCTACCACCTGTGTGATCTGCAAGTGTTCAGCCAGATGACACTAGTATCCTCTACTACAGGCCCAGATAATGTGATGAATACCTGTATGTACAGTTCCAAGGGTGTGTCCATTTTACAGTTAGACATTATATACTGTATGTCTGGGGTACTTTCCCCTGTGTACTGCTTGCATATCTAGCCCAACAGCCATGCCATGTCAATCTTTCAGATGGTGACACATATTGCCACCATATATTGACAATGACTTACTGCTAACATGTGTTATAGTGGTGGGAATTGTGTTTGGTACTGCAGTTGTGAGGATGTGGCCCTGTCATCAGCAGTAGTGGGCAATGGCCACTAGGTCATACCTCAACATGCATACATACTGACCACTCCCACACAATATGAAAGACACACCAACCTAACACACACATACCTGTATATTGTGCAAATGCTACAATCTATCCTGCTACCTTGGCCACCTCTGAGCATCTGTGCTCCACTGGTATTATACATACACATACATGTTACTACATTTCTACATAGAACTGGGGGGGGGGGTCACACCTGACTGTTACTACTGTCTACATAGGATATGGGGGGCACACCTGACTGTCTCTACATTGCTACACAGGATTGGGGGGCACACCTGACACTTGTACACATTTGCTATGACTGTACTGGTATGTCAGGTACACCATTTCATTCTGTTTCCTAACCTATCATGCTGACTAGAGGCATGTCAGTGTACTACATGTCTTATGTTTGATTGGCCTACATATTAGCTTCTGACTTCCTACCCTTCAGAACTAACATCCCACTGCCTGACCTGGTGTAGTCTGTCTGTGTAGGCCTTGGGAGGAGGTTACCCATAGGCATCATTCAGTGGCCTTAGCACAGCCTTTGTTTGTATTTGTCTACACCTGTCCTGCTGGCTGTGACTGTTGTTGGGTATGTGAACTTTCCTGACTGGCATGTGCATGTCATATGGATACACATATGGCCCAGCACATTTCCTGCAGTGGGTTTTGTCACCATGTATAGTAATGGCTACTATGGTGAAACCCCACCCATAGTTGTTACAGATCTCATGCTGCCACTATAGGTGTCTATTATCTGCTGGCATCCCATTCAGCCACCCGATTCCTTTGCATGCTCACATCCATGCCATAGATACAGGTAACAACACATACTACTACATTCGGCACTTGGTAAGTTGAGTGACTTACCTTGTGGGTGTGCCAGCATTGAGGGTAGTGCTGTAGGGCTGCCTATGTTGGATGCACATACTACACTCCCTACAGATGGTTGAGCACAGGTAGTGTCATGTTTGGCATCCCTTTTACTGTATGTGTGAGTCAGAGAGAGGTGTCATTCCCTGGGTCTCTCCTGTGTCAGTGTATGTGTTATGTGTTGCCTCTTTGCCAAGGCCAGGGAATACTGGGCATGCCTCCTTCTGCCTACTGGGGAAGGCTCAGGTAGTTCCTCCTCCGAGTCCCTCTGTGCCTGTGCAGGCCTTGGCAATGGTGGGGGGCTGTGTGGCCCTGCCTCATGCTGTTCCTGCTGCAGCTGTTTCCAAAGGATCATATTGTGTAGCATGGCACATACGATGACAATTTGAGTACATGTAGCTGGTGAGTACTGCAAGGTTCCACTGGATGTGTCCAGGCACCGGAACCATGACTGTGCGTGTACCTCATTATGGAGTTTTTGTTCAGATGTGTGTGCATTTCTGATGGGTGTCATCAGCCATGGCTCGAGTGCATAACTAGCATCCCCCACTAGGTGACCATTGGGGATGTCCTTAATAGCAAATCTCTGGTACAGCTGCGTCAGATGCCGGATTCATTATTATGCCCTGGACATCACACACGACCTGGCAGTTGATGGAGGGGAAGCCCTTGTGGTTGATGTAGGCCATACCTCACTCATCGGGTGGTGCTTTGATGCATATGTGTGCATTCTATAGCACCCACTACCTCAGTGTATTATGCTATTTGGTGGAAGAGATGCATATTGCTGGCCAACGCCTTACAGGTGTTAGGGAAATATACATGCTCACTGGCATGTGCTAACATGGCATCCAGGAACTTGTGGTGTAACCTGGATCCTGATGACTGTGAGATCCCCATGATATCCCCAGTTGGCCTTTGGAAGGTACCTGTAGCTAGTATTCTTAGGCCTACACATACCTTGGTATCCACTGGGATGGGGTCCCCTCTGTTAGTTATGTGTGTCAGGCATGGCCGGCACAGCTCAGCAATTTGCTGTAGGAGGTCCCTTTCCACCCTATAGCGCTCCACTACCTCCAGCTCATGTAGCCCCTGGTAGGTTACCCTGGGTCTGCAAACTCTTCTCAGTCTCCTCACTGTGAGTTGGATGACAGCATTCACATCCTCGCCACCCTCAGGCTCTTCCACATGTTGATGTCTGATAGATGCTGCAGCCCCTATCAATATGTTGTTTTTGTTTGTTAAAATTTCCCCACTTGTATACACCAGTGGTGTAGAGTATGTTTGAAAAAACAAAGGGAAAGGTGTTTGCATAGTTTATAGTGGTGTTCTGGGCTGGGCTGGTCTGCTGCCTGTGTAATTGGCTGATTCTGATACATTTCACCTGCCAGCTATGCTAGTTCTGCTAGATTACCTTCTTGCTGCTGTTTTCCCTTCCCACTGCCTTCCTGTTTAAGCCCAGGGGTGCACCGTGCAAACACAGTGCTCAAATGTGCACAGAGCTGCTATTTCCTGGTTTACTTTTGTTTTTTTTCCTTTAAAACCTGGTGCGCAGTGCGCACACCTGCTTAGGCAATGTAAAGAACTCTAGGCAGCCTCAGTCACAACCCCCCTTGCTTAGCTCTGCTAAGCTAAGGGCAAACCCAAGCCACAGGACTCCAATCCACTTACAGTATGCCTGACACACACCCCTATGATGTCAGCTAACTACTAGGCTTGCACCAACCTATTCCTGCTCTTACACTGTTGGGTGCTGACTAGCATGCAGCTGAAATTTGGGATTCAGTATCATTCCCCTCAGTTGCATAGGATTGCCTGCTGATGCATAGTTACATGTCCCACACTGAGCCACCCTCTTTAGCAACCACTATTCACTGGCCATGTTGTCTTCTGCCTTCCATTGAGTATAATGGAAAAATAGTGATTTTGGTTAGAATGCTTATTTTAGTTTTTTTTTTCTTATTTTCTGCCCGATCCCATTTGCGCGCCGCTGCCCTACTTTAACAGCCAAGATCAGCTAAAAAAAATAAAAGTTGATTTTTTTCTTTATGCAATTTTTTTCCATGCCAATAGCCTTATAGTTGGCCATTGGTATGCTTTCTACATATCTACCCTTTATTTGGAGCTGTCATGGCACCATTTTGTAGTTTGCAGAAATGTACTCCGTTACTGGCATAGTATATTTCTGCTGATTACACTAGTCCTGCATGGCCGGTTTCCAGCTTCCTGGATCACAAATTCACCTAATTTGCATGGATTTCTACTGCAAATGGAGTAATTTGCATACAGGGGTTGAGTCCATGCAGGACTAGTGCAGGAGCGCTTGTGCATGTCCATACAGGTTATTCCTGGATCGCACGGCAGACATATTGCCTGCTGGAGCACCTGCACTAGTCCTGCATGCCATGCAGGGTTTGCTGAATCCAGGGGACTGTCTTTTAGTTTTCAGCCCATCCCAACATTAACCATAAAAAATTACTAGCCAAATTAAAACCAACAACCTCAGCTGCTGATAACCTTTTCACTGAGTTCCTCAAAATAGGTACAGAAACACTAGCCTTCCCTGTCTCCATTCTGATCAACCAGACAATAACTGAAAACTATGTCCCGTCCATCTGGAAAAAAATCCATTATTATACTCCTTTACAAAGAAGGTACTTCAACAGAGTTAATAAACTATATACCTACTGCTATCGTAGCATACTTTTGTAAACTCCCTGATAAATATATTCACTCTCAGCTTATGAATCACATAACCAAACACAACCTCCGCTCCAACACCCAGTACAGTTTCAGGCCCAACCACAGTACTACTACTGCCTTCCTCAACTTTGTCAACATAGTAAATCAATACAGAAATGAGGGCAACCATGTTTCTTCACTTTTCCTTGACCTTTCCAAAGCATTTGACAAAGTGCCCCACCTAAAGCTCCTTTCTGAGCAGGCAACTCTAGGTTCCATTTACCTGTCCCTCTCTTATGCAATCATCAGCAGGCAACTTAATTGCCAAAAAAACTTTTAACATTTCAGTCAGTCTCTGTTGGTGTTTCCAAGGGTCAGTACTCTGCCCCCTTCTATTTAATGTTTTCATAAATAAATGTTATACCACTAAAACAAGTGTCACTCTTGTACAATATGACAATGACTCAACCCTTATCTGCCCTGCCCCATCATAACAAAATTACAGTAAATTACTCAAAAATCTTTCACTGAAATTGAAATATCGCTAAAAATTCTAACTTGCTGCTTAATGTCAAAAAAAAAAAAACCAAGCTTATGCTATTTACTCCAAAACAACACCTTAATCAGAATCTCATATTTCATATAAACTCAAGTAATAACACATAAATAGAATCCACAAGCCAAACTAAACTACTCAGATTAATAATAGATGACAACCTCAGATTTGATCACCCCATACTTTATTCCATAAAGAAAAGTCACCAAAAACCTCAGTTACCTCTCTAGGGCCAATTACTACCTGACAGATCAAGCAAGGATTACATTAGAAGCAACATACCTCCTTCCTTTTCTATTATATGCTTCCCCTGTTATTAAGGTTGCCACCCATCCTGTTGTCAGTGGGACACTCACGGGTTAAGCCACCTTATCCGGTTGCCTGCTGTATCAAGTAGTGGGACCTGAAAAGTCCCGCTTTTGTGATCACACTGAATTGCCATGGAAAAGTCTCAATTACTTCCAGCTTTTTCACAGCAATTCAATTACATCACCAACCCAGACCTGCAGGCAAAGCTGCTGCCTGTTAGGTCCGGGTGCTTTAATTCATGCAGCAATTGGCTGCAATTCATGAAAGGGGTGGGGATTGGGGCAGGAAGACCCCTGCAAAGATCACGGCTGTAGGAGCACTTTGTTTTAAGCGCTTCTACAACCGCTAAAAAAAAGACCGAGATTTTTTTTTTTTTATAACATGCGATCCAGCCAGCCAGCCATCCTCCTCCATCCAGCCAGCCAGCCATCCTCCTCCTCCAGTCAGCCAGCCAGCCAGCCATCCTCCTCCAGCCAGCCAGCCAGCCAGCCAGCCATCCTCCTCCTCCATCCAGCCAGCCAGCCCGCCATCCTCCTCCATCCATCCATCCATCCATCCATCCATCCATCCATCCAGCCATCCTCCAGCCAGCCAGCCAGCCATCCTCCTCCTCCATCCATCTAGCCAGTCATCTTCCTCCAGCCAGCCAGCCATCCTCCAGCCAGCCAACCATCCTCCATCCATCCAGACAGCCATCCATGCAGCCAGCCATTCATCCATTCATGCAGCCAGTCATCCATCCAGCCAGGCATCCATCCATCAAGCCATCCATCCAGCAGCTACTCCCACCAACCAGCTAGCCACTCCAGCCAGCCATCCATCCAGCCCCCAGCCATTCATGCAGCCATCCATCCATCCATTCATGCAGCCAGCCATCCATCCAGTCATGCATCCATTCATTTAGCCATCCATCCATCAAGCCATCCATCCAGTCATTCATCCATCCAGCTGCTACTCCCACCAGCCAGCTAGCCACTCCAGCAACCATCTGTCGTACCCATAACAGCATCTCCTTCACCGCTCTGGTGGTGACATCATGGTAGAGGGTGTGGCCACTGTCATATTGGCCACACCCCCATGCCCCACTTTGGCCCGCTTAAAAGTTTGCAACCCTATCTATTATTATAAATATTAGTACTATGTATAAAACTAAACTAGTCTGCTACAAAATAGCTAGATTTGCAACCAACTAACCTTATAAAACATACCACTGCCTTGCATTTGAGCAATTAAAATGGCTTGAACTTGAAAATCTGTAGACATACTCTCAACTACTCATTGCCCACAACCTACTGTACTCTCCAGACAAATGTCCAGCATTACAAAATATTCTACTGCACTATTCACCCACTAGAGTCCTTCACTCTAGCAAGAAAATATTACTAAGCATCAGTAAGACATTTAACACTGCTGGAGTCTCTCTACTCCTATCATGTGTCAAAACTCTGGAATGAAATCCCCACAAAGTTAAAACACATAGAAAACTTAAATAGTTTCAAAACTTTGCTTAAACAGCACCTATGTCAAAGATAGCTCTGTTCTTCCTGCTCGTGTGGGTAGCTTTACTCAGAGTACTTTTCTCCAACTCTTATAGCCATTTTGCTTACCAGTCTTTTATACCATATCACTCCTCATCATACTGCACTAGTCTCCTAAACTCATACTCATCCTCTTTCTCTTATAACCCACCACTACTATTCCTCATCTGTCCATTTATATTCCTGTTCATTTCAATAATTTCTCATTTCATATCTCTATCATCAATTTTTTAAGCTATATTACCACTTGTCTATCTGAAAATGTTTACTAACCTCAAAAATGCCCCAGTATGATTTTTTCCTGCAGCCAGCATGCTATACATACAGCAACTGCTACTGTAGTTTATTTTTCTATTCAATAATTAGCCAATTTATGTTAGTTTATCTAATTTTTCATGTTAAAATGCTATGTTTATGTAAGAAATATTTAAAAGTCATGTAAATATGCTCATATGGTATAGATGTTTTTTACCCTGCAATTATAAATGTGCATCTTGTGTAACTTAAATTTCGAGCTTTTCTCCCCGGGCCTCCGCTGAAAATGGGTTTTACCCAGTCACACTTTTCCCGGTAAACAAAGATAAATAAATAAACAAATAAAATCCTTGTGTTCTCTTTTATAGAAATACCATAGTGTCATTCTGCATTCAGCCCAATGATGAGCAGAAC
The DNA here is from genome assembly GCF_019279795.1 of Protopterus annectens. NCBI lineage: Eukaryota > Metazoa > Chordata > Ceratodontiformes > Protopteridae > Protopterus > Protopterus annectens. The sequence continues at coordinate 943,553,873 of NC_056744.1, read as the reverse complement.
AGGATCTCCATGACCTGCATTCTGGAGTCTTTGTATAGATCAAAAAGCATTCCTTAAGAAACTGACTTAACCCCAGATGGAAAAGACTACACCTGGTTTTGCTCACAGTTGCTACTAACATCCATTGTCAGGGCCTCCACACTTGGATCCATATTTTGCATATCAAAAAGATCCTCCCTTGTGATGTGTATAACCAAAACATCATTGACATCAGACCATGTGGACCAGCAGAACCTTATGCTAACTGAACCAGGGACATAGTTTCATCCAGAAGCGACAGCCCATGACAGTTTGCCACCTAATCCAAATTGAGAACCAACTGTGAACTGTTTTCTATCCAACCTGATTCCACATCCACTATCTGTCTTTTATCTGGAACTAAATTCATTTAAGTTATCCTTGTTAGATGACCAGGAAGTTAAATCCACTGATTCGTCTACATCATTCTCGTCTAATTCCACTTCCAGCAATTCTTCTTCAAACTCAACAGCATTTTCATTTTTGCTTTCCTTTCCAACATTACTGATTCATCCTGCCGTTTAGACACTGACTTATCCAGACAATGTTCCTTTCCTAAGTGATTTGCGATTAAGGCAATGGTCGACAACTTTCTGTTGATTCATTTGATTCATACAATAAACAGCCCACTCAACATCCTTCTTTACAATTTACTCATTTTTCTTGTGGACCAAACATCACTACTATTATTGTGCTTTTCGTCATTTTGTTTCACCTACTTTGAAAGCATTACTTTTAAGTCCTCCTCCACTTGGGTTACCAGATTATTCTAAAATATATATTTTTTCTTTTTTTGTGGAAACAAAAGGAAATAAAGTTTACAGTTTCTTCTAAACCCTCTTAAGCCCCAACATGCTTGTTTTTCCAATGGATCAATTATTAACAACTGTTATTGTGATTTTCATCATCATTTTACTTTCCCTGCTTTTGCCATTTGGAACCATAAGTACATGATCCTCTGCAACGACTGAAACTGTAAGTACTCAACCATTTCTTAATAGACATACACTCTTTGCTGAAAATAGAGGCAGGAGTTTGGTTAGAATTGAATCAAAAGCACCTGAATGGCATGCTAGAGTTAATATTTTTTTCGGCTGCCTTGCATACTTATGCATAGACCCGCAATGCTAGCAAATGCAGGGTTTGTGCTCAGACTCCTACAATGATAGGGACATTCCATTGATTCCTATATTAGTGACTGATTTAGTGCATCATAATGTATTTTGCCTAATTTTTTTGCTAAAAATTGGAAGAGTAGACATGCTTCTACCCCCCTTTATTGTAATGCTGCTTCAACTATCAATGACTGTTAAATGACATGTTTGGTGCTGCAAAAATGAAATACTTTTTGTTGGAATTTGTGCTTGCAATTTCATCTGGACCATTTTTGATGGGTCTGGAATGCAGGGCATGGCAGCATTACATAAATCACGGAGCTCCAGTAATCATCATTATTATTTTATATTTCATTTTTTATACATACACAATATATTTTATAAATATTGGATAGTATGGTTGGTTAGGAATATATATTGTTAAGTAGTTTTTTTACACATGTATTCTTATGAGTATAGATAATTGCTTTTTTAAAATACATTGTAGCTTTAAGTTGGACCTGGTTTGAAATTGGTGCCAAATAAGTTTTAAAAGATGGAAGTTTATTTACTGGGATGTTCTGAAGAAGCTCAAGATTTGTTGAGTGAAAGCGCTTAACCGTAGTTCATTGGATTATCAATAGCATTCCAGGTCATTTTTTATGGACAATTCACCAAATCAGCGTATCTTGCATTGATGTGTTTCACACACGGTATACGCTAATTTTGGTGCAACAATTATATTTATTATTTTACGTTTTATGTACGTTTTTGTGTTTAGTAGGCTGAACTTCCATGTCACAGGAGGTACAAGCGTTTTATGGATGGTTTTGTACAACATTAAAAAATTTTTAGCCGTTTATTGTTGTTGGAAGTCCCTGAAAAACAACGTGCAGTTTTGAGGTAAAGACAGCTGGTTGCAATTTGCGTGAGGAGATTCAAATCCAGTTTGCTTCACAGTACATCGGAGCGGTAAGCAGGATATATATCTGTGTGCCTTGGGGCACAAACGCCAATACACGTTGGCTGTCACGCTTAAAGAAACTAAGTTATTTGGAAGTGTTTGGTGGAAATTGGTGAAAGGAACTGTTTGTCCAACAGAAGGACAGCTGGTTGTACTCCAACAGAGGAGGTAATAACGAGTGGTTGGTGTAATTACACTCTTGGATACTGTTTATTTAAAAAAATCTTCTACATTTGGTTGTGGTAGCCATCTAGTAGCTGACCTAGGAGGTAGATCACTTATTGGAGCTCCGTGATTTCTAGTACTGGGTTATGTTTTGTGTCTTAATTCAGCATTACATAAATATTACTAAATTTGTGAAAATCAAGCTTATTCTTGGTTACCTTTAGACTGGTCTGGTTGTTGTTATATAGGCCGTGTTATTCCAGCCATATGACACACTGCTACTTTACCATAATGAAAGATCCATAAGCCTCATCACAACAGAGACATTAAAAGCATTCCTAACTCAGTTGGAAAAATAGATGCCTCTTGGCTTCATAGGATCATATGATCATAGTCCTCCAACTAGTCATTGGAGACTCAATAAAGAGACACAAGGATGTCCCATTCACCAGACTGGACAAGGAGAAAGTCACAGTCAGCAGCCTGTCTGGTGCCAGGATTTATCAGATCACATGTGCACTCAGGTCTCTCAGCAACAAATACCATTATGACTTTGTCATAGTTCATGAAAGAGTGAATGACCTGAGACAGACATGATTGAACTCTCTGAGTACATGTCCCAGGTAGGTATGTCCCTTGCCTTGAGCAGCATACTAGTCTCACCTAGAAGGATACCACAATATAAACAAAAAACAAAATGATTGATTTCAATACTTGGCTTAGTTTTGGTGTGTCATTCAAAGGGGATCCAGTTCCTATCAGCCTGGAAAGCCATGATCAACAAACCTTGCTGCTTTGCCAGAGATGGTTTGCACCTGGAAACCTCTAAACTTTCGGCTGCTGGCAATAGCTCTTGCCTCCCCCATAATGCCTTTTTTAGGCAAGGTCTCGAAAACAAACTTACAGACATGAAATTTGGCAATCATAACAAAAATAAGGGTCATGCTGCTAAACGGTGGGATCTTAAACCAAAAACTGCACACCCTGGAGGCATTTCTATCACTGGAAGATGTAGATGTCTGTGCAGTCACAGAAACCTGGTTCAGGGCTTCAGTGATTACCCCAACCTTGCAAGGGTACAATGCCTTCCACACCTTCAGACCACAAAATGAACATGTAAGAACCAAAGGAGGCTGTATTCTTTCTATATTAGAGATAAATTCACCTCCCATCTAGTTATACTGGACAACTCCATGGAGTTATTCCAAGTTCAGATTATAGTGGACAAGACCCCCATTCAAGTCATAGCCAGTTATAGATCCTCCTCCATGGGTCATGACACACATAAGGCCTACTTGATCAAACTGGAGTCAATCTAAATATTTCTGAACACTGGTTATGGGAGATTTCAGTTATCCCACCATCAACAGGGAAACCTAGGCTAGGCCTAAATTGTTAATGCAAAAGTTCCTTGACTTTGTTAACTTAAATGCCCTGGAACAAAATATTCAAACCCCGACAAGAGGAACAACCATATTACATCTGGTCCTCACTAACATATCAAACAAATGCACTACTGCAATTGTTGGACCCTCATTAGTTAAATCTGACCACAACTCAGTAACGTTTGAGCTGACACTACTCACAAAGGGTGAAATCAGACTAAAGAAATTCACAAAGGCAAACTATACGCTCCTAGGTGAAGGCATAAATGCATTCTGAGCCCAACCCCTAGCTAGAAATGTTAACTACACAGATGCTTACACTAAAGCCCTGTACAATAACTTGCATATATACTTGGCTGTACTAGAAAGAATCAAAGCCAGAGCCCCAACTAAAAACAAGCTGTCATGGTGGACATCCAGCATCAACAAACTTTACAATAAATGCAAAAAGTTGCTTTCCATGAAAACAAAGGTGAGACCCCACCAATGGAAAAGCACCCTCCTCACCCTCAAACGACAAGTAACATAACTTGTCAAATCTTTTTATTTGTTTCTTTGAGAAAAACATAGCTAGCACAGCCATAGATAACCATAAGGCCTTTTATAGTTATGTACGTAGCCTAAAAGGTAGGACTCAAGCATGTGCCGAACTAGTGACCAATGATATCACACACACTGACTCCACAGAGATAGCAAACTTGCTAGTGGATAGGTTTGACAAAAATTTCACTACCCTGTCCCCTCCAAACCTATCACAAACCTCTCTCCAAACTCTCCCAACCAACCCTTCGTATCTGAAAAACAGGTCATCAAAACCTTGTCCAAGGCAAAAAATACTGCATGTAGCATAACCATTAAGTACATTTTTCAATTGTAGTTTAATTGCAGGCTTTGTTCCTGCAGACTGGAGAACAACAACAGCTATTGCCCTCCACAAAAGTAGCTTAGTAACAGACCTGGGGAATTGCAGACCCATAAGCCTGACCAGTCTCATCTGTAAGGCCATGGAACATATCATTATGGACCTCACAAATAAAGACATAGGCAACCTCCAAACCCTTGACCCTCCCCAATTCTACTTCATCAAGGTTAGATTCTGCATGGTAAATCTGGTGGATTTTTTTAAAAATGTGACATGGGCCATTGATGAGGACAAATCTATGCACACACCATACCTCGACTTGGCGAAGGCTTTTGACATAATTCCACACTCAGGCATTACCAGTAAACTTAGCAAACTGAATGTAAACAATTTTCTTGTAAGAAGGGTTGCCAACTGGCTCACAAACCAGACACACATACTATCAAAGAGTGTGACTCCACATCAGCCATCAGACCTGTTACCAGTGGGGTGCCACAGGGGCCAGTGCTGGGCCCCCTACAATTTGGTATATACTTTCCAGAAGTTTGGGTCAAAACTAAGGGATTGTGGCTGACCAGGTTTGCAGATAACTGCAAAGTGGGTGCAATTATTGAATCCCCAAATTATGTTGCATATGCCAGGAGGGTCTTACACAGGCTAACGACTGGTGTCTTAGTCACGGTCTCAAACTGAATGCAAAGAAATGCATCATCATTCCCTTCGGCACAAACAGTGTCCCTTCAAACTATCAAATCAACAATACCCTAAGTACCCATGAAATGGTAAGGGACTTGGGATCATAAGTTGACCTTGACCTTAACTTTGACCACCACATATCTACAGTAGTCAGGAAGGCTTTCTACAAAGCACACTTGATTAGTAAAGGCATTGCCCCAAGAGTAAAAGCGGTTATAACTCCTCTATATTTGGCACTAATCCAGCCCATAATTGAGTACAACACCCCATTTGGTATGTACAATGCAGAACACATGCAGCAATTGGAGAGATCTTAGAGGTTTCTAACAAAGAAGATCAAGGGACTCCAGCACGTGCCGTATACAGACCGATTAAAGTCCTTGTCAATTTACTCTGTATCATATAAACTTCTTAGGGGAGACTTATGCCTGGCTTACTGTGTAATCTTATACCCAAATCTAATAAACTTGCTGCATATCCATAAATCAAACGGGATTAGGGCCACCTGTTCCAGGGACCTAAATATGGCCTGTGACTTACATAGGAAATACTAGTGGGACAGATTTATCTCCCAGCGAATGCTGCATCTTTGGACTAGGCTTCCTATTTATGTGAAACAATGAACATCTATTACACTATTCAAAAGGAATCTGGACCACCATAAATTCTTACTGGGAATAGCTCCCACAACCCTCCCTCACATGGGCAGCCATTACTATATGCAATCTTGGGTATTATCTAAAATTTCTATGGTATTACATTGGGATGAAATGGCTAGCTTGAAATGACCTCCAGGTTGATAGCTTAGAAATCTCATATGATCCTATGATCCTATAGAAGTAATTCCACTTTTGAGTTTATTAATTTAATAACACTGGATTCAACTGAAAATAGTGTATGTGCACACTCATCCAAATGGAGTGTTGGCCTTTTAATACTGATAACACTGGTGCCATCTGTAGTCCACTAGAAATAATTCAGAAAGTCACTGAATTTTCACATACCAAAGAAGCTGATAATTTCCAATGGACATGGTTAAACAACCTTTTCTCTCGATGAGGAGGAATAATTTTAAAGTTTTTCATACTTATAGCATTATAATTTTATTATTAGGTATTCTTTTAATGGGAAAATTCTGCATTGTAAAATTATTAGAATCCAGAAAAGATGTTACACTACAAATGCAAAAAATTAAATCAGTTCCATTACCACTATTAATAAAAGTCATAGTACAGTAGAAGATGCAAATAAAGTGTTGCAAGATTTTAGTAAAATATGTGACAATCTATGCAAATGAATGGGAGATATGAAAATACATGTAGTAGAAATTGTACTTTACAGTACTCATATTGCATTTTTGTTCCATCAAGACTTAGGCATGTTTTCAATGCAAATAAACTATCCTCAGGATTCATTAAAGGGTCTACTTCACCCTGTTGAAGGCCGACAATATCGAAGCTGATATTGTCAGCACCAAAATGTTGAAAGTGAAAGTCATTGCGCATGTAAACAGAAATCTCCGTAAGGGGAGATTTCTGTTTACAGCAATGTAGTGCGATCTCGGAGGGCTTGTTCCCCTGCATAGAGCAATTTGTGTTGTGTTTGGGTGTTTTTTTTTTTGTGTGTTCGATGTTTGGGAGTTTCAACATTTCAACATTTTCGTGTCGATTATTACACTCTCGACAGTTTGTGTTTTTGACAGCGTAATATAAACACTCTTTAAGCTCCATGCAGGAATAGTGCTATTCCTGCACAGAGCAGATCATGCCAGTGCAGCACAGCAGCGCGCCTTGCATATTCATGAAGATGCGCTGCTGTATAATCTGCATGGGCACAATCCATGAATGAGTGCAGGGGGCATGTCCGAACATTGCACGCACAGTAAACACATCCCATGCACTCAAGAAGTGCCATACAGCACTTTGAAAAAAAAACAGTGTCCACAGACACTGTCAGCATACCCCACACTGAACAGATATCTGCAGAATGTCCAGATTTGTGTCCTGGCTCAAAGTCATTAAATAATGACAAACATTTAAGTGTACAACCCCACATCCTTCAAGTAAGTCATGCTAATGTAAAACCTATTAGTCATCAACTTCCCAAGTTAGTAATAGCAATATTTAAAATATGTCCTCTTTACCCTCCCATCATGTTAGGCTTTATCCGCATTGTATGCTGTAAGAGGTAGAGAGGTATGATTGTTAGCTATGTGCACATCCCTAAAGTAGGTATATTTGGAGAGGTAGGTTGGGTAGGAAGACAGACAAGGCAGACAAGACAGCAGACAGGGGCGGTATTATGCTAACCTGAAGTGTAGGAAGAGGGACCTCTTGGACCAGTGGATCCAAGACGCTCAGGCACAGAATGTTCCAGCAGTGTGTAAGTATCAGTATCATTTATTGTGTAACAAAGTCCAGCCTAAGTATGAGATGGATAGGTATGCATAAATGTTTCTCTATCTCCTGTACAGCTGCAGATGAGAGGGCTGCGAAAGTGGACGCCCACTCCAGCAGGCTGCTAAGGCTGCATCGCGAGGCTGGTGAGTACAAATCTAGCTTGCAGTAGTCAGGGCAAATAAATAGAAAGACTGCCAGTAGTTAGAAATGTGTATTGTCTTTTCTGAATAAACAAGACATTAGCAAATTCATACTGACGTACAGGAAATATACAAATAAAAGTGTCAGTACCTGTCAATAAAACTCAAAACCCAGACTGTTGTGTTTACTTTGCTATGTGGTAGTATGAATCTGAATGTGTACAGGTTCTGCACATAAACTATGGCTCTGACAGCATTAATTAATTAAGGCTCATCTGACAAAGATTGTGGAGTTGTAAAACAGATTGACTATAAGAAATGTTCGATGCACCAAGATCTGATCCCTGAATAGTAATGTTGTGTTAACCATTGTTTTCCATACTGTAATATGTGAAGGTATGAATACACAGTATAAGAACTATCTGCCATGCATGAATGTCAGAATTACAAAGCAGATTTTCCAAACAAGAGAGTATTATACAGAAAGCAGTCAAGAACAAAACAACAGTTTCCCAATAGCCCATTATGATGAAACACAACCTTGTTGTACCTTTTTGCACAAACAGACATGGTTTGAAACCTGGGACTGGTATTAAACTGTATGCATAATCTCACCCAAGAATATGTGAATAGGTGTAGAAACAGTCAGGTATTGTTAAAAGAAATTTTTTCCACCGGTCCGCCAGGTAATAAAAGGTATAAATGAGCTGTAAGAAGGCTGTAAATATACACTGTGTACAACACCCACTGTCCAACCCCAAGGCTACAAATGACAGCAAGATAAGTGCATACACCAAGTAGTCTCCTCCAAGAAATGTCCCTCAAGTGTCATGCTGTCACAGCTAGTGGTTACTGCCACCAACACCCAGAGTGACCAATAGAAATCAAAGTGGAGTATGGCAGTAGCACACACACACACACACACACACACACACACACACACACACACACACACACACACACACACACACACACACACACACACACACACACACACACACACACACACACACACACACAATGTAACCTGCATGCTATTATAATATCCACTGTGGTTCCATATATGCATGTGTTCTGTTTTCTATAGAACTGTTTCCAATCTGTTGTTCTGGGTTAATGGGAACACCCATGCATGCTGTTATAACTAATCCTGGAATATGTTGTTTATGACTAACCAACATATGTTGTAAAACCTCAACACCATAGCATGTCTGGAAAGGCCGATCCCAGTGGATCCACCTGTCCCACCACAACTAGCCATGGCACCAGCCCCTAGCACGTCTGAGACCCAACCTGGGACCTCCTCATCTGCTGGTCCTGCACCACCTTCTGGTGGAACCATCTCAGGGGATGGGGCCCATCTTCCCCTGGGAGCGGATGCAGACAGGACACTGTCACCCATAGTCATATCCGGTGATTGGTGCATAGCGAGATTGGAAAGGAATTTGGAGATCAGCTATGCCAACTTGAGGGCAGCGTTACACACCTTGAGGTCAGCCTGCCCCTTCTGCTCAGACCCCAGTACAGCCAACTTTGGGGTTGTGAAGTTGCTGTGGTGACTGCACATGATTGGGGACCTCAGTCACACTCTATTCATTTGGGGGCTCTTGGGCGTCTGATTCCCAACCACCCTCCCTGTCCAAGGTGTTTACCCCCCACATGTGTTATATATCACCCCTGTCTGCTGTCTTGTCTGTCTTGTGTCTTCCTACTCAACCTACCTCTCCAAATATACCTACTATCCTTCCCCAACATCCTACTCTCACCCTATAAAAAAAAAGGGGCAATCTGTTCCCACAAAAAAATGTCGCCCATACATAGCTGTCCATTTCACACATGTCCACTGGACAAGTAATCTGGTATAATTGGCTTAACAACATATTACTGTTATCCTAACCCCTCTCTCAGGGGTTTGAGGGTCCACATTCTGTATAAATGCACAGCTGTTGCTGTATCAGAAATGGACAGCTGTGGACCTTCCCTACACCCATCCTGCACATCCCTAGCTATCTTTCATATTGATTTTTCCCCTCTGCATGCCCTCTTTTTCACCACTTTCCTATCACACATTTTTTTTTCTTTAAAAGAAATTTTCATAGGGCTAAGTGAAAGTAAGCAACAGTAAGCAGCAATAAGCAGCAGTAAGCGAGTTTGCTCAATTCTAAGTGATGTCTATACAGATTAAGTAGTTTCCCATTTAACTGTGTGTTGGTATCGGTTATCATCATGCAAACCCACACAAACTCACTTACAACTGGTTAAAACTGCCTTAATCACCCTGTCTCCATCAACCACTGCTTTGCCCAGCAACAAAATAGTCAGCCCTGCTAAGTCTTGAAGCCAGAACCCAGTACACAATAGTCAGAGCAATGTATCACTACACCATTTGAGCTGTAACAACGAATGCTGTTTTTTAAAATATATCATTCAGTACAGGTATAGAACAGAATATGACAAACACTGTGGAATCAGTCATGTTAGCATATATAACTATATACACATAGATGTGTATGGTGATAGATAATTATTAAAAAGTATATACATCAGATATATGGAGCTATACATATAAAACAAATACATATGTAATATATACATATATATTGTTATACAAACATATGTATAGATGTGTCAAAAAAGGAATATATATATATATATATGTGTGTGTGTGTGTATATATATATATATATATATATATATATATGTTTATCAGTATAAATATATATAAAAAAATATATATATATATATATATATATATATATACATATATATATATATATATATATATATATATATATATATATATATATATATATATATATATATATATACTCATAACATGTAGTGGAGTCATACCCAGCACCATACCTCTCCACCTGTTAGTGCAAGAATTCTGGGCAAAGACTGTCAAAATGATGGGACAATGGGCCAAGACTAGGGACATAATGTACGTACTGCAGGTATAAATGTAGAATGTCCCTACAGTAACAGGGTTTGTGTCAGCATACATGTCCAGAAGGATGTGAGTTCTGAAACTGAAATGTATGTCATCATTTACTGACAGAAATCCTCACATCATCACAGTGATTTACCACAGAAATGAAAATAATGATTCTGTGGAGCAGAACATACATATGAGCAATAATCCTGGATGGTCTGAAACAATCTGGCCAGTCGAAAGGTATGCTCAGAACCACTTAGTGCGACAAATCTGGACCAAGCCTGACCGGGGAGGTAAAGCCATGAAACTGGGAACATATCCCAAATACTGGAGTACATAAGGTGACACAGTTGATGCAGTAACACCTTCCTGTCTGTTGTACCATATATTGTCTGGAATAGCCCAAGTCCAAAACCAAATTCCTCCCCACTAGTTACTGACATAAATCTTCACATCATCCCACTGATGTGTCAGACATACACAACATGTATGAGGGCCAGGCAACAGTACATCTGATAAATATCGGGACATAACATCACAGTAGGGATACTACACTTAGCTGCTAGGCATGTCACCAAGTACTGTCTAAACTACAGGCAGACTGATACAACACTAACCCAATTTTGTTATGGGGGAATAGACATGTAATTGCAAGTATAGCAGGCACTTCAGGGATGTAACAGCACTAACCAGCAAACACCAGCGTGAAAGTGCATACCCAGAACCAATCTCACCACATTCAAAGTGACATACTGGGAAGCCACAGGAACAGTAGAGTATATGGACTGTGTGAACAAAATCATCAGCATGTTTGCCACTCACACACTACCCCTATATATACTGACCCAATTCACAGTATAGTCTGATGCCTGACTGTAGTATGGGATATGTGTCAGTCTGCGCCTACAAACATATACAGCTGATAAGAGCACCAGAAGCTGGATCACCCTGCAAGGTCAGATAGAAAAGGACCCTCAACACTTACATCTACCCTCCCTCCCTACACAGGCCAAATAACACATTCACAATATACTGCTAAACAGCCCTGACAGTCTGTTAACAAATGCCAGAAATACACAGTTGTCTCAACTGTATAGAGTCCCACAGAATGTCTAGGCTTTGTCTTCATATATAAGGCCTTTTACACATAACATGTCTGGCTGTATGATACATCACTGGGATGATATCTGGAATTAAGTCACTATATAATGATATACTATACCTATCCACTTCTTACAGTGTGACATCTGGACAAAGCCTGACATATTTGGGGACAGATGCCCAAACACAGGGGCATTATTGACATATTGCTGTCATAAACAGAGAAAGTTGCTGATGTAACAGGGTTGTTGTAACATATCTGTTCTGAGGGATATGAAGTCAGAAACACACACTGATGTTACCACTTATTGACTGCAGTCCTCAGAGTATGCTACTGAATTTCCAAGGCCAAAAAATGTGTGAGTAACACACCAAATATAAAAGTCCAAACTCTGGCCAGTCTGTGGATATCCATACATTTGAGAGTTATGTCAACCACATAACACTATCAGACTTAAATTCATGCAGAGCAGCCATATCCACACAAACCCTGTCAAACTAGCATTACTTAAACTGTATAACAGCAATACTTACATTCTGTCGCTATGTCTGGAACATTCTCCCCCAGTTTGTTGGGCTGTCTCCACAGTGTTTGTTGTAAGAGGTATTCCCAACTACACTCTGTGATGCTGTTCATCACACACCTTCATGAAGTACTCCTTGCAGGCAAGGAAAAGGGGCAATGCCCGCATGAAGTACTCAGTTATACGAGTGTGTTTCCATGCTATTGGGTATGGGAATGATACCACAGCTGTTCCACATGCAATTGGCAAGTGGGGGACTCCACCTGGTGCACAGGCCATCAGCTGCTCATGAGCATTACCTACTAAAGGCAAACTGCTGCCTATACAAAACAGATGTATAGCCTACATCTGTCTCAGAGAGAGAGAGAGAGAGAGAGAGAGAGAGACACACACACACACACACACACACACACACACACACACACACACACACACACACACACACACGCACACACGCACACACACACACACACACACACACACACACACACACACACACACAAACAAACAGACAGACACACACACACAATGAGACTGATGGAGTATACCAACTGAACTGAAAACAAAAAAACATAGCTATGTCAAACAATTAAGCATGTAATGGAATGTAGTAGGGGGCATGTAAACATGGAAAATAGGAAGTTCAAACAATATTATGTCTCAACAACACATCCTGTACTGATATATTGCTGAGCAAAACCTATGGCCATAGAAACTGTGTCTGTCTGCAGTGACATGGAACACAGCTCAGGGCCCTGAGTCACCCCAGGAAAGGATGGCTCACGTATGACCACTACTGGAGTGTGCGTTGCACAATACTGACTGTGACACTGCTAGGCCATACCCAGTGCAAATCATACCATCATTAACTGTGCTTTGTCCAGCTTTGACTTGTGCCTCTTTTTTCAATGCCAATGTCTCAAACTCTACTGGAGTGTGTTTTGCAAAATACTGACTGTGACACTGCTAGGCCACACCCAGTGCAAATCATACCATCAGTAACTCTGCTATGTCCAGCTTTGACTTGGGCCTCTTTTTTCAATGCCAATGTGTTGAACTCATATATCACAGCTGGTCTCACTATCCTCTTGTAAACCTTCCTATCATGTTTAATGGTGTTCGTCTGTCACAAATCACACGTGACACTCTTCCCCACCACCCACATTCTGCCCATACTCTCATCTTCACCTCTCCCCCACATTTGCCATTACTCTGAACTGTTATTCCCAAGTATTTACAGCTAACCACCTTTAAAAACTGTATTCCCTACATCCTCACCAATCCTCCATCCTCCCTCCCATTCACACACATATATTCCATCTTAGTCCTGCTGACCATCATTCCTCCCTTCTCTAGACTATACCTCCACTTCTTCAGGGTCTCCTCAACCTGTTACCTACTCTTACTACAGACCACAATGTCATCTGCAAACAGCACAGTCTAGGGGGACTCCTGTCTGATCATGTCTATCAACCTGTCCATTGCCACTGCAAATAAGAAAGGACTCATAGCTGATCCCTGATGTACTCCCACCTCCACCTTAAACACACCTGTCACTTCTAATGCAGAACTCACTGCTGTCACTCTAGCCTTGTACACATCCTGTAGCATTCTTACAGATTCCTCAACCACTCCTGACCACCTCATACAATACCACAACTTCTCTCAGGCATCCTGTCATATGCTGTCTCTAAGTGAACAAAGACGCAACGCAGCTACTTCTGAACTTCTCTGTATGACCCCACCAACACTGTCAGAGCAAACATCACATCTGTACTGCTCTTTCCTGGCATGAAACCATGCTGCTGATCAGTAATCCTCACCTCCCTTCTTAGCCTAGCTTCCACCACCCTTTACCATTACCTCATGCTGTGACTGATAAATGTTATTCCTCTGTAGTTACTACAGCTCTATACACCACCTTTATTCTCATAATCAGTACCCAAACACATTCTATCCACTTCTCATGCATCCTCTCCTTTCCAAGATTACAGTAAACAATCCGGTTAAAAAGACCACTGCCATTTGTCCTAAACACATCCATGCTCCCACGGGTATGTCATGTGGACCAATAGCCTTCCAGAGTTGCCCCACTAGGATGGTAGACTCTTCAGGGGAGACCTAAAGCAGTATTTATACTACTAGAGTGAAATTTGGCCAGGTCACTGGGGACTGTCCCCCTATTCTTTTCAGTGGGTGCTGTAGAATCTTTATCATCTGAGCTGCCGGCAAGCAAATGGACCTGTTTGTCATCCTGTCTGAAGGATGGCACACTCGGCTGCACCACCAGCAGGCCCCCCTCAAAGTGCTGCATTCAGTACCTGGTGTGAGAATAGAGTCCATAGTTCTGCACCATAGCTGACCCACTGTGCAGTACCACAGAACTCTAAGTATTTGAAATTTATAAATACCCAAGTGGCCCAGGTTATGGCTGAAAATGGCTTAAGGGCAGTCCCCTAGGCTGGTCAACAGATCAGCCCACTTCACACCCCAATTTTCTGTATGGGTTTGAGGTGTCGTGTGAGATGTCTCCTCATCTTATGCCACTCTTACCACCTTCAACAGGCATGCCTGACTATTGCAGGTCTTCTCACATAGTGTGTTCCCTTGTTCAACAGTTAATTTACATAAACTGCTTTTGACCTGGCTGACATACCTTTAGAAATCAGTTGTATAAAATAGGATTTCCTGATCACAGTAGCATATTGTGAGTTGGATGTGATTTTTGCCTAATGTGACAATACTGTACTTTTTTGCATTTAATTATAGCCCTCTTTTGATGCACCATCATTTAGTAGTCAGCAAAATTTTCCCCGAAGTATAGATTTGATTTGGAAGTTTATGCCAGATAGGGTGGGTCTCAGCATTATTCCCAGAGGTACACTCTGATGTGGTGCTTGCTACTTTTAAGTATTTATTCTGTTTTTAGCCAGTTTGTTCACCTAACCATGAATAGGTCCATGTTTAGATGTCCAACTTGTTTGCAATGCTAGAATTAGTGAATGATCTCCAGATCAGCTGTGTGGACCTCTGTCTCCCAATCTCCATGACCTCCTTGAACTTAACCAAGTTGAGAAGATGTTATCTTGGCAAGTTTTTAGATGGAGCCTTGACAAATGGATGGGAGATAGGAAACTCACCCTGGAGATCACGTCAGTCACCCTGCTAGACAGGGATCCAGGGAAGTTGTGAGGTCGTGAGATAGTAGTGGTATCAGCAATCTGAGTGTGCAGCCAGCACTGACTCATCTCCACAATGGCATGAGGAGAGCTATGCAGGATTGGCAACATGCAGCTTGTGAGAAGAATGGAAAACAGCCTTGACAAAGTAGGACCAGTATAGTAATTAAAACTCTATTATGAAATGTGTTGTATAAAATATATTTTTCTGAGGTTAGAAAATAAATGTGGGAAAGAGCTGGTGGGGATGCTAAGAAAGAACAACTGTTTCAGGAGAGTACTACCATATATAATCTAATATGTCAGTGACCATCCAGCAATACTTCTTTTTTTATTTTGCTTTTATCAGGCATGTGTAGAGTTTAGATGACAGGAAGGGCTTACTAATACAGAACTTGATCTCTTAGGTCCATTGCTAAATGGACACATGTAAAGAGAAAATGCACAGGTAAGGCAGACTGCTGACACTGAAGGAGGTCGTGAGACTGCATTGGTATCAGCCGTCTGCGTGGGTAACCAGCACAGCTATTGGACAGATCAGATGGCCTTGCCTGACACTGACGTCCCATGCCTGTTCTAGGTTCATTAGTGGAGTTGTGGTCCTTACCTTGCTTTTTCTCTTTGCATGTACCCATTCTACAGTATGTCGACTACACCAAGAATGTGTACATTTACAATGATATGTGTCTACATGGTAAAACAACTGGTTCTGAATGCTGTACACATGTACAGATATCAGTTTTGTTAGGCCTCGGGTTATGAAAATTATGATTTTTTTTCATATTTTGGTAAATAACTTTGCAAGGGAGCATTTGAACACGTTAAGTAATACCTCATTTTGAAGACAGCATTAATAGTTCCACCATGGTAAAAGAACTGTCCCTGTATGTTGTGCACATGTAGAGATGTTAAAGTTTGTTTCAGACTTAGGTTATAGAAATTATGATTTGTTTTATATTTTGGTAAATAACTTTGCAAGGGAGCATCTGAATGTGCTAAGTAATATTTCATTTTGAAGGCAGTATTCAGACTTCCAACATGGTAAAATAACTGTGCTTGTATGTTGTACGCATGTACAGATATCAATGTTTGTTTTGGACTTATGGTTAAGGAAATTATGATTTTTTGTCATATTTTGGTAAATAACTTTGCAAGGGAGCATCTGAATGTGCTAAATAATACCTCATTTTGAACACAGTATTCCTAGTTCCAACATGGTAACCGAACTGTGCCTTTATGTTGTACACATGTACAGATGTCAAAGTTTGTTTCAGACTTATGGTTATGGAAATTATGATTTTTTTCATATTTTGGTAAATAACTTTACAAGGGAGCATCTGAATGTGACAAGTAATACCTCATTTTGAAGACAGTATTCAGACTTCCAACATGGTAAAATAATTGGCCTATATGTTGTACGCATGTACAGATATCAAAGTTTGTTTTAGACTTAAGTTCTGGAAATTATGATTTTTTTTTTCATATTTTGGTAAATATCTTTGCAAGGGAGCATGTCAGTGTTCCAAGTAATACCTCATTTTGAAGACAGTGTTACTTCTTACAACATGGTAAAAGAACTGTGTCAGTGCAGTGTACACATGTACAGATAACACAGTTTGTTTAGTCTTGTAGGATTATGAAAATTATACATTTCCAATACTTGTCATTATTATGCCCATATCTTTGCAAGGGAGCATGGTGATGACACAAATGATACATTATTTTGAAGCTGACATTGAGACACACAACTGCTACACTAATATGTACACTCTGTCAGTTACAGGTGATGAGATAGTATGCTTTGTTTATTTATCAATTAGGAAAAATATTATATTAATCATATTTCTGTGAATAACTCTGTAAAGGAGCATCACACAGTAATGGTTAAGGTATCATTTTAAACCTGACATTCATACAATGTAAATCCAAATTGTATGGGTCTACATGGTACACTGACCACAATATTGTGATTTGCTTTTCCAGAAAGGTAAAAAATATGCACAATATCAGCATTCCTTGCCAAATATTTAATAATGACTTTGATATGCGCTATTAACATTTATACTGTTGGAAATGTCAGTATCTGCGGAACAACTTTTGCATTTGCATTTTTAGTCTAGCTCTTTTAGTTAAAGAGTTATGAACATTTGTTTTCTGTATGGTATTAGAAATGGATTTTCTGAAAATGAGCTCCGGCTGCGCTGTTGTTCCTATGGTGGAATTAAGCAGGCAGCTTTTTCTGAGCTGCTCCAGAGTGAATGAGTTAAACCTCCTCATAGCTATCCTGACTTCCCCCTTGATAATCTGTTGCATGTCCTGATTCATCATACCCACATCATCCAACCTTCTCACTATCTCATTCTCTTCATTCAACAGCCCATCAAAGTACTGTTTCCGCCTGCTTGACACATTCTCCTCATTTGTGAGTACACTTCCAGCATTATCTTTTCTCAGCCTTATTTGCTGCACATCCTTCCTAGCTACATGCCTCTGTCAAGCCAATTGATGCAGGTCCTATTCCCCATCCTTGATGTCCAACCTAACATACATACCTTCAGATGCCCCGTCCTCAGCCTTTGCTACTACTCTGTTTGCAACACACCGCATCTCCCTATACACTTGTCTACTTTCTTCATCTGTCTTGACAATCCCACTTCTCCTTGGCCATCCTCTTTCTCAATATACACCCTGTACTTCCTCATGCTACCACCAGGTCTCCTTGCCTTCCTTCCTCTGTGCAGATTTCACACCAAGCCCCATTCTAATCATCTCCCTTACTAGCGCCAATGTAGTTACCCAGATATTTGCTAACTCTTCACTGCCACCCACTGTCTGTCTTAAATCTTCCCTAAACTCAACCTCACATTCACCCTTTCTCAGTAACCACCATTTGATCTGTGGTGCTCCCCTCACACTCCTCCCCCTCTTCATCACCAATGTCATCCCACAGACCAACCTTCCATGCTGCCTAACTACACTTTCCCCTGTCACCACTTTACAGTTACCAATCCCCTTCAAACAGCCCCAACTGCATAGGAGATAATTCATCTGTATGCATCTTCCTCCACTTTTGTGTGTCACCCTATGCACTTCAGTCTTGTAAAATTACATATTCACCACACCCATGTCCAACCTCTATTGCAAACTCCATCACCATCTCACCTTCTGCATTCCTTTAGTTAACATCTTACCTACACATCACTTCTGCATCCCCTCTGTCCCCTTCACCAACATGTCTATTGAAATGTCGTCCAATCAACACTCACTCACCCTTGGGTACACTCATCTCCACTTCATCCCATCACACCAAAGTATGTCTGTCTCATCCATCACAAATGCAATTAGCAGTGCATATGCTCTAACAACTGTCAACATTACACCATCAATTCCCAGCCTCCTAAATATCACTCCTACCTAACACTCTTATCACCTCCACAAACACTCTTGGCATAATGTTCCTTCAGGTTAACCCCTACACCATTTCCCCTCCCATACACACCATGATAGAACTATTTGTACCCGACTCTGATACACACAGCTGTAACCCCTTCCATCTAATCTCTGGCACACACAATACATCCACCTTTCCTCTGTATAGCATATCAGCTAGCTCTGTCCCCATACCAGTCATACTCACATTAACAGTTCCTACCCTCACTATCACACACCTAGCCTTTCACCTCTCTGCCTGCCATTTGAGCGTCAGGCATCCTCCAGGGTATGTCTGTGAATGCAAAGGTTACTGCACTATCAAATGACATATGTGTGTTACAGCAATATGAAGAAAGTGTCACGAGTTGTGGCCCATAGCCCACCATTTATGTGCATTGTCCTACAGATGTCCTGCCCTAACAGTTGACATGACTGACTAAGCAGCAAGACTGTAATGCAGCGTGCAATACTGACATAGAACAGAAATGTATAGCAGGTATTACCTGTGCATATGTATGTATGGGTAGGCGTATCTGGCTGCCTCATAACAACTGACATGGGATGCAAAATGTCAGGTAAATAAGCTGTACATGTACATGCCTATAACCTTAGTTTCTGTGCATCCAACAGAGTTACACCTCTACAGCTACTGGTTGTGTCATTGTGCTGATACAGACATGGGTAGTATAATAAGCATGCGTATCACGTTGAAATTGTAGAGGTGGCCAACTGTGTTCTGACCCTGTGTCCATGCCTACTACAAGCAGATATATGACCATCCACATAGCTGTATGACCTCAGCAAAACCTTACTTGTAAAACCTGTCTCTACCAAAGTAGAGAAACCCCTTTGCTGGACAGCAGCAATACAGAAAGCACATCATATGATGCTATATTGGTTGTACAGGGCAAAGTATGTGTAGGCACCAACTGGGCAGCATGTCAACCTTTGTCTGAATGAGCATATTAGGTTACATGTAGATTACTGTAATGTTAACTATTAGTACAAATTGGACTCATCCACTAAGAGCAATCACAAGGCCATCTTCACATATGTTTGCAGTCTCAGAGGTACCAACCCAACCTATCCTGTAATGATGGTCAATCACAGCACATACACACACACACACACACACACACACACACACACACACACACACACACACACACACACACACACACACCATAACTGCAGCCACCCTGCTGCAGACTAGTTTAGGGCAGACATCACCCCCCTGGATTCCCATCAGTATAGGAGGATATACACAGCATATGCACCCCTCCTCTAATCATCATGGATCAGGTGCAAACTGCCTAATCAAAGTTAATAAAAGCAAGTCCCCTTGGGGCCTGATAACATTCCTGTCTGCATCCTACATGAACCCAGGCATATGCTTCCAGCTCCATTGCACACTGCATGCAAGCAAAGCCTGAGCACCATTGACATCCCATCTGCAAGGAACATGGCCACTGTCATCCCTCCACACAAACGTAAATGATGAATGGTGGTTAATGCAATGTACCAGCCCTCATTGGAGGAACATGACACATCAGGACCGGGAGTACAATTTATGTTCATACAGTGCTGCCAGGTAAAGAGGTATGATGTGTTTGTAAGTGGTGGCTAATGATAGTCCATATTCATGTGCTGGCTCTGTAAAGAACTCTGGGCAATGTCTGAGGCCCTGTGATGTGTTTCCCTGTGTATGTCTTCCAGTTGCCATGCAGCGGCAACTGCCTTACACCGATGTGGAGATAGCAGCCACCACAGAAGCTGTAATCTTAAACTATGCCATCATTTCTGGCCGTAGCCAGCAAAATCTGCAGGAGTGGACTGTCCTGTTGGATGAGATCATCCACAGAGTGAACGTGTTGGGCCACCATGGACACACATATGATCAGGTCAGCCATAGAGCAACTGACCTTATATGTCATGCCCAGCAAAGGGCAGCTGCTGTAGTGAGAGACTGTACTGCTATCGGTGGGAGGCCAGTCACACAAGTCCCACCTACAGTGACAGAGGAGCTCCTTGCCAACCTTGGGGTAGCCCCCACAAACTCAAACACAGGAAACAGCAGTTATGGAGGTGGGTGGCATCAAGGCAACAGGCGAGAAGCATCCAGGTAAGGCCAAAGTGCACATCAGTGTAATGAGGTAGCATTTAAACTGTCTTCTACAGAATCTCTAGATGCATATGTCATTGCAAAATGGATTAATGGGTGGGGTGTAGTAATGCACACAAGTGCAAATCTAAGGTGAAGGACAGCAAATTGTGTAATATCATAGCGTGTACTGTACCTGTGCAAAAACATATTGTTCATCTTGTACCAATGCTTAATGTGAATCTGCTGACAATACCTCTCCCTCACAACTACATAGGTCCCTCTGGTCTGCACATAGGACAGCAGCCTGAACCCAGTAAGTATGGAGTTTTCCTGTTGTGGCTCACCAGTACCCCAGGCACGCTAAAGTTATTGCATGCGACCATGCACACAACTGTTACACTCAGCCATTTGGCAATATCTGCATGTTCACCTGTGGCGGTGTTTACTGCATTGCATCACGGTGGTCATGATAGGGACCTATTTGCAGGAGATGTCACATATCTGTAGCATACCTCACAACCTGTCATTGCAGAACATCTTGACAAAGACTGACAAAATGGGGGGATAAAGACTCAAAACTAGGGTCATACTGTAGAACTTAGTGGTATACAGTGCATATAAATGGTGTAAACACCTGTTAGAATGCCAGGTATGTGTGGTATACAAAAATAAGAGCACAATAGACAAGTTCAAAATACTGCCAACCTTTCATGTGACCTATAACCTGTACAATTCAATTGTAAAGCAAACAAATCTGTTAGGGGAACAATAATGACATATAACAATAGTACAACAACCTGGATGCATATGTGTGCACAGCCTGAAGCTAGTACTGTGCTGAGGCAGCTTTCGATATAACTATAGCAGTACATTTTACTGGGTACACAACAGCCATCAATTACAGAGAAGCTTTGATTAACAGCAACTAATGGTCAGCTGTCCTACCAGGATTATCCTAATATATACGCAGTTGCCTGTTACAGTAACAGCCATGGTTCACATAGAGCTGATGAAGCTGCTAAGGGGGCCACATGTTTGAGATGTATCAGCCTGGAGAAGGGTACCAAAACATTTCCACAGCATTGCACATACCATGGAACACAGTTAAGACAGTCATCAAAAGGTGGTGAAAATATGGGGCAACAGTGACATTGCAAAGAAGTGGACATCCCACCAAAATGTATGAGAATACAAGACCAAAACTGACCAGGGAGTCTGCCAGGAGCCATACAGCAATGGTGAAGGAGTAGCAGGAATCTCTGGCAAGTACTGGGTGTGTACTACATCACAACAATCTTCCATAGTGTCCATATGTCCTGCCTATGGGGTAGGGTTGGAAGATGGCAGAAGTTCCTCACACCAAACAATATCCAGGCCAGTGAAAGTCTGAAAACAATGCATTAGGTTTCCAAAAAGCAAGTGGGAAAATGTGTTATGGTAATATGGGACCACAGTTAAATGCTCTGGCCACAATTCTGACAGGTGTGTTTGGTACAATATCACCACTGCACATCATCACAACAACACCACCCCATGGTGAAGCATGGTGATAGCAGTGTCCTGCTTTTGGGTTGCTGTTCACAAGCTGGAACTGGGGCTGTAGCTAAGTTAGAGGGGATTATGAACAGTTCAAAACACTGGTCCCTTTTGGCTCCAAAACGTTGTGGTGTCTGCCACATAGCTGTGGATAGTGAGGAATTACACCTTTCCACACAATAATGGCCCAAACCATGCATCCAAATCAACAAAAGGATGGCTTTACCAGAACACATGCAATGTTCTGTACTGGCCGAGTCAGAGCCCACACCTATGTCCAATAGGATATATGCAGGGTGACCTGAAGAGGGCAGTGCATAGGGGATGCCCTTGCAATCTGACATAGTTGGAGGTGTTTTACAAGGGATAGTGTGCAAACATTGGCAAGTCAAGATGTGCCATGCTGATAGACACCTTCCCAAAAGGACTGCATGCTGTGATTAAATCAAAAGGTGCTGTAACAGAGTATTACTTTAAGGGTGTGCACCTATTGTACGTATTTCAGTTACCAAATGTTACCTGTAACTGATGTTTATGTTCCTCAGTTGGATTGCACAGGTTATATATCATATGAAATGATGGCAATGTTATGACCTGATTTCTAAGGTATCATGTGACATATCACAGAAATCTGGCATGTTAACATGTGTGTGTATACTTATTATATCCACTGTAAGTGTGGGAAGTTGTTTGAGTAATCAGCTTTATTTTAACATACATGCACTGCAGGTTATGTACTCTGCACCTCAAATTAGGACATTACATAGTAGCACCAATCCACAGGCCAACCCAGTAATGTATCAGACAAACACTGGAGTTATGAGGAACAGAACAAACATATGATCCACACATGTAGACATTCAGCAAGACCCTGTACAGCTGGGCGGTATGTTCTGTAGAAGTTGCCACAGTGCTATACAGGTGAACAGCAATAATTTACATGGGTGCAATTTGTGCTAAGTGAAAGGCCATCACCTACTAACACCACTCACATATCCCAGAGGTGTATATTAGTAGTAACGGTAATTGAAAAGGGTTGCACTGCATGATGCTGAGGGTTCGTCCAGAGTCTGTATGTTATTGTCTGACTGTGTGTCGTGAATGCCCCCGGTTGGCTAATGTGAGGTCTGTGTAGTGCCTTTGAGGCACCTCACCTTTCTGTGTTTGTGTGTGTGTGTGTGTGTGTTTGTGTGTGTGTGTGTGTGTGTGTGTGTGTGTGTGTATTAGCAAATCTTATAGTGCCAGTACTAATTTACATATGTTGTCTTTCCCTCATAGTTGGACATGGTAGCTGCAGTCCCTCCTGCTCTGATACTGATGTCAGTGTCTCTGCAAAATCTGATCATGATGATACTCATATTGAGGCACAGGTGGAGTTGTCCGGGGCTGATACTCTGCCATCAGTTGGCATCCCACTATTATCAACCCCATACCCACACACAGTCACAATGCCCACACGTACCCCATCACCAGTGGTGACAGATAATGGACAATTGGTGGGTGGTGGCATGGAACAGGCTACTGGGGTGACTATGTCAGGTGAGGGTGCAGGCATGAGCCATAGCCAGAGTGCTGGTGAGGTCCCACACAGGCAGATGGGCAGGGGTGCTCGGAGGAGGATCGCAGTCCATCATGCCTCTGCTGCAAGTGCCATGGCAGCAGTCACCAGACACATGTTTCAGGGTGTCATAGGGGCACAGGCATGTAATGGTTTTCTACAGCTGATCTTCTGGCTGAGGCTGGAGGTGGGTATGGGACCCCCACTTTGACATCCATGCATGTGACCTATGACCCCCCCCAGTTATTTGGCTCACCACATATACTGCAGTGGCATTTGTCAACTAGGGTGGTACTGCATAGTCTGGGTAGGCCAGTACTGGGAATACACTTCCTGCTGTCTCACAGAGTTGTCATTTGTCTGATGGTATCCCAGTAAGCCACCCCATTCACTTGCATGCTTGAATTAATACCTTCTTCTTCTTCTTTCGGCTGCTCCTGTTAAGGGTCACCACAGCAGATCAACATTTTCCATTTCCTCCTGTCCTCTGCATCTTGCTCTGTCACACCAACCACCTGCATATCCTCTCTCACCACATCCATAAACCTTATCTTAGGCCTTCCTCTTTTCCTGTTACCTGACAGCTTCATCATTAGCATCTTTTTCCCAATATACTCTGCATCTCTCCTCAGCACATGTCCAAACCAACATAATCTTGCCTCTCTGGCTTTGTCTCCAAATCTTCCAACCTGGGATGACCCTCTAATATACTTATTCCTAATCCTGTCCATCCTTGTCACACCCAGTGCAAATCTTAACATCTTCAACTCTGCCACATCAAGCTCTGACTCCTGCCTTTTTGTCAATACCACTGTCTCCAACCCGTATAACATAGCTGGTCTCACTAACCTCTTGTAGACCTTCTCTTTCACTCTTACTGGTACTCGTCTGTCACAAATTACTCTTGACACTCTTCTCCACCCACTCCATCCTGCCTGTACTCTCTTCTTCACATCTCTTCCACACTCACCATTACTCTGAACTGTTGATCCCAAGTACTTAAACTCATTCACCTTCCCCACCTCTACTCCCTGCATCCTCACCATTCCTCTATCCTTCCTCCCATTCACACACATATATTCTGTCTTAGTCCTGCTGACCTTCATTCCTCTTCTCTCTAGAGCATATCTCCACCTCTCCAGGGTCTCCTCCACCTGTTCCCTACTCTCACTATAGATCACAATGTCATCTGCAAACATCATAGTCCATGGGGACTCCTGTCTGATCTCGTCTGTCAACCTGTCCATCACCATTGCAAATAAGAAAGGGCTCAGAGCTGATCCTTGATGTAATCCCACCTCCACCTTAAATGCATCCATCACTCCCACCGCAGACCTCACCGCTGTCACACTACCCTCGTACCTATCTTGTACCACTCTTACATACTTCTCTGACACTCACGACTTCCTCATACAATACCACAACTCCTCTCTAGGCACCCGGTCATATGCTTTCTCTAAATCCACAAAGACACAATGCAATTCCTTCTGACCTTCCCTGTACTTCTCCATCAACACTCTCAGAGCAAACATCACATCTATAGTGCTCTTTCCTGGCATGAAACCATACTGCTGATCATTAATCATCACCTCCATTCTTAACCTAGCTTCCACTACTCTTTCCCATAACTTCATGCTGTGACTGATCAGTTTAATCCCTCTGTAGTTACTACAGCTCTGCACATCACCCTTATTCTTAAAAATCCGTACCAAACACTTTGATGTATCAGCCTGGAGAAGGGTACCAAAACATTTCCACAGCATTGCACATACCATGGAACACAGTTAAGACAGTCATCAAAAGGTGGTGAAAATATGGGGCAACAGTGACATTGCAAAGAAGTGGACATCCCACCAAAATGTATGAGAATACAAGACCAAAACTGACCAGGGAGTCTGCCAGGAGCCATACAGTAATGGTGGAGTAGCAGGAATCTCTGGCAAGTACTGGGTGTGTACTACATCACAACAATCTTCCATAGTGTCCATATGTCCTGCCTATAGGGTAGGGTTGGAAGATGGCAGAAGTTCCTCACACCAAACAATATCCAGGCCGGTGAAAGTCTGAAAGCAATGCATCAGGTTTCCAAAAAGCAAGTGGGAAAATGTGTTATGGTAATAGGGGACCACAGTTAAACTCTCTGGCCACAATTCTGACAGGTGTGTTTGGTACAATATCACCACTGCACATCATCACAACAACACCACCCCATGGTGAAGCATGGTGATAGCAGTGTCCTGCTTTCGGGTTGCTGTTCACAAGCTGGAACTGGGGCTGTAGCTAAGTTAGAGGGGATTATGAACAGTTCAAAACATTGGTCCCTTTTGGCTCCAAAACGTTGTGGTGTCTGCCACATAGCTGTGGATAGTGAGGAATTACACCTTTCCACACAACAATGGCCCAAACCATGCATCCAAATCAACAAAAGGATGGCTTTACCAGAACACATGCAATGTTCTGCACTGGCCGAGTCAGAGCCCACACCTACATCCAATAGGATATATGCAGGGTGACCTGAAGAGGGCAGTGCATAGGGGATGCCCTTGCAATCTGACATAGTTGGAGGTGTTTTACAAGGGATAGTGTGCAAACATTGGCAAGTCAAGATGTGCCATGCTGATAGACACCTTCCCAAAAGGACTGCATGCTGTGATTAAATCAAAAGGTGCTGTAACAGAGTATTACTTTAAGGGTGTGCACCTATTGTACGTATTTCAGTTACTAGATGTTACCTGTAACTGATGTTTATGTTCCTCAGTTGGATTGCACAGGTTATATATCATATGAAATGATGGCAATGTTTTGACCTGATTTCTAAGGTATCATGTGATATATCACAGAAATCTGGCATGTTAACATGTGTGTGTATACTTATTATATCCACTGTAAGTGTGGGAAGTTGTTTGAGTAATCGGCTTTATTTTAACATACATGCACTGCAGGTTATGTACTCTGCACCTCAAATTAGGACATTACATAGTAGCACCAATCCACAGGCCAACCCAGTAATGTATCAGACAAACACTGGAGTTATGAGGAACAGAACAAACATATGATCCACACATGTAGACATTCAGCAAGACCCTGTACAGCTGGGGGGTATGTTCTGTAGAAGTTGCCACAGTGCTATACAGGTGAACAGCAATAATTTACATGGGTGCAATTTGTGCTAAGTGAAAGGCCATCACCTACTAACACCACTCACATATCCCAGAGGTGTATATTAGTAGTAACGGTAATTGAAAAGGGTTGCACTGCATGATGCTGAGGGTTTGTCCAGAGTCTGTATGTTATTGTCTGACTGTGTGTCGTGAATGCCCCTGGTCGGCTAATGTGAGGTCTGTGTAGTGCCTTTGAGGCACCTCACCTTTCTGTGTTTGTGTGTGTGTGTGTGTGTGTGTGTGTGTGTGTGTGTGTGTGTGTGTGTGTGTGTATTAGCAAATCTTATAGTGCCAGTACTAATTTACATATGTTGTCTTTCCCTCATAGTTGGACATGGTAGCTGCAGTCCCTCCTGCTCTGATACTGATGTCAGTGTCTCTGCAAAATCTGACCATGATGATACTCATATTGAGGCACAGGTGGAGTTGTCAGGGGCTGATACTCTGCCATCAGTTGGCATCCCACTATTATCAACCCCATCCCCACACACACAGTCACAATGCCCACACGTACCCCATCACCAGTGGTGACAGATAATGGACAATTGGTGGGTGGTGGCATGGAACAGGCTACTGTGGTGACTATGGCAGGTGAGGGTGCAGGCATGAGCCATAGCCAGAGTGCTGGTGAGGTCCCACACAGGCAGATGGGCAGGGGTGCTCGGAGGAGGATCGCAGTCCATCATGCCTCTGCTGCAAGTGCCATGGCAGCAGTCACCAGACACATGTTTCAGGGTGTCATAGGGGCACAGGCATGTAATGGTTTTCTACAGCTGATCTTCTGGCTGAGGCTGGAGGTGGGTATGGGACCCCCACTTTGACATCCATGCATGTGACCTATGACTCCCCCCAGTTATTTGGCTCACCACATACTGCAGTGGCATTTGTCAACTAGGGTGGTACTGCATAGTCTGGGTAGGCCAGTACTGGGAATGCACTTCCTGCTGTCTCACAGAGTTGTCATTTGTCTGATGGTATCCCAGTAAGCCACCCCATTCACTTGCATGCTTGAATTAATACCTTCTTCTTCTTTCGGCTGCTCCTGTTAGGGGTCACCACAGCAGATCAACATTTTCCATTTCCTCCTGTCCTCTGCATCTTGCTCTGTCACACCAACCACCTGCATATCCTCTCTCACCACATCCATAAACCTTATCTTAGGCCTTCCTCTTTTCCTGTTACCTGACAGCTTCATCATTAGCATCTTTTTCCCAATATACTCTGCATCTCTCCTCAGCACATGTCCAAACCAACATAATCTTGCCTCTCTGGCTTTGTCTCCAAATCTTCCAACCTGGGATGACCTACTAATATACTTATTCCTAATCCTGTCCATCCTTGTCACACCCAGTGCAAATCTTAACATCTTCAGCTCTGCCACATCAAGCTCTGACTCCTGCCTTTTTGTCAATACCACTGTATCCAACCCGTATAACATAGCTGGTCTCACTACCCTCTTGTAGACCTTCTCTTTCACTCTTACTGGTACTCATCTGTCACAAATTACTCTTGACACTCTTCTCCACCCACTCCATCCTGCCTGTACTCTCTTCTTCACATCTCTTCCACACTCACCATTACTCTGAACTGTTGATCCCAAGTACTTAAACTCATTCACCTTCCCCACCTCTACTCCCTGCATCCTCACCATTCCTCTATCCTTCCTCCCATTCACACACATATATTCTGTCTTAGTCCTGCTGACCTTCATTCCTCTTCTCTCTAGAGCATATCTCCACCTCTCCAGGGTCTCCTCCACCTGTTCCCTACTCTCACTATAGATCACAATGTCATCTGCAAACATCATAGTCCACGGGGACTCCTGTCTGATCTCGTCTGTCAACCTGTCCATCACCATTGCAAATAAGAAAGGGCTCAGAGCTGATCCTTGATGTAATCCCACCTCCACCTTAAACGCATCCATCACTCCCACCGCAGACCTCACCGCTGTCACACTACCCTTGTACCTATCTTGTACCACTCTTACATACTTCTCTGACACTCACGACTTCCTCATACAATACCACAACTCCTCTCTAGGCACCCTGTCATATGCTTTCTCTAAATCCACAAAGACACAATGCAATTCCTTCTGACCTTCTCTGTACTTCTTCATCAACACTCTCAGAGCAAACATCACATCTATAGTGCTCTTTCCTGGCATGAAACCATACTGCTGATCATTAATCATCACCTCCATTCTTAACCTAGCTTCCACTACTCTTTCCCATAACTTCATGCTGTGACTGATCAGTTTAATCCCTCTGTAGTTACTACAGCTCTGCACATCACCCTTATTCTTAAAAATCCGTACCAAAACACTTTTTCTTCATTCCTCAGGCATCCCCTCACTTTCCAAGATTTCATTAAACAATCTAGTTAAAAACTCCACTGCCATTTCACCTAAACACCTCCATGATTCCACAGGTATGTCATCTGGACCAACAGCCTTTCTGTTCTTCATCCTCTTCATAGCTATCCTTACTTCCTCCTTGCTAATCCACTGCACTTCATGATTCACTATCCGCACATCATCCAACCTTCTCTCCCTCTCATTCTCTTCATTCATCAACCCCTCAAAGTACTCTTTCCTCTGCTCAACACACTCTCCTCACTTGTGAGTATGTTTCCCTCATTATCCTTTATCACCCTTACCTGCTGCACATCTTTACTAGCTCAGTCCCTCTGTCTAGCCAATCGGTACAAGTCCTTTTCTCCCTCCTTAGTGTCCAACCTTTTATACAACTCTTTATACGCCTTATCCTTAGTCTTCGCCACCTCTCTCTTTGCCATGCACCTCATCTCCTTATACTCTTGTCTACTTTCTTCATCTCTTTGATAATCCCAATTCTTCTTATCCAATCTCTTTCTCTGTATACTCTCCTGTGCTTCTTCATTTCACCACCAGGTTTCCTTGTCCTCCTTAATACCATAGATATGCTATCAGAACATTCTACTCCATTCATTTATTGTTAAGGAGACTGACTTAGCTTGTGCCTGAGGCTGTTATGAGGACGGTACTTGAGGGCTGTCAGATGCACGCAGTGCACTGCCTATACATAGTAAGGTATAGGTGGTGTGATGTTTGGCATCTATTTTACTGTGTGAGCAAGTCAGAGGGAGAGAGATCAGTCCCTCTGGCTCTACAGTGTCAGTGTATGTGCTATGCGTTGTCTCTTTGTCAAGGACAGGGCATACTGGGCATGCCTCCATCTGCCTACAGGGGCAGGCTCCAGGCTCAGGATGTTCCTCCTCTGAGTCCCTCTATGCCTGTGGAGACCTTGGCAATGGTTGTGGGCTGTGTGGCCCTTCCCCATTTTGTTCCTGCTGCAGCTGTTTCCACATGATTATATTGTGTAGCATGGCACATACTATGAACATGTGTGCACATGTGGCTGGAGAGTACTGCATGGCTCCACGAGATATGTCAAGGCAGCGGAACCGTGACTTGAGCATCCCAAACACATGCTCTATAATGATCCTGGTTTGTGTGTGTGCCTCATTATGGCGTTCTTGTGTGGGTATGTGTGCATTTCTGATGGGTGTCATCATCCAAGGCTCCAGTGCATAGCCAGAATCCCCTACCAGATGGCCATATGAGATGTCCCCACTAGCATATGCTTGGTACAGCTGTGCTGAATGCCAGATGTGGAAGTTGTTCTAGATTCCAGGGCTGCCAGTACACACATTCATGATAATGCTCTAGGCATCGCACATGACCTGGCAGTTGATGGAATGGAACCCCTTGTGGTTTAGGTAGACCCTACCCTGGTCAACGGGTGGTGCTTTGATGTGGATGTGCGTGCAGTCTTTGGCACTCAGTACCTCTGGATATTCTGCTACATGGTGGAAGAGATGCATATTGCTGGTCCTCTCCTCATGGGTGCTGGGAAAGTAAATGTGTTGAGCGGCTTGTGGTCGCATGGCATCCAGGAACTGGTGGAGTATCCTGGACGCAGATGTCTGTGAGACTCCCATGATATCCCCAATTGGTCTTTGGAAAATACCTGTAGCTAGTATTCTACACATACCTAGGTATCCACTGGGATGGGTTCGCTCTGTTGGTTCTGAGTCTGAGGCGAGGCAGGCACAGCTCAACAAGTTGCTGAAGTATGTCCCTGTCCAGCCTGTAGCGCTGTACTATCTCTAGATCATGTAGCACCTGGTAGGTTACCCTAGGTCTGAACACTCTTCTCCTCCTCCTTGGTCTGAGCTGGTTGTCAGCATTATCTTCCTCACCACCCTCAGTCCATAGCACATACTGATAGATGAAAGCAACAGCAGTCCCTAACATGTTTTGTTAGTTTTGTCAGTTTAAAATTCCCCTGAATGTGTACATCAGTGGTGTACAGTTTGTGGAAAAAAACAGACTGACAGATGTTTGCATAGTTTATAGTAGTGTGCTGGGCTGCTGCCTGTGTAATTGGCTGTTTCTGATACATTCCACCTGCCAGCTATGGTAGTTCTCCTTGATTTCCTTCCTTCTGCTGTTTCCCCTTCCCATTTCCTCCCCATTTAAGCCCCAGTGCACACCGTGCATACCCGGTGCTCAATTGTAAACAGTTCTCAGCTTCATACTAAGGCTGACCAGGGAGTTCCTCCAATCATGGGGTTTTCTCTTTTTTTGCAACAGTTTCTTTCTTATGTTTCAGGGTTTGTTTATGGCAGGGGACCACCAGATTGGCTTCCTTTTTTTGGAGGATAGCATCTTGGTTCTGTTAGGGATAGCACAATCCACGCATTCGTGTAAGTGCTTATAAAGTGCATTTGTGTAGGCTTCAGCAGTCGTCCCTCTATTGTCTCTCTGCATGAGTGTCATGAAGTTTGCCACTTCTGTCTTAAGAAGCGTGAAGTTGGCTTTGGAGAAATTTTTTATGGTGGTTTCCATAATGGGGGGTGGGGTGGGATGTGGATGTCTAGGGTGATTACCTTGTGGTCGGATCTGACCAAAGAGGAATTGACCTCTGGTGTGGAACACCAGTCGCCCATGTTAGTAATGACCAGGTCTAGAATATTGCTGTCCCTGGTAGGGGTGTGGATAAGTTGATCCAAGACATTGGAATTTATGAATTCCAGAAAACGTTGAGCAAAAGAATTGGTACAAGAGTAGTTTTCCCAGTTAATGGTGGGGTAGTTGAAATCTCTCATTATTAGGGTGTGGGGTTGTACCCTAATATTTTCCAGTGTATCAAGAAATGAGGAGTGGGAATACTGGAGCATAGTGGGGGATCTGTAGCAAGTTACAATTTGGATTGCAGTCTTGCCCAGAGTTAGTTGCACTTGGCTAATCTCGGATGCATTATGCTGAGCAACTAGCCTGGAGATGTGGATATCCTTAATGAATATGGGCACGCCTCCACCTTTAGTGTTTCAGTCCAGGTTAGGTGGCCGAAAGGAGTGGTATGAATTATAGCTTGGTAATGTAGGGGTCCCCTCTGGAGCCTTGAACCAGGTCTCTGTCACTGCACAGATGTCAATGTTCTCCATTTTAAGGAGTGCCTCAAGTGAATGCATTTTGAGGTTTAGACTTCTAGCATTGAGTAGCATTACCCTCAGATTTTGCTTGCTTGTACCTGTTAAGGTGGTGAATTTGTCATTTGAACATTGCCTAAAAAGGCACTATAGGGGTGGCAAGAGCTGTAGCCAGTATCCAGAATCCCAAAGGTGACAGGTGCAGGCCATCTCTGGCAAAGCATTGTGGTCTCTCAATCATGTCATCCCAGGCAGACAGATACTGGATACCCTTGGAATGACACCAAAAGCTTAGCCAATTGTTGAAGTCAATCATTTTGTCCTTGTACTGTGGTATCATTCTGGGTGATGGCAGGATGCTACTCAGGGCTAGGGTCATACCTGCCTGGGCTACAAGATCGGAGAGCTCCTCCATGTCTCTTTTCATGTAGTGCAGAGAGGTACGTCTCAGGTCATTCACACCAACATGGACAATGACAGTCATATTTGTACTTGTTGTGGAGTGACCTGAGTGCGTGCATTATGTGGCAGATCCTGGCACCCGGCAGGCAGCTGACAATAACTTTCTCCTTGTTTAGCCTGGTGAGTGGGACATCAGTGTGCCTGACTATAGAGTCACCTATGACTAGAGTGTTTGGTACGTTGTTATGCCTTAAGGGCTGTGGTTGAGTGGCACACTGAGTTTGTGGGCTATGTGTCATTTGGGTTGTGTTGGGGGGTGGAAGTTGTTTGCATTTCTGCTTTGGAGGTCTCTGTTGCTTGAGCAGATTTTTATTGGGGGTCTCCATGAATGTAGGTGTGTATTTTGTGTTTCTATGTGTGTGTTTTGATGGTGTAGGTTTTGAGGGACTATGTGATGAGTGTGGTGTGGTGCAAGTGTTTACCTTCTCCTCTTGACTGTCTAGTCCAGTCTTGGGTGAAGAAAGCTTTGCTTCCAGTTTGGTTATATAAGTGCATCTCTCACAGGGTGTTGTGTTGGGTGGTAGGAGGAGAGTGTTGTCTGTGTACATGAGGCAATTGCTGCATTGCTCCAAGATGCCCAAATTCATCAGGTAGACAGGAGAAAACACAGAGAGCTGACCCTTAGACATGCCTGGATAGGTGCTTACTTATTAAGTACTAAAAACTGTTTTCCTGTAGACAAGTGAGGAAAGTTGAGTGCTGTAGTAATTTGTAGCTTATTTAGTGCTTACAGTGAGTTCTGAACAAGTGTTAAGCTCAAAGAAACAGATTTTAGTGCTAAAACTAAAGAAAAATGGCTCATTCTAAGGGACATTTTGAAGAGCAGACTTTATGGTGCTGGGAATAGTTTAACCCTAGCTAAGCGGTGATGCATAAAGTATATATATATATATATATATATATATATATATATATATTAAATATAACAGCAAATGAGGAAACTGATTTAAACAAATTAACCATTTAACCAATAAAAAGCTAAAAACTGAGCCCCATTCCAGCAGTCTTTGATCAGACAAGTTCTAACTGCACACTCCTGTCACTAGTGTGCAGGGAACCTTCTCCAAAAAAGATGGTCTAGATTAGTGCTCAAGTTATACAAGCAAAGCTAGATTCAGCAGGTCTGAATTTAGTCTATGCTACAGCAAACAAGGTGTACCAATTTCAGAAAGAAACAGTTCAAATAAGCAGGCGCAATAAGCCTTTAACCAGAAACTCCCAGCTCGGAAGGAAGATTTCAAGCAATGAAATGTTAACTTTTGCTGCTATTGAACAAAAAGTTCAGACCAACTGGTAAAATGTTTGAGTCACAGCTAGAACAATCTCAAAGGAAAGTACTAGAAACAATTGCTGTTGTTGCACACTGACAAATGTTTGCATAAGCTATAACCATAAATAGCTATAGACAAAAAGTTCTACACAGAAAAATACTAGTTTTGGAAATAGAATTTGATCTGCCTTGCTTAAACAATTAAAGTCTATATAAAAGATGTGAAACCAGCAGTGATTATGACAAAAAAACAGCTATTTGTATGAAGTATTTATACTGAAGACACTGAGCTGCATGTTTCTATCTTGAAGTAAAGTTAAGGAATTTGGCACAAATCTCTTCAAATATCTTTAATCATCTACTAAATCATGGTTCAGCAATCATATATTATAGATTCAAGCCCTCAGACCGCACAAATGGTGGCACAACTCGTTTCACTATAAAAGTAAAGAGTATGGGGCTTACTCCAGATGTTTTAAGCAAGATTCAATAAAATGTGTCTGATATTAGAGCTGTATCTCAGATGTAAGTAGCATTTTCTTAATTCTAAAATATACACTTTCAGTTAAAGTGGTCTTGAGAAATTGTAAAGTAGTGAGTCTCAGGATGTAATGCTGAAAACTTCAAAAGAAAAATGAAGAATGGCAAATAAAAAAAAGTTGCCATTCATGATGTTTAATAAAATTGCTTGAATAACCTCTCTGTATATTCTTGTTTGAGCCTTTGTAATGAACAAAACTTTTGAACTCACATGTGCATTGTTGCAAATATAACTGCACATAGTGATTATGAAAATGTATTTTGGGGTTGTAAGAAATCATTCTAGCTGGCATATACAAGTAAAAGATATCAAATTTATGATGTGTTTTGATTCAATGATAATGCTGAAAATTTTACATAATTATATTGAAAATTATGTAATTTATGAGAATACAAAACAGATGCATGATCATAGCTTCCACACCTGTTAAAAAGCCGGGCCAAAATATTCAGCATAGCACCATCAGTGCCTAGCTTGAAAACTATACTTTGTTACATTGCATGTTCAGCCTAGCATATTATTTCACAGCATGAAAGCACAATTTAGATGCAAAAAAAAACATAGTCTGACTCTAAAAAAGTGACAACTGTTGTATCCATGAAGAGCTTTGAAGCAATTTCTGTGCAGTACATTGCACTTTATAATAATGAAATATGAAAACATTACAAGAAACATTTCTGACTCAAAGGCAGGTTAACAATTTTGTTGTAAATATGTAATTTAGGCCAAATGATCAACATAATCATTTTAGAGCCCATCTCAAACTATGCACTCTCATTATACATGTTTTCTCTTTCATTGACTTTGCAGTTGGATAGCTATCAGTGATGTGATATAGAAAATCATTTCCCTGAATATGAAAAGTGATAACTATTATTGGTAAAAATATTGTATATTACAAAAGCAGTGACGACTATATCAACAAATTAAATACAGGCTCATGATACTGGAAAATGACAATCATTTTCACA
Organism: Protopterus annectens; assembly: GCF_019279795.1. Classification (NCBI taxonomy): domain Eukaryota; kingdom Metazoa; phylum Chordata; order Ceratodontiformes; family Protopteridae; genus Protopterus; species Protopterus annectens. The sequence continues at coordinate 943,517,901 of NC_056744.1, read as the reverse complement.
ATGATTTAAGCCATCTAAGGGTTGCTCCTAAAGAAATATTGAAAGTGCTGTAGTGCATTTTTGTCATATTTAATATACTTATTGCAGCAGAATCCTGAAATACTATTATGAAATTTCATAGACAAGTTAAATAAATAAATAAATAAAGGTTAACTTGCAGCTGTTGTTTTGAATGCACTACAAATTCACTGGACCCTATGTACTAGAGTTTTGGAGTTTGCTTGTATATGTGATCAGTTTCCTTTGAAACTGTGGTTCCCTACCACCTTTCAAATCATGCTGGCTCACTGATGATACCAAACTTTACATATATATTACATCTGTCTTTCCCCCTGTGACCTGGGTCATTACTGAAAATGGTCATAGGCAGACCAGCTTATAAAGCTACTATAGCAGTTATCCCTCTTCAGGAATGATGACAACACTTCCAATGAGAGAAAAGATGGTCCCTGGACACCATATGGCAAAAGGGAATGGAAAGAGGCAGAACTACAGTATGTCATTTGGAAAGAGTGTGGAACATTTCAGTGAGCTGTTTCCTTCATCACCTGGGAATTTAGCAAAGTGCATTTGGAGCTTGGTCAGTACTGGACTACACATGTATATGTGCAGCATCCTTAGCAAGATCCCACCAGCTAATCTGATAATAGCAGTCACATTTGCATTTAAAATAAAAATTTAAAAAATGGGAGGAACAAACCAGCTACTGTTATTAGTTCATGTCTTGAACACTGGCTATCTGCTTATGTTGTTATGTAGGCGGCACAACATTGATGTTGTTGCACTGTGAAACTCAAGTGTCTTTATTGTTCTATTAATGTGGTGGTGATGCTTTGTAGGGCAGATCTGGGACGTTAATGGCTTTTATTGTTAATATAGTTAAAAACTACAGCAGTGTTTCAATAATTAGAAGCATTGTTAGATTTTCTTTCCTTTATATAAACTATCATAAGATTTTGTCAGAAAATTAACCAGATTGCAAAGTAGAAAGGAAGTGGTGCAACATATCATCTTCTTCAGTGTGATCACATCTCATGCTTCTGTTGGAAAATTAGCATAGGTGTATAGACTTTCAATCTCAAAAAGGGTCTACTAAAATTCAAGTCCAACTGCTCACAAACCATAATCTTTCAACCAGAGACTCAAGTATGTTGCAGCTCACAAGGATTTGCTCATCATGCTCAAATCTGAATATGTGCTTGGAAAAGATCCATCAGCCTTGGTAAGTGGGGCTGCTTGCTGCCACTCAAACATATATTCAGATTTGAGTAAGGGTGGCTTTGCAGCTGTTGGGATGGACTGGGAGGAAGTAAGCATTTAGATTAGGCTTAGCCAGTAACTGGGAGGAGAATATAGGTTTAGGGCAACTGGGAAGAGTTTAGGGTTAGAGTGAAATTGGTGAATTTAGGTTTAGGGAGCAAGAGGGCATTAAAGGATTATGGTTGCTGTTTAGGTAGGAGTTTTAATGTTAAAGTTAGGGTCTGGCAGAGTTATGTACTTTACTAAGCCTGGATTGTGGGAGGATTATACAATACAGTAAGATTGGGCCAGTTGAAGGTAGGATATTTCTCATTTAGAACAGATGACAATGAGCAAGTGAGCCATTGCCTAAAAGGACACAAGTACTTGTAATACAGCAGATTGCACATGCTGCATTTTTAACTCACTGTTCTGGCTACCTAGTCCTCAAGCTATATGCACTGCCCCTTAGTTAAGAACAATTAGCAGGTCTACCCACCTCCTAGACCAGTCTGCACTCTACATGTCTGAAAATGGTACTTTTGCTGTAAACTCTTGTGAATCATATAGCAACATCAACATCCTGTACATTTAGGAAGCAAAGAAGTCTTACACTAAGTTCAATCAGTCTGGTCAGTTATATCAAACAAAAGTATGAGGATAATTTTGGTCTCATAATTAATTAATTGAAAATAGGACAGTAGAAATATTAAGATAATGAATGTGAAACTAAATTAGCCTGTAGATTAATAGAAGAAGAATAACCTGATACCCTCATATGTAGCAAAGAGTAGTCTAGTACAGGTATAAAACCGTTTGAAAATATGCAAAATGATACCAGGAAGCATAATAATGGAAAATAACTTCTCAGTCATTTTGCCCACCTGTTTAATGGCAGCACATAGTAAACAAGATAATAATTAATATGTATTTATTTTATTTATTTATTTGCAGTTTGTTAACCAGGAGAGTCCATTGGGCTGAAAATGAGTCCTTTTTCAATGGAGGCCCAGGGAGAAAAGCTCCATGTACAGACATATGAAACACAGCAACAACTAATATAATTAATACAATCAGCAGAAACAAAAACAAAGATCAGTACAATTAGTTTAATTGTTAATTAAGTATGGGAGGGGCATGTTTTATTTGTATTTAAACTTGGGAAAAGTTTGTATAGATGTATTCTGAAGAAGTCTTTCGACGAAAACATTAAGTAAAAGGTTTTTACGCTCATTTCTTGGCTGGTTTTCTCTGGTGTTCCAGTGTTTGGTTTGCAGTTTTTTGTTCACTGGTGGTCATCCTTTCTTAGTTGTTTCTACATGGCTCAAGCTCCAAAGGATGATCTGTTTAACATGTCCTTACATCTTGATGAAAGGAGTCAACATGATGATTTGGAAGGTTTACTGGCAGAGCTACATAGTCTACAAGCATCCCTTGTCCTATTGACTAAAAAGATTAATCGAAGTTGTATAGTGTCTACACAACAAGAAATCTCTTTACCCAAAGAGATAGTGATTGATAAAGGCACTGTAGCTGCTGATTTTGATGGTATTGATTCTGGTAACATCCAAAATATGCGTTACAAAGACATTACTGCTGTTTTACTTGCTGAGACTGACCCTTTCAGCTTAAGTGGAGATGAAGAAATGTTTGAAATTGATAATAGCAACAATATTACTGACAAATGATTTCTTATGGAAAAAGGGCTGAAGAAATATAGAGCCCTAGTAATTGAGATTAAATATTATGAACGTTGCATTAGTTTAAAAATTGTTCCAAAAGGTCTGAGGTTTTTTAAGGCTCTGAATGGAGTTGTTAAGGAAGACCCATTCTTTAAAGAATTGGTGGCATTCTTTAACTCAGCTGGTCCTGACTTTCTTAAACTACTGATTAAAAGGAATAATGACTCTATCAGTGACCTAAAAATGAATTGGAAACATTAGACAATGAATGTAAACAGTTCCTTAATGCCAGTAATAATATTAGTTCTTATTCCCAAATGTTGGTGGCTGTTGACAAGTACGAACAAGTGGTCATTGACAGAAAATTCAAAAAGATTGATAAAGACTTGCGTGCTTATGAGGAAGGCAATGCATTTTACACTAATGACAACAACGCGAAGAAAACATCTTGGGGTCCTACACCTAATAATGTTAAAAAACGCACATTTAGTTCTACATCGAAATTTGGTTGTTCTACCCTAAAATCAGCTGATTCAGGTACCGGAGCTGCTTCTGTTTCGTCAAAGGAGGTACGTCAACAGCAGAGTAAAAGTAACGGCTCAGACAAAGCTATTACATTAGTTAAAAGTACAACAAATAGTACCACTTCTATATCAGTTACCCCTAGTTCCAGTAAACCTGCAGATCATTCAAAAAACGGCAGTGGATCTACAGCAGCAACGCAACTGAAACAGGGATGAGGATGGAGCCGTTTGCAGAAATAGGACACATTTTCTCAGGTTCAGAACAGTTTTTAAATGAAAAACATAGTTTTAAAATTAATAACTTGTCTAGTTATGTTTTTAATGATGCTCAACTACATGTACTTGAGATGGGATTGAACTTCATTCCCAGTAGAAGAGCAGATTTAGCTAACACAATGCTTAGCATCAAGTTGTATGTTAGGAAATTAAATTTAACATACATCTTCAAAGATATGCATAGACCATGTACAAATGTTCCTACAAAACCATCTACATTTAATCCTACTTTACAAAGTACTTTGAAAATGTTTGAATCTGTATGTAACAATGATATCAGGGAGTTGTTAAAAGGCAAACTTGTTGAATGCTATTTTAATCTGAATAGTGAAAAAAAGAAAGCCCTCCATGACTTATGGCAAATTAGCAATGTTAGATTTATGAAAGCCGACAAAGCAGGTGGTTTAGTGGTGACAAATGTTGAGAATTATATTATGGCAATGGAACAAATATTAAATAATGAGGATGAATACATGGAAGTAAACGGAGACTATTTTAATAGAAGTTACAATTTTGTTAAATATGTTTTATACGGCCATTTGATGAATGGGGAAATTACAGGTGACATTTATAACTTTTTGGTTATTGAAAATCCTAGGTTAGGTGACCTATTTGGTATACCTAAAATCCACAAAGATGTTAATCACCCTCCCTTTAGACCTATTGTGGCATCATCAGGGAGTGTTACAGAAGGATTATTTTTGTATTTGGATAAAGTTTTGAACCCTTTAGTCCAGAATTTACCTTTTTTATTAAGGACTCTTGGTCCTTTTTAGATAGTATTAGATCTTTCTGGACAGAGAATAAAAACTTAAGGTGGTTTATTCAGGTAGAATTTTTCATCTTAACTGTGGATGTAATTTCTCTGTACACCTGTATCCCGCAAGAAAAAGGTTTAGAATTTGTACGGTATTTTTTGACCAAATACACTGCTTGGGGGAATTCCACTGTTGGCACCTGTTGCTCCCTAATGGAACTTTTGTTGGACAACAATTTCTTTATTTTCAACAGAAAGACTTACAAACAGCTTAAAGAGGTAGCAATGGGTGCCACAGTGGCTCCAGCATTTGCTGGATTGGTAATGGGATGGTGGGAAAAAGAAATCCTACCCTCCATTAGTTCTTTTTCTGACATTTTGTTTTATGGTCGCTATATAGATGATTTGTTTTCATTGTCAAAGGTTCTGCAAATAATTATAACATATTATTGACAGAACTAAATAGTAGTTGTGAGTTTCTTAAATTCACACAGTGGTTTTGGCAACAAAGTTAACTATCTAGACGTACAGTTGGAATGGCATTTTGACATCAAACAATTTTCAAGTAGAATTTACAGGAAGAACACTTATGTTAATAACTACTTGCATTGTCGTAGCAATCACCCTATGTACATTAAGAAAAATGTTCCTAAAGGTCAATACATAAGAGCGTCTCGGATGACAACAAATGATAAAGTATTTTTGGAAGAAATTGATTTTATTACTAATTTATTTCTTGAAAGAGGTTATCCTAAGGCACTGTTGCAGGAAATCAGTGGTGATATTATTAATAGAAGGAACACTGTATTTTCACCCATTTTGGCAATCGGCTTACAGGGGCAAATCTTGACAGTTCAACAAGAAAATAACACTATTTCAGATATGATATCATCTATTCCTAGATATACAATTGACATGTCTATTAATAGTAATTACATTGAAAAAGTGATTACAAACAATTGGAAGAACATTCTTAGTAATAATGACGTAGTTAGTACTTTAGGCAATGCACCCAGTTTTGTTTAAAAACATACAATACTATTAAGAACATTTTAGAAAAAAATGACAACTTGATAACTGCACCTATATCAAATAAAACTAATGTTATGTCCAAATGTTTTGGCTGTAATACATGTAGGTACATTTAGGAAGGTCCTTTTATTAATTTGCCTCACTTGGACAGAACTATTAGAGTAAAAGGCAGATTTAATTGTAATTCTTCTAATATAGTTTACATCGCATTATGGTCAGGTTGCATTGCATTTTATGTAGATATGACCACTAGGAACCTTTGCACAAGAATAAGGGAACACTGTTACGCTATTAGAACTGGAGATGATAAGAATGCCTTATTTAAGCACTCAACTATCTGTAGTTCGTATAAAAAATGTATGTTTAGTGTCTTAGAACAAGTTGATAAAGACCTTAGAGGTGGTAATATTAAAAACAAAGTTGAAAGAAAAGAATCATTGTGGCAGCTTAGATTAGATGCAGATAGGTTCCCTGGTTTAAATTAATTTATTAACATCAAATGTTTTTTAACAGAAGGTAATTAACATCCAGTGTCACATGTAGTAAAGTATTGGAGTTTATATATTTTATTTTCAATTTAATTAATTTTATTGTATGGGTGGCCTAATGGTTAAGGTGCTTGCTTTCCAAGCCCAAGGTTCAGGGTTTGAGTCTTGCAAGGGATAGTTGGTTCTGCCACATAACACAAGCACTCGGGTCACTCCACAGCAAGTACAAATATGACACAGTCATTGTCCATGCTGGTGTGAACGACCTGAGACGTACCTCCCTGGACTGCATGAAAAGAGACATAGAGGAGCTCTCTGATTATGTAGCCCAGGCAGGTATGACCCTAACCCTGAGCAGTATCCTTCCTTCACCAAGAATGATGCCACAATATAGAGACAAGATGATCAGCTTTAACAATTGGCTTAATGTCTGGTGTCATTCAAAGGGGATCCAGTGTCTGTCTGCCTGGGATGACATGCTTGACAAGCCACGCTGGGCTTGCACCTGTCACCCTGGGATTCCGGATATTGGCTAAGGCTCTTGCCACGCCCATAGTGCCTTTTTTAGGCAAGGCTCAAATTCTAAACCTACCACCCTAGAAAACAAAATTGGGAAGAAATTGAGGGTAATGCTGCTCAATGCCAGAAGTCTAAATCTCAAAATGCAGGCCCTTCTCAGTATGGAGAACATCGATGTCTGTGCTGTAACTGAAACCTGGTTCAAGGCTCCTGAGAGCACCCCGGCACTATTAGGTTTTACCTCATATCATGCTCCGCCCCAAAACCCGGACCACTCCACAAAAGGAGGTGTATCCATATTCATAAAGGATACTCACACCTCCAGGTTGGTGGCAACGCATGAAGCTTGAAACCATCCAGGTGCAACTAACAATAGGCAAAACTGCTCTACAAATTGTAGCATGCTACAGGCCACCCTCTCAAACTCAGGAACCCCACACAGCCTTCCTGAAGACACTGGAGGGTATAAATGTATCTCCAAACACCATCATATTGGGTGACTTCAACTACCCGAATATAGACTGGGAACATTACTCAAGCCCTAACTTTCTAGCCCAACGGTTCCTGGAGTTCATAAATTCAAATGCCATGGAACAGCTAGTCACTGTTCCCACAAGAGGAGAAAATATACTAGATCTCATTGTCACAAACATGGGGACAAAATGCTCCACACCGAAGTATATCCCTCATTGGTGAGATCTGATCATAAACTAATCTCACTGGAAATCCACATCCCGCCCCACCCCAAACAAAAGACCATAGTGAAGAACTTCTCTAAAGCAAACTTCACACTACTCAAGACTGGTGTGGTATCCTTCAAGGCCCCTGAGTCAGAGGAAACCACAACCCAAGGAAGCCCTTACAAATGCCTTCTATGAACACCTCCAGGACTGCATGGATCAGGCAATCCCAAATAAAACCAAGACTCTTTCCACAAAGAGCAAACGTCCAGTCTGGTGGACCCCAGCCATTAACAAACTTTACAATAAGAGGAGAAAGCTATTACATGATAGAACAAAATCCATAAAAAGTCACCCTGATCATTATTAGTAAAAATTACGAGCACTCATAAAATCAACTAAGGCCAATTTTGAGAGAAAAATTGCCATGGATTCAAAGGACAATCATAAGGCCTTTTTCAGCTATGTTAGGAACCTGGGTGGAAACTCACAGATATGCTCAGAATTAGTCCAAAATGATACAAAAATCACTGAACCCACAGACATTGCCAACATACTGGCAGACAGGTTCAGTGCAAACTTCACCCTCTCCCCTAAAGGAGAGATAACTATCCCAGCCGAGTGTAGCCTCCCGGACATCTCAAATGCGCAGGTGAAAGCTGCTCTCTCTAAAGCTAAAAACACAGCATCAATGGGACCGGATGGTGTCCCCGGCTGTGTGCTACACGAGCTAAATGAGGAATTAAACATAAGGCAGCTGTTTAATCTCAGCCTTACCACAGGATACGTGCCCAAGGAGTGGCGTACAGCAACTGTGGTCCCACTCCACAAAGGTGGACCCTGGTAATTACCGCCCCATAAGCTTAACAAGTCTAGTCTGCAAAGCTATGGAGAGGATCATAATGGAGCTCATAAACAAAGATATAGGGGACTTGCAGACATTGGACCCGACCCAGTTTGGCTTTGTCAAGGGAAGATCATGCCTTTTGAACTTGGTCGACTTCTTCGAAACAGTCACCAAGGCCATTGATGAGGGAAAGGCAGTCCATACAGCCTACCTTGACCTTGCAAGGCCAATACCCCACTCGGGTATTGTAGAAAAACTTACCAGCTTAAATGTAAACCCATATGTCACAAGATGGGTTGCAAACTGGCTTAAGGACAGAACCCACAGGGTTAGAGTTGCTGGCGCTGTGTCAGACTCCAAGCCGGTCACAAGTGGTGTCCCACAGGGCTCGGTCCTTGGCCCCTATTGTTTGGCATCTACTTCTCAGAAGTACAGGCCAACATGGGAGGACTTTGGCTGACAAAGTTTGCAGATGACTGCAAACTGGCCATAGTGGAAAGTGCATCGGACACTGATATCCTTCAGAAGGGACTCACGGAAACAGATAGCTGGTGCCAGAGCCATGGCCTGAAGTTAAACGCCAAAAATGTATAGTCATACCCTTCGGGAAAAACAAGGTAACCCCAAGCTACCATATAGGTGGCAATCCACTAAGCACAGAAGAGGTTATCAGGGACCTGGGGACCCAGGTTGACAGTGGCCTTTCTTTTGACACTCACATTGCTAAAGTGGTTAGAAAGACCTTCTACATTGCCCACCTGATCATGAAGGGATTCACATCCAGATCTAGTGAGGTCATTGTTCCCCTGTACTCTTCACTTATCAGACCAATGATAGAGTACAATGCCCCATTCGGGATGTATCTCACCCGACATCTGCAGCAATTGGAGAGACCCCAAAAGTTCCTCACCAAAAGGATAAAGGACTCCAAAATCTGTCATATGCTGCCAGATTGAAGAAACTCCAGCTCTATTCAGTCGCATACCGTCTGCTCAGAGGTGACATGTGCCTGACATACAGGCCATGTCCAACCCGGAATTAATGGACATGCTCCACCTCAAAAATCCAAATCCACCAAAACCACTAGAGCAAGCGACTTAAACCTTAGCACGGATATAAATAGGACGTGCTGGAGGGAAAGATTTATCACTCAGAGACTCCCTATGCTGTGGAATAAAATCCCGGTCCATGTGAGGCAGAGCACCTCGCTGACTCTGTTCAAGAGAAATCTAGACCTGTGGATGGGAGATCGTAGGTTTACCCCGGGAATCATCTCTGGGTCACTGCTGGACAGAGGCACAACAAACTAATGGGCACAGTATTTTTTCATATAAGGGGTGGCGTAAGCCACAATAATTTGGGCTAGGCTTATAAATGCCTTAGGGCAGATAGCCTAGTATAAACCTATGAACCTATGAACCTATAATATGTATGTTTTATCATTGTATTAAATGTATTTAATTTATGTATGAGAGCACACACAGTATGTTTAATATTTTAAGTATTGATCAGTTGCAAGTGTTAAATTACTTTAAATTAGTAAGCACAGTGAAGTAGGTTATTGTGTTGTAATTAGTTTAATTGTTAATTAAGCATGGGAGGGGCATGTTTTATTTGTATTTAAACTTGGAAAAAGTTTGTATCGATGTATTCTGAAGAAGTCTTTCAACGAAAGCATTAAGTGAAAGGTTTTATGCTCATTTCTTGGCTGGTTTTTTCTGGTGTTCCAATGTTTGGTTTGCAGTTTTTTTGTTCACTGGTGGTCATCCTTTCTAAATTGAGATACAATGTGAGATCTCTCAGAAAAGAAAAGCATGACAAATAAAACTGAAAAGTATATTGGCATACATAAATGCAGGTTGTTGACCCTCAGCTCTAGGTTTTCTTAGGTTCATACTAGGCTAACTGCCCTTGCGAGCCATTTTAAGCCTAGCCATTATCCCCTGTGAGATTCAAACCCTGTAACTTGTGTTTGTAAGGCAAACACCTTAACCATTAGGCCACCCTCATTTTCCAAAATATTTTATTGAAGTTAGAATTACAGACTCTAGTAGTATGAAGTAAAACATTTTGCAAACTGAATATAATGTGCTAGTCATAAAGAAAGAAACCAAATAAACTATTTACACTATATACCTGTTGCCTGAGACTGAAATATACATAAGTAACGCAAGCTATGTAGAAATTTAAATATCTAACAAAATAAGTGAGACTATGATGAAAAAATTTCAATAAGAGCAAATGTCTTCAACCAAGGATTGTCTTTAAGTTTGTTAGGAAATGTTCTATTCCTCTTAGTTGTTATTTCTTTAATACCAGTGTTTTTAAAGATAAGAGAAATTCTTCAAATTGTGGCAATAAAGATTTCCTCCATTTCCTTGTGATGATTTTCTTGGCTACAGGAAGAATAGTCAAAGTTAAATAAAAAAAGTCTTTTTTGAATTTTTAATGTCTATAAAATTTAGTAATATTAGCTCTTTTGTTAGTGTAAAAGCATCATATGACAATGCTTTTAAGAAAATCCTGAATCCTTCCCCAAAATTCAGACAACATTGGACAGCCAAAAATATATGTCACTAACTGGCATTACAATATTTTTACATCTCCTGCATTCAACTTCAGAGTCATTATTAAACTTAGCACCAATATTAGGAGTCAAAAAAACTTGATGAATAAATTTCCAAGTAAATCATTTTCAATATAAAGACCAGGAAGTACTCAAAATAGAAAGAAGAAGTTTTTTGTTTCGATCAGTTAAAGAAATTTGATGTTCCTTTGTAATAAAACTCCAACATTTTAATTTATGCTACTAATATCTATTGCTATTAATGTGTGTGTGTGTGTGATATCCCTCCTGTGAGCCAGTAATCAAGGATCCTGAATCCTCACCACTGAGGGAAGTTCACTTGGAACAAAAATAGATGCACACAGTATTTCCAGATGCAGCTCTCTGCACCAATCACAACCAGTACTCTGTGTCCCTGGTCCAAGTAGCTAACATACACACTCTTTGAGATTTGCTTTTACACACACACACGCACACGCACACACACACACACACACACACACACACACACACACACACACACACACACACACACACACACACGTATGTTACCATACACACAGATAGAGCTTTACTAAGATGTATTATAGCATCTGAAAGCTATAAAACCATTTCAAAACTTCCACCTTTCCAGGGTAGCAATTAGTTCACTGCTAAGAACAATACAGAAGAATTCATAGTCCTGAGTTTCACAAGCATTCACAGACATTTTGTCTCTAGCTGCAACCAGAACTGTAAGATACAATCTTTATGGCCTAAACCAGGTAATTTAATTTCAGACTATTTTTAAAGTTATCTAGACTGAGATTAACCTCTTCTTTTCCAGTATCCTTTGTTACAATATATTAATTTCAACAGTTACAATACAATTTGACATACGGGTGTATTTCTTTTCTGTCCAGCTGGACTTACTGTTAGTACATTTTAATACAAACAGCTTTACAAATATATTTTCAACACACACACATGTACAAATCAATTTGATATACAAATGACATACATTTCTTTACAAAACTCCAGCTAGCTATGCTGGCATATGTTACACATCCACTGCCCTACTTCTCCTGGCATAAGTGGCAATACCTCACATAATTGCAGTGTGTAATCTGGAAATCAAGTTATTCATTTCCTAGTCCTTATAAATAAATTCATTTAAAAAGTTTTAACAATCCCGGAATCCCATCTCTCAAAGAACTAGACAAATAAGAACATTTAGTATGGATTAAAGTAATAGCTAATTGTAAATTAGTTGAATCCTTAGTATCAATATTAAATTCTAGACTTAAAAACTCAAAATATTTAATTTTTGATCATTTAAAACATTGGGACCAGCAAAATAATTGTTGTATTTTCCATTTATGAAGTATATGAATTGATATATTCTTTGCAAGAATTCTACTAAGGAAAATGGTATAAGGGATTCATAACAAAACTCGTAATTAGAATTACCTGAAATTATTTTGTAAAACTCTTTAAGATTTGATTTACGTAATTTGATTTTGTGGGAGGATAAACAATATTTTATATATAATTACATATAAATATCCAAAAGGGATCGTAGAATTTATGATTATTAAAATTAAACATTTTCAATGTATTTATATTAAACAATTAAAATGTATTTGTCCAGTTAATTATATACTTTTATTGTCAAACCAATTAAGAATAGTTTTAAATATTATTGATTTTGCATGTGTATCGAGATATGGAAGTTAATGCCTCTAGAATTCCAAGGTACAAAATGATGATATAAACTCAATCTAGATTTATTTGGATACCATGGAAAATTTAACAGTAATTTCTTTATTCTTTTAATTTGTTTTTTATTAAGTGGCAAGATAAGAGCTTGAGTTATATATAGTATTTTAGGAAATGAAATAATTTTAATTAATTGCAATCTATCTTCAAAAATAATTATGATTTTGTTCCAAGAGGTAATTAGTACTGTAATAGAAGATATGATTTTTCATAGTTAAAATTTAAAATTTCTTCATTAGTCCTTAAATATGGATTCCTGAGTAAAGTAGATTAAATTATTCTTTACCAATTATTTAATAGTCTAGATTTAATAAAATGTCCCTATTAATATGAACGTAATTAGATTTAGAATTATTGAAATGATGATTTGAAATTCTTTGAAAATTTTCTATAACATAGTTTAATTTTTTAGTGTATCATTAGCATTTTGAAGAGTTAATAAAATATCCTCAGCAATTACCATATTTTTTTGAGTTATATTCTTTATTAATCTCTAAGTCCTGCATCTTTGAGTTAGAGTTAATTAGAATTACAAAGCTGTCAATATCTAGATCAAATAATAAGAAAGAGGAGATCCTTGTTTAGTTACTTGTGTTATATTTACAAAGTTTGAGGTAAATGGACCCAATTTTACATAAGCGTTGTTATTATTATAAATAGACTTTAGCATTGAAATAAAATTAAGTAAGAAAATCAGACTGAATTAAACCTTTGAATAAAAAATTGCAATTTAAAGAATCGAATATGTTTCAATATATAAACCAGTAAAGAGAGTTTCCTGTTTTCTACTATTCATAATATCAATAAGAGTGATAAGTCTTTTGATAATATCAGATTCATGTTTGTTTCTTATAAATAAAACCTGATTGATCTATACCAATTAAATTAGGCCAGATAGTTTTCAATCTATCTGCTAAAATGGACATAAAGATGTTATAGTCTACATTTATTAATGAAATAGATCTATATGATGAACACAATTGAGGATTCTTACCATCTTTTTAATTGCAATCAAGTAAATTTCCATGATACTTTCTTAATTCTGAACATCTGTCATGACTTTGTATAAATGTGCTATAATTTTTTTTGAAGAAATAATTTGTAAAATTCTGAAATAATGCCATAATTTCCAGGAGTTTTATTAGATATTTTTTGTACTTTTTGATTTATTTGATTTTTTGTAAAGGAGTGATGTTTTTACAAAATATTAATGACTCACAGATGTTACATCTATTTCTTTATTTGTAATATTTGGATTTAGAGACAATATGTTCTAAAAACTTACAAATGTCTTAAATCTGTATATGAATTGCTAGTTACTGGATTTTTTATTTCATTAATATCATTATTATTAGTTTGAAATTTGATTCTTTTTATGATACATTTTAGATGTTTAGGAGTCCTCAAGTAAGAAGATATTTTATTTTTTTCTATTGCTAGTTCAGTTTTGTGAGAAATCAGTTAATTAAATGTATTGTTAAGGAGTTTTATTTCCTGTTTACTGATGACCAAATTATTCTCTCTTTTTTCCTACTCTCCTTTAGTTTAGTTTGAATCTTTAATAGTTCTCTGTTCTAATCTTTCCGTTTATGATTGCACCAAGTTAATGAATGACCATAAATATAATCTTTGAAAGAGTCCCAAATCATGATTTTATTACCGTCTTGAGTATTATTAGAGGGCATAAAAATATATATTCTAGATCTAAAGTATAATATATGTATATTGCTAATATTCATGAAAATATGAGTACTAAATAATGCACAGCAAAAAATATGCAGCTTTTGATGGCTTTTAAAACACATATTGTTTGAGTATGTAGCCACTGAATCTTCTAAAATAATTTTGTTTTAGAAATTACATAGTTATTCCAATATATAAGCCCATCAATCTTAAAATATAACATTCTCTTCCACTACAGGTCTAAGTAGTTATTGACAACAGAAAATAATAAATTATATAATATAATAAAACCACAAACTGTGAAGACTTAGAATGATAAAAAATAGAGCTTCAATGCACTAAAAGAAAGGCACACTGATGCTGAACAGATATTAAGCTTTTGTTCTTGTTAAGATGAAAGAACTTCCTCAGAATACAGTAGAATGCAATAATCACTAGTTCAAATATGTACAACTCTAGAATGTAAATACCGTAGCCAATAAACATAAAACAGTATTTTTCAAAAAAAAAATAAGGAAACTGCAATTACAATAAAAAGGTAGATCAAAGGACATAACATTAATGGGTACAGTGACTAAGATTCTGAAGGGGGTGTGTCATTAGTTATACCAGCATAGAGCACATTTAATGTGTAAACTCTCATTCAGTCCTGGAGATCCTTCTGCATTCAATAATAACTGCCATTTAAGTTCTCTCAGTTCAAGAAAAGAGTCACTATATCCAAAAAATTTATCAATCTGTTCTAATGCAAATAATTTGAATTTATTGAACTGTATACAGGTCATACTGTGTTTTGTAAGGGCATTACTTTCATTATAAGCTCAAATTGCTCCCAGCATAGGTTCCTGAATCATAGGATGAGGGGGAAGGGGATCCCCCCCATCACTTGTACAGCTGCAGAGGGAGGAGGACCCAACAGAGGACTCATCCATGCTTTGCATGCTAATGTGAAGTATTTTGCTTTGCACACTAATGTGAAGTATTTGAAAACAAAAGTGCGTGGAACTATGTTTTTAAACACAGCTGCCAGAGTCAACCACAGTAAGAAGATGTTTTTATGTGCTCCATTCAGTTATTATGGTGCTCATTCTGCATTTACCTATTATGGGTGTGTGCATGCTATGGCTGGTGGTTAGACTTACCCAGGATCAAACCTTGTACCTTAGGTACAAGGTCCTGTATTCTCTACCCATACCACCACTTGTGATTCAGGGTGTTGAGTTAGCTCTCAACTGTCTATATTTTCACAGAATATTTGACTCAAAATTTGTGGTTGTCTGACAAATCAGTGAGAATGGAATTCACTAAATAATGATATCCCTTTAAGTTTCAGTCTTCCTATCTTTTTAGGACACACATGGTAACACAAAACACTATTTTAGCAACTTTCTAAGATTATACAAGTAATATTTATAATGTGTCCCTGATTTTTGGCCTTCCCCTCCCAAATACATTTTGGCTTTTTCCAGATTTCTTCTGCTGTGAAATTGAGAGATTTAGTTGTGTCAAATGGGTGGTACAGTGGTAGTGTTACCTCATAACAAGAAGTTTTCTGGTTCAATTCTCAGCTGGGCTGCCTTCTATGTGGAGTCTGTATATCATCTTTGTGTTTGTGTTTGTGTAGGTCTCCTCCCATGTTACAAAGACATGTGTCTGGCACATTTCTTCCTGACCCTCTACTGAAAATTGGATTTCTTTCCAAGTCAGATTTTCCCAGTAAACAAATGTTAAATAAATAAAAAAAAATTACAAGGAGCTGAGAGCTTCAGGGGAAGAGAAGTTCAGTGCTGCTTATTCCAAGTCTGTTTGCATTGTAAATAGTACAACAGTTAGTAGCCTTACTTTTGATGTAGAAGGCTGTGGGTTCTACTCCCACAGTATGCAGAGGGGTCGCTGATACTATACTGTGTTGTATGTTAAGGGGAGCGGATGCTGCAGTCCTGTGAATGTCCTCCTTTGGAGGAGTTACCTACTGACTATGAACCTGCTATCAGTTTGCCATCCATTCCCTATTACAATATTACTAGATTATCATTTTTTAATGTAACATAAGCAATTTATTCTTCAAGGGTAAGAGCCACTTTATTTGTAGATGAAACAATGAAATATAAAGTTGTTTCCTAGCAGCAACCTCTTCATTAGTTAGAGATCCCTTTAATGTGGAATTATTTAGATGGTTTACTTCTGCAGTGATTTTGCATATTTACTGATATTGGTGGATTGTAATGACAGAAGTTTGAGAGGCCTTTTATGGTTGAAGTTTTCTGAAATACACAGTTTTGTCATTATTGGTTCATACATTTTGTTTCATTGCTTACTAGAAGACTGTTCAAAACTACAAATTTAAAACACATTCTAAGAACTGGTGCTTTATTATACATGGAATATAATTTAATACAATCAGGAAGGTGAATCAAAGAATGTATACATGTATGCATGGCCCTAAAATGTGTTTGAAAATATCCCACAGGAAAGTGTGAAAGGCTCAAAATCATGGGCATATTTTAACCTTTACTCTTGTTACCAAAGCAATGGATGAAGGTAAAACAGTTCACACCACATTACCTTGACCTGGCCAAGCCTTTTGACACAATCCCCTATTCAGATGAAGTACAAAAGATGAATAATGCAGGAGCAAACACTTGCATCATTAGCTAGCTTGCCAACTTGCTCACAGGATGCAGGAGATCAAAATAGGGGAATAGACCAGTCACCAATGGAGTTATCCAGGGATCAGTGCTGAGACTTTTTCTGTTTGGCATATACCACTCAAAAGTAAAAGGAAATACCAAAGGGCTTTGGCCAGCTATGTTTGAGATGACTGCAAGCTAGTAGCAGTTATTGAATCTCCAAATGACTTAACCATCATACAGAAATCTACTAACCTAACTTTTGACCAACATGTTCCCAGACTCATAAGAAAGTCTTTCTATATTGCACAGCTTACAGATAAATTGATTGTGACTAAATCTAGAGATGTTGTTATCCCCCTTTACAAAGCTCTCATTAGGTCAATCATTTGTATAATGCCCACTTTGGCATGTATCTATCCAGCCCCATGCAACAATTGGAATACCTTCAGAGATACCGTAATAAAAGGATACGAGTCCTAAACAATAGGTCTTGCATGGACCACCTCAAAGATTTATTACTAAACTCAGTATCCTACAGAATGCTTAGAGGTGACATGTCTGGCATACAAGGCATCCTCCAGCCTAATAAAGATGGGCCTACTGAACATCAGCAAGTCAAATGGCATCAGAAATACTCAGTCCAGGTATCTATACTGAATGTTGTGGAGAGATGGATGTATATCACAGAGGCTAACACTGTTCCAGAACAGACTAGCCATAAAAATAAAATAAAGCTCATCCCCCCATATTCAAATGCAACTTGGATCTAAGGATGGGTAATAGAAAATGTACACCAGGATTGCCCCTCATGCCACTAATAGATAGAGGCAGTTCCTAAATGCTGCATCCCTTACATGGGTCCCCTCAAATTATCTATGGGATGATAACAGTTATTCTCACTAGGGCTAATATACAATTATCAGCCATGGGATAGGTAAGACCAATCAGAAAATGTTAATTTGAGCACCAAAAGGGAACTGGATAATCTTAAAATGTCCTCCAAGTGAAGCTATGTAGAGGTAGTAAATAGTGATAAAAGATTGCCCTTTCAGATCAATAAGTGCCCCTCACTCTCTGCCCCCCAGTCTTCAACAGCTTCTGGTGCCTATGGCCCCCAGGTGTTCCTTAGTGTGATCTGATAGCTTGTGTTTGGTTTTACCTACATAGAAACATCCACAAGATATACAAATACCTGCATAAACTACAAAGATTGAATGGCAGTAAAAATATCTTGAAAATGAAACTGTATAGTTGCAATGAGAAAAAATATACTTATCACCTGTAAGAATAAAAGGACAAACAATGCATTTACCACAACAGTGCATGCCAATAGACAAATTATTCATAACAGGAGAATGTAATAAAAAATGTGAGTCTATTTTCCACATGTGAACAAACAGTTCTAGTCTTTTTAAACTTAAATGTAGGTGCATTTCCTAAGGCAGAAATTATTTATGGGTAATCAGAAATAATGTCCTAATTGTTGGAAATAATTTCCTTAATAGCAGACATGTCCCTGCGAATAGGAATAGGGAAATTAAGACATCTGTTGGATGGAGAAGGTTCTGTAATACAGGGTTGGAATCCATATTTCAGAATAGGAAGGTATTTACTATGCCTACCTGCTGAAACTTCTTCACAAATGCTGTCAATTAAAGAAGCAGGGTAGTTCCTGATGGAAAACATACATTTCAGTAATGAGGACTGCACAAAAAATTCTCCGTCATGACTAACCAACCTAGACAGTCTAATAAACTGACCCTTAACCAAATTCTTCTTCATATAGAATGGGTGTTGGCTACTAAAATCCAGAAGGTTGATTTTATAAGTGTCTTTTCTGAATACTGTAGAAAAGATAGAACCAGAGGGAAGTAACACAGTTTTCATGTCTAGAAAATGAACAGTCTGACCCTCCCCGGGATTCAGGACGCTCCATGCAGGAATAGTGCTATTCATGCATGGAGGTGATCATGCCCGTGTAGAAAAGCAGTGCACCTTGCATATTAATGAAGGCATGCTGTTGTATTCTCCACATGAACATGATCCATGTACCAGTGCAAGGGGTGTGTCCAAGCAGTGCTCGCACAGCACACACTTCCCCTGCACTCTAGAATTGCTGTACAGCAATTCCAAAGCAACTAACAGTGCCTGCAGACACTGTTATCATAATATAACAGTGTCTGTGAACAAAATACAGTAAAAACACACAAAAACACAGCACCTCCCCCCCCCCACAATGGTCCAGGACAGATAATGTCCAGAATGGCATACCAGTGTATATGCTTGCATACCAAATAAGTAAGCATGTTCCTGGGAGGAATATTTAAACCAATTCCACCATGTATGATGTAGTTGTCCAGATGTCCTACCCTAAGATGCAGAAAACAATGTGAATACCCTTACAATAAATAAAAATAAAACATATGTTTCTTTTATTTTTTTCCATCCCCAATAAAGTTTAAGAGTAGTTGAGTGTGTATAGCATGGCTGAAACACCCAAAGGAGCTAAATAGAAACATACAACCAAATCAGTCAAAGTAAAATAGTGTAGTGGTTAGAACATTTGAGTAGCATGTAGTCATTCACGGTTCAAGCCCCAATGTCCATTCATGTTTATATGTGAAAACAGCACTAAAAGTATCTTTTTAATAAATAGGTAGTGAATAATATATATTTGTTATCCAGGGTAGTGTAGCAGGTCCAAATGTGAGGTGTCAGTGCAATACAGATTTGAAATCCCCATATAAACACAAGTGTTCCATACAGTATAGCCACAAAAGAATATAATGTAATGAAAGCACATAGGGGGGTGTTATGGAAGGGAAACATATATATCACAAGATTTCATTAAGAAGAAATAAACCCCACAGTCCATAAAATAAAAGCTGAACAGCACTAAATTGTGCTCAGCTATGCTTAGCCTGAGTAAGCATTGCTTAAATCTGTATGCTTAACAATAATTAGCATAGCTAAGTGGATTTGCACACCAGTAAGCAGTGCTTAGCATCTACCCCTTTATGCAATGCAATCTGTGCTAAGTGGGTTTGCCCGTCGCTTAGTTTAGCTCAGCATATTCAAAACTGTCCAATCACAGCAAAGTGTGGGAAATCAGCCTTATTTAAACCTCACAGGAGGGAATACAGCCCATAACCAGTTGTAGCTCATCACTGCAGGTACTATGGTTGGTGTTGGTGAAGGTGTGAGCTTTCGGGCACAGTGCTGGGGCATTCAGGAGTCCAGGGTCATGGTTGGACTCCTAGTACAAGACCATCAAGAGATACTGCTGCAGGACCAGTAACAGGGCTCCCAATATAAAGCAGAGGCCTGGGACCATCTTGCACGTGACGTCACCAGTGCCACTGGCATCCCTTGGACTGGTGAGCAGGTCTGGCACCACTTTCCTGACTTGAAGCATTGGAAGAGGGAGCTCTTGGACCAGTGGGTCCAAAATGCATGGGCAAGGAATGTCCTAGCTGTGTGTAAGTATCAATATCAATAAGTGTTTTCCAAAGTCCAGCCTGTGTATGTGATGGATAGGTATGCATAAATGTTTCTCTATCTCCTGTACAGCTGCAGATAAGAGTGCCGCGAACACAGATGCCCATGCCAGCAGGCTGCTAAGGCTGCGTTGCGAGGCTGGTGAGTACAAATCTAGCTTGTAGTATTCGTGGCAAATAAATAGAAAGGAGTAGAATGTCACCTGTCAGTATTTAAAAATGGGTATGGTTTGTACTGAATAAATGAGACGTTATCAGAGTAATAGTGATCTGCAGGATATATACCAATAAAGGTTTCAGTACCTGTCAATAAAAGTCAAAACCCCAGACTGATCATGTTTACTTTGGTATGCGGTGGTATAAATCAAAATGTGTACAGTTTCTGCACAGCAACTATAGCTCTGAAAGCATTAAATAATCAAGACTCATCCAACAAAGATTGTGGAGTTGCAAAACAGGAGATTAACTATATGAAATGTTACATGCACCAAACTCTGATACCTGAATAGTAATGTGTTAACCAGTGTTTTCTAGAGTGTGCTATGTCAACGTATGAATACACAGTATAATAACTATCTGCCATTCATGAATGGCAGAATGATAATGTCATATTATACAACCAAGAGAATATTAGACAGAAAACAGTCAAGCAAGCAATAGCAGTTTCTCAATTGCTCATTCTGATGAAACACAAACAGGCATGGTTCGAATCCCAGGAGTGGTAGTAAGCTGTATGCATATTTTCACAAATAAATATTTGAATATGTGTAGAAACAGTCAGGCAGTGTTAACAGAAATTTCCTTCACAGGTCTGCCAGGTAAGAAAAGGTATATCTTAGCTGTAAGAGTACTTATACACTGTGTACAACACCCACTGTCCAACCCCAAGGCTGAAAATGACAGCACAAAAAATACATACACAAAGTAGTCTCCTCCAAGAAATGTCCCTCAAGTGTCATGTTGTCACAGCTAGTGGATACTGCTGCCTACACCCAGGGTGACCGATAGAAATCAAGACAGGGTATGGCAGTAGCGCACACACACAAAATGCACACAAA
Source organism: Protopterus annectens (assembly GCF_019279795.1). NCBI lineage: Eukaryota > Metazoa > Chordata > Ceratodontiformes > Protopteridae > Protopterus > Protopterus annectens. The sequence continues at coordinate 943,496,662 of NC_056744.1, read as the reverse complement.
CATACATACATACACACACACACACACACACACACACACACACACACACACACACACACACACACACACACACACACTCAAAGTATGAATGCACATATGTAACCCTGACAATTTGAATATGGGTAGAAACAGTCAGGTAGTGTTAAGAGAAACTTCCTCCACAGGTCTGCCAGGTAGGAAAAGGTATAAATTAGTTACAAGAAGGCTGTAATTATGCACTGTGTACAACACCACTGTCAAAGCCAAAGCAAGCAAAATGACAGCAGATAAGTAATATACACCAGGTAGCTCCCTCCTCCAAAAATCCTCAAGTGTCATGCTGTCACAGCTAGTGGTTACTGCCACCCACACCCAGGGTAACAGAAATCAAGGCAGACTATGACAGTTGCACACGCACACACACACACACACACACACACACACACACACATACACACACACACACACACACACACACACACACACACACACACACATTATGAGTGCACATATGTAACCATGACAATGTGAATATGGGTAGAAACAGTCAGGTAGTGTTAACAGAAACTTCCTCCACAGGTCTGTTTTGTAAGAAGGCTGTAAATATACACTGTGTACAACACCCACTGTCCAAGCCCAATGCTGCAATGACTGCAAGATAAGTACATACACCAAGTAGTCTCCTACAAGAAATGTCTCTCGAGTGTCATGCTGTCACAGCTAGTGGTCACTGCCACGTACACCCAGGGTGACCAATAGAAATCAAGGCAGAGTATGGCAGTAGCACACACACACACACACACACACACACACACACACACACACACACACACACACACACACACACACACACAGACAATATGAGTGCACATATGTAACCCTGATAATGTGAATATGGGTAGAAACAGTCAGATAGTGTTAACAGAAATTTCCTCCACAGGTCTGCCAGGTAAGAAAAGGTATAAATTACCTGTAAGAATGCTGTAATTATACACTGTGTACAAACATGTAATGATTAGAGCAATGATCACTAAATTTGTGAGCAACTGAAGCCTATACAGTTGTTAATTGACATATCTCTCTCTCTCCCCCATCCTATCTGCATCAATAATCTAAATACATAAATCAATGCGTATGCTTTTCACCAAACCTACTGCTGGGACATGTGTCCTATTGTTCTACAAATATTTAAACATTTGACTATTAATGTTCCCTGTTCAAATACTATCATTGGTGGCCTGTTGCTATCAATCTTACCTGCATGATGTTATAATGCCCACTGTGGTCCCATATATGCATGTGTTCTGTTTGCTATTCATCTGTTGCAAATATGTTGTTTTGGGTTAATGGGAATACCTATGCATGCTGTTATAACTAATCCTGGAATGTGTATTTCATGACTAACCAACATATATTATAAAACTGCAACATCATAGCATGTCTGGGAAGGCTGATCCCAGTGGATCCGTATGTCCCACCTCAATTGGTAGTGGCACCAGGCCCCAGCACATCTTTTGCATACCTGTCCACTGAACACATGTAATCTGGTGTAATTGGCTTAACAAAACATTACTGCTGTCCTCACCCCTTTCTCAGGTGTTTGAGTGTCCAAATTCACCTCCAAATTCTGTACAAAGAACAGCTGTTGCTGTATCAGAAATGGACAGCTATGGACCTTCCCTACACCAATCCTGCACATCCCTAGCTGCACTTTTTTTTTTAAAGAAATTAGTGCAGGGTAAAATAAGCTGAGCTAAGCAGCAGTAAGTGAGTTTGTGTGAGTACAATGCCTACATAGATTATGACAGTAGTTTTTTTTTTTAATGTGTACAACTGCTTAAAACTGCCTTACTCACCCCTGTGTCCATCAGCCACTGTTCTGCACAGTCAGAACAATGTACCACTACAACATCTGAGCTGTAATAAAGAATGTTGTTATATGTATATATATATATATATATATATATATATATATATATATATATATATAGTTTAATTTTATAATCTCTAAAAATAATTTCAGCATTTTTTCACCATGAAGATGAAATGAAAAAAAAAATGCATGATGAAAAAAAAATGGATTCAAGATGTATATATATATATATATATATATATATATATACACACACACACACACACACACACACATATATCAGTATATATATATATATATATATATATATATATATATATATATATATATGTAAATATCTGTGCCCATAACAGTCATACCCAGCACCATACCTCTAAACTTCTTAGTGCAAAAATTCTGGACAAAGGCATTCAAAATGGGGGGACAATGGTTCAGGAGCAGGGACATAAAGTACAAAATGCAGTCATAAATGTAGAATGTTCCTACAGGGTTTGTGTCAGCATACATGTCCAGAAGGATGTGAGTTCTGAAACTGAAATGTATGTCATCATTTACAGACAGAAATCCTCACATCATCACAGTGTGATTTACCATAGAAATAACAATAATGATTCTATGGAACAGAACATACATATGAGCAATAATCCTGGGCAGTCTGAAATAATTTGGCCAGTTGAGAGATATGCTCAGAACCCCTTAGTGCAACAAATCTGGACCAAGCCTGACCGGGAGGGTGTAGAGCCATGAAACTGGGAGCATATCCCAAATACTGGAGTAGATAACATGACACAGTTGATGCAGTAACACCCTCCTGTCTGTTGTACCATATACTGACTGGGACAGTCCAAGTCCAAAACCAAATTACACTCCACTACTCATTGACATGCATCTTCACATCATCCCACTGATGTGTCAGACATACACAACACGTATGGGGGCCAGGCAACAGTATATCTCATAAATATCGGGACATAATATCACAGCAGGGGAAACTAAACTGAGCTGCTAGGCATGTCACCAAGTACTGTCTAAACTAAAGGCAGACTGACAAAACACAAACCCAATTTTGCTATGAGGGAATACACATGTAATTACAAATATATCAGGCACTACAGGGATGTAACAGCACTGACCAACAGACACCATCATGAAAGTGCATACCCAGAATCAATCTCACCACATTCAAAGTGACATACTGGTAAGCCACAGGAACAGTAGAGTGTATGGACTGTATGAACAAATTCATCAGCATGTTTGCCACTCAAATACTACCTCTATATTTACTGGCCAAATTCACAGTGTAGCCTGATGCCTGACTGTGGTATGGGACATGTTTTGGTCTGCCTCTACAAACATATACAGCAGATAGAGCACCAGAAGATGGAACAGCATGTAAAGTCAGACAGAAAAGGACCATCACTACGTACAGCTATCCCCCTACACAGGTCAAGTAACACAATCACAATACACTGCTACACAATCCTAACAGTCTGTCAACAATTGCCAGAAATATACAGTCCTCTCAATTGTATAGAGTCCCACAGAATGTCCAGGCTTCATCCTCATATATAAGGCCTTCTACATGTAACATGTCTGGCAGTCTGATACATCACTGGGATAATATCTGGAATGAAGTCCCTATATAATGATATACTACACCTATAGACCTCTTATAGCATTACATCTAGACAAAGCCTGACATATTTGGGGGCAGAGGCCCAAACACAGGGACATTATTGATATATTGCTATCATAAACTGAGAAAGTTGCTGGTGTAACATGGTTGTTGTAACATATCTGTTCTGATGGATATGAGGTCAGAAACATACATAATTTTACCATTATCTGACTGCAATCCTCAGAGTATGCTACTGCATTTCCAAGGCCAAAAATGTGTGAGTAACACACCAAATATAAGTCCAAGGATAGCCCTACATTTGGAAGTCATGTCAACCACTTAACACTATCAGATTTAAGGTCATGCAGAGCAGCCATATCCACACAAACCCTGTCAAACTAGCATTACTTCAACTGTATAACAGCAATACTTACCTTCTGTCCCTATGTCTGGAACATTCTCACCCAGTTTGTTGGGCTGTCTCCACAGTGTTTGTTCTAAGAGGTATTCACAACTACACCCTGTGATGTTGTTTGTCACACACCTAAATGAAGTACTCCTCCCAGGTAAAAGGAAAAGGGGTGACACCCACATGAAGTACTCAGTTATAAGAGTGTGTTTCCATAGGGTTTGGCTTTATTGGCCCAAGGCCGAAATATGCATATCCACAGCTAGTGGGGTTTGGCTTTATTGGTCTGAAGTTGTCCATTAAAATGATGAAACAAGTCAAGGGCATTCAGAATCACCAGTTAGCTGAAACACCTGGTGTTCATAAGGGTCATTTACATATATCCCATGTGCCTCTGATTCAAGAGGTTTGGGAGATCACTCATTGGAAGTTGCAGCTTGGCTGGAGTTTTCATTTAGTTTTTACTGATTGTTTTTTCTGTGTGACCTTCTCACTCATTGTTTTAGTTTATGTGGGATATTTTGCAGTCACCCTAATGATAATGGACATCAGCTGGGTATAACAGCCCTATGTTTTTTATGCTTAGTCAAACACTCTGCTTGTGTTGTGCTGATGAGATCATAACAGGGCTGAAAATGCATATCCACAGCTAGTGGGATCTGGCTTTATTGGCCTGAGTTTGCCCATTAAAATGATGAGACAAGTCATGGGATTCAGATTTACCCATTAGCTGAAACACCTGGTGTTCATAAGTGTCATTTGCATATATCCCATGTGCCTCTGATTCAAGAGGTTTGAGAGGTCACTCATTGGACATTCCAGCTTAGCTGTAGTTTTCATTTAGTTTTTACTGATTGTTTTTTTATTCTGTGTGAACTTCTCACTTATTGTTTTAGTTTGTTATTTGGGATATTTTGCAGTCATCCTAATGATAATGGACATCATCTGGGTATAACAGCTCTGTGATTCTTATGCTTAGTGAAACACTCTGCTTGTGCTGTGCTGATGAGGTCATAACAAGGTTGAAATATGCATATCGCAGCCAGTGGGGTTTGGCTTTATTGGCCTGAAGTTGTCCATTAAAAGAATGTAACAAGTCATAGGCATTCAGAATTGCTAATTAGCCGAAACACCTGGTATTTATAAGAGTTATTTGCATATATCCCACGTGCCTCTGATTCAAGAGGTTTGAGAGGTCACTCACTGAAAGTTCCAGCTTAGCTGGAATTTTCATTTAGTTTTTTTCTGTGTGACCTTTTCACTCATTGTTTTAGTATTCTATTGGGTATAGGAATTATACTACAGCTATACCACATGCAATTAGCAAGTGGGGGACTCCAATTGGTGTACAGGCCATCAGCAGCTCATGAGAATTACCTACTAAAGGCAAGATGCTGCCTATACAACACAGATGTATATCCTATATCTTTCTCAGAGATAGAGAGAGAGACACACACACACACACACACACACACACACACACACACACACAACCACAGAAACAAACACACAGACACACACTGAGACTGATGGAGTATACCAACTGAACTGAAAACAAACACAGCTATGTCAAACAATCAAGCTTGTAATGGAATGTAGTGGGGGGCATGTAAATGTGGAAAACAGGAAGGTCAAACAATATTATGTCTCAACAACACAAGCTGTATTGATATATTGCTGAGCAGAACCTATGACCATAGAAACTGTGTCTGTCTGCAGTGATATAGAACACAGCTCAAGGCCCTGAGTCATCCCACTAAAGGATGGTTCACATATGATCACTACTGGTGTGTATGTTGCACAATACCAACTGTGACACTGCTAGGCCACACCCAGTGCAAATCATACCATCAGTAACTCTGCTATGTCCAGCTCTGACTTGTGCTTCTTTTTTCAATGCCAATGTCTCCAACACATATAACATAGGTGTTCTCACTACCCTCTTTTAGACCTTCCCTATCACTCTTAATGGTACTTGTCTGTCGCAAATCACATGACACTCTTCCTCACCACCCACATCCTGCCCATACTCACGTTGTCACCTCTCCCCCACACTTGCCATTACTCTGAACTGTTGTTCCCAAGAATTTAAAGCTATCCACCTTTGCAAACTGTACCTGCTGCATCCTCACCATGCCTCCATCCTCCTACCAAATCACACACATATAGTCTGTCTTAGTCCTGCTGACCATCATTCCTCCCCCTCTAGAACATACCTCCACCTTTCCAGGGTCTCCTAAACCTCCTCCCTACTCTCACTACAGACCACAATGTCATCTGCAAACTGTACAGTGTAGGGGGACTCCTGTCTGATCATGTCTGTCAACCTGCCCATCACCACTGCAAATAAGAAAGGGCTCATAGTTGATCATTGATATACTCCCACCTCCACCTTAAACACACCCGTCATTCCCAGTGCAGAACTCACTGCTGTAACACTAGCCTTATACATATCCTGTAGTATTCTTACAGATTCCTCCGCCACACTTGACCACCTAATACAATACCACAACTCTTCTCTAGGCATCTTGTCATATGCTGTCTGTAAGTACACAAAGACACAACACAGCTATGTCCGACTCTCTTTGTATGTCCCCATCAACACTCTCTGAGCAAACATCACATTTGCACCACTCTATCCTGGCATGAAACCATGCTGCTGATCAGTAATCTTCACCTCCCTTCTTAGCATAGCTTCCACCACATTTTACCATTACCTCATGCTATGACTGATCAATGTTATCCCTCTGTAGTTACTATAGCGCTGCACACCACCTTTATTCTCATAAACAATACCCAAACACATTTTACCCACTCTGCACGCATCCTCTCACCTCCCTAGATTACAGTAAACAATCTGGTTAAAAAGACCACTGCCATTTGTGTTAAATACAGCCATGCTTCCACAGGTACGTCATCTGGACCAATAGACTTTCCATTCTTAAACATCTTCATAGATATCCTTACATCCCCTTTGATAATCTGTCACATGTCCTGATTTGTCATACCCACATCATCCAACCTTCTCACTTTCTCATTCTCTTCATTCAACAGCCCATCAAAGTATTGTTTCCAACTGCTCAGCACACTCCCCTTGCTAGAGAGTGCAGTTCCACCATTATCCTTTCTCATCCTTATCTGCTGCACATCCTTCCTAGCTACATGCCTCTGTCAAGCCAATTGGTAGAAGTCCTATCTTCCCTCCTTGGTGTCCAGCCTTACATACAACCCTTCAGATGCCCCATCATCAGCCTTTGCCACCACTCTCTTTGCCATGCACCCCATCACCCTATATACCTGTCTACTTTCTGCACCTGTCTACCCTTGGCCAAACTCTTTCTCTGTATACTACCCTGTACTTCCTCATGCCACCAACAGGTCTACTTGTCCTCCATCCTCTGTGCAGATGTCACACCAAGCCCTGTTCTAATCATCTCCCTTACTACCTTGGATGTAGTTACCCAGATGTTTGCTAACTCTTCACTGCCACCCACTGCCTGTCTTAACTCTTCCCTGGACTCAACCTCACCATCACCCTTTCTCACTATCCACCATTTGATCTGTAGTGCTGCCCTCACACTCCTCCCCCTCTTCATGATCACCAGTGTTGCCCCATAGACCAACCTTCCATGCTGCCTAACCACACTTTCCCCTTTCACCACTTTACATTTACCAATCCCCTTCAAACAGGCCTAATTACATAGGAGATAATCTACCTGTGTGCATCTTCCTCCACTCTTGTATGTCACCCTATGCCCCTTGGTCTTGTAATACTATGTATTCCCCACACCCATGTCCAACTTCTGTTGCAAACTCCACCACCATCTCAACTTCTGCATTCCTTTGCTTAACACCATACCTACACATCACTTCTGCATCCCCTCTGTCCCCTTCACCAACATGCCCATTGAAATCTGCTCCAATCACCACTCACTCACCCTTGGGTACACAGATCACCATTTCATTCAATCACACCAAAGTACATCTGTCTCATCCATCACTCACACAATTAGCAGAGCATATGAGCTAACAACTGTAATCACTACCCCATCAACTCTCAGCTTCCTGAACATCACTCTACCTAACAGTCTCATCACCTCCACAAACACTCTTGGCATAATATTACTTCAGATTAATCCCTACACCATGATAGAACTATTTATACCTGACTCCGATACACACCGCTGTACACCCTTCCATCTGGACTCTGGCATACACAATATATCCACCTTCCCCCTGTCCAGCATATCAGCTAGCTCTGTCCCCATGCCAGTCATGCTCACAACATTAACAGTTCTACCCTCACTACCACACACCTAGCCTTTCACCTCTCTACCTGCCATATGAGCATCAGACATCCTCCAGGGTATGTCTGTGAATGCAAAGGCTACTGCACTATAAAATGACATATATGTGTTACAGCAATATGAAGAAAGTGTCATGAATTGTGGTCCATAGTCTACCATGTATGTCCTGCCCTAACAGGTCGACATGGCTGAGTGAGCAGCAAGACTGCCATTCCAGTGTGCCATACTGACATAGAATGGAAATGTATAGCAAGGATTACCTGTGCATATGTATGCACAGGTAGGTGTACCTGGCAGCCTCATAACAACTGACGTAGGATGCAAAATGTCAGGTGAATGAGCTGTACATGTTGTACACATGTGTAACCTTAGTTTCTGTGAATCCAACAGAGTTGCACCTCTACAGCTACTGGTGGTGTCATTGCCCTGACACAGACATGGGTAGTATAATAAGCATGAGTATCACATTGAAATTGTAGAGGTGGCCAACTGTGTTCTGACCCTGTGCCCATGCCTACTACAAGCAGATATATTACCATCCACATAGCTGTATGGCCTCAGCAATACCTTACTTGTACAACCTGTCTCCAACAAAGTAGAGAAAACCCCTCTGCTGGACAGCAGCAATGCACAAAGCACATAATGTGATGCTATATTGGTTGCACAGAGCAAAGTAGGAGCAGGCACCAACTGGGCGGCATGTCAACCTGTGTCTGAGCGAGCATAATAGGTCACAGGTGGATTACTGTAAGGCTAACTATGAGTAAAAATTGGACACATCCACTAAGGACAATCAGAAGGCCATCTTCACATATGTCTGCAGTCTAAGAGGCACCAACCCAACCCTCCCTGTAATAGTGGTGAATCACAGCACATGCACACAGAGCAAAGCTACAGCCAACCTGTTGCAGGTTTAGGGCAGACATCACCACCCTGGATCACCATTACTATAGGTGGATATGCAAAGCACACTCACCCCTCCCTTCATCATCATGGATCAGGTCCAAACTGCCTAATCAAAGTTGACAAAAGCAAGTTCCCGTAGGGCCTGATAACATTCCTATCTGTATCCTACATGAACCCAAGCATATGCTTCCAGCTGCATTACACACTGTATGCAAGAAAAGCCTGAGCACAATAGACATCCCATCTTCAAGGAACATGGTCACTGTCATCCCTCTACACAAATGTGAATGATGAATGGTGGTTTATACAATGTACTGGCCCTCATTGGGAAGAACATGACATCTCAGAACCAGGAGTACAATGCATGTTCATACAGTGCTGCCAGGTACAGGGGTATAATGTATTTGTAAGTGGTGGCTAATGATAGTCCTTATGCATGGCTGGCTCTGTAAAGAACCCTAGGCAATGTCTGAGGTCCTGTGATGCTTTTTCCTATGTATGTCCTCCAGGTGCCATGCAGCTGCAAACGCCTTACACCGATGTGGAGACAGCAACCATCACAGAAGCTGTAATCTTAAACTATGGCATCCTTTCTGGCCATAGCTGGCAAAATCTACAGGAGTGGACTGCCCTGTCAGATGAGATCATCCACAGAGTGAATGTGTTGGGCCATACATACAATCAGGTCAGGCATAGAGCAATTGACCTGATATGTCGTACCCGGCAAAGGGCTGCTGCTGTAGTGGGGGAATGTACTGCTACTGGTGGGGGGCCAGACACACAGGCCCCACTTACAGCAGCAGAGGAGCTCCTTGCCAACCTTGGGGTAGCCTCCACAAAAGCTCAAACACAGGAAACATCAGTTGGATAGGTGGGTGGCACCCTGGCAATAGGCGAAGAGCATCCAGGAAAGGCCAAAGTGCCACATCAATGTAATGAGGTAGCATTTAAACTGACTTCTACAGAGTCTCTAGATGCATATGTCAGTGCAAAATGGATTAGTGGGTGGGGTATAGTAATGCACACAAATGCACATCTACAGTGAAGGACAACAAATTCTGAAATATCATAGTGTGTACTGTACCTGTGCAGAAATGTAGTGTTCATCTGGTAACAATGCCTCATGTGAATCTGCTGACAATACCTCTCCCTCACAACTGCATAGGTCCCTCTATTCTGCACATGGAACAGAAGCCTGAACCCAGTAAGTATGGGGTTTCCCTGTTGTGGCTGACCACTACCTCAGGCATGCTAAGGTTAATGCATGTGACCATGCACACAATTGTTACACTCAACCATTTGGCAATATCTAAATGTTCACCTGTGGTAGTGTTTACTGCATTGCATCATGGAGGTCATGGCAGGGGCCTATTTTCAGATGTCACATATCTGTAGCATACCTCACAACCTGTCATTTCAGGACACCTGGACAAAGACCAACAACATGGGGGGACAAAGGCACCAAAATAGGGTCATATTGGAGAAATCAGTGGTATACAGTGCATATAAATTGTCTACATACCTGTTAGAATGCCAGGTATGTGTGATATACAAAAATGACAGCACAATAGACAAGTTCTGAATACTGCCAACCTTTCATTTGACCTATAACCTGTACAATTCAATTGTAAAGCAAACAAATCTGTCATGGGAACTATAATGGCACATAATAGTACAACAACCTAGATGCATATGTGTGCACAGGCTGAAGCTAGTACTGTGCTGAGGTAGCTTTTGATATAACTACAGCAGTACATCTTACTGGGTACACAACAACCATCAATTACAGAGAATCTCTGATTAACAGCAACTAATGGTCAGCTCTCCTACCAGGATTTTCTCAACATATGCCCATTTGACTGCTACACCCACAACCATGGTTCACATAGAGCTGACGAAGCTGCTAATAGACCACATGTTTGAGATGTATCGGCCTGGAGAAGGGTACCCAAACATTCCCACTGCATTGTACATACCATGGAACACAGTGCAGTCAGCAAAAGGTGGTGAAAATATGGGGCTACAGTGACATTACAAAGGAGTGACCATCTCACCAAAGTTTATGTGAATACAAGACCAAAACTGACCAGGGAGGCTGCCAGGAGCCCTACGGCAACAGTGAAGGAATAGCAGGAATCTCCAGCAAGTACTGGGTGTGTACTGCATGTCACAACAACCTTCCATGGTCTACATATATCCTGCCTATAGGGTAGGGTTGGAAGATGGTAGAAATTCCTCACATCAAACAATATCCAGGCCTGGTGAAAGTCCAAAAATAATACATCAGCTGTCCAAAAAGCAAATGGGAAAATGAGTCATGGTAATATGGTACCATGGTTGTACTCATTGGTCACAATTCTGACAGGTGTGCTTGACACAATATCACCACTGCACAGCACCACAACACCATGGCAGTGTCCTGCTTCAGGGTTGTTGTTCACAAGCTGGAACTGGTGCTGTAGCCAAGTTAGAGGGAATTATGAACAGTTCCAAACACTAGTCCCGTGTGACTCCAAAACATTCTGGTGTCTGCCACATAGCTGTAGATGGTGAAGAATTCCACCTTTCCACACAATGGCCCAAACCATACATCCACATCAAGAATAGGATGGCTTCACCAGAATACATGCAACATTCTGCAATGGCCGAGTCAGAGCCCACACTTACATCCAATAGGATATATGCAGGGTGATCTGAAGAGGGCAATCTGACATAGTTGGATGTGTTTTGCAAGGGAGAGTGTGCAAACATTGGCAAGTCAAGATGTGCCATGCTGATAGACACCTTCCCAAGAGGACTGCATGCTATGATTACATCAAAAGTTGCTTTAGCAGATTAGTACTTTAAGGGCATGCACACTCATGCAACCAACCTATTGTATCTAATTCGGTTACCAGATGTTACCTGTACCTGACATGTATGTTGTTCAGTTGGATTGCACAGGTTATATGTCATTTGAAATTATGGCATTGTTATGACCTGATTTCTGAGGTCTCATTTGATACATCACAAAAATCTGGCAGGTTAACAGGTGTGTGTACACTTAGTAAATCCACTTTAAGCTTGGGAAGTTGATTGAGTAACCGGCTTTGTTTTAAAATACATGTACTGCAGGTTAGGCAGTCTGCACCTCCAAGTAGGACATTACTTAGTGGCACCATTCCACAGGCCAGCTCAGTAATGTATCAGACAAACACAGGAGTTATGAGGAACAGACCAAACATATGAGCCACACATGTAGATATTCAACAAAACCCTGTACAGTTGGGGGGTATGTTTTGTAAGAGTTGCCACAGTGCTATACGGGTGAGCATCAATAATTTACATAGGGTGCAGTGTGTGCTAGGTGAAGGGCCATCACCTACTAACACCACTCACATACCCTAGAGGTGTATATTAGTAGTAATGGTAATTGGAAAGGGCTGCACTGCATGATGCTGAGGGTCCGTTCAGAGTGTGTATGTTATTGTCTTACTGTGTGTTGTGAATGCCCCTAGTTGGCTAATGTGAGGTCTGTGTAATGCCTTTGAGGCACCTTTCCTGTCTGTGTGTGTGTGTGTGTACCAGCAAACCTTATGGTGCCAGTAGTGATTTACATATGTTGTTTTTCCCTCACAGGTGGACATGGTTGCTGTTGTCCCCCCCCCCACTCTGATACTGATGTCAGTGTCGCTGCAGAATCTGACCATGATGATACTCATATTGAGGCCCAGGTGGGTTTGTCAGGGGCTGCTTCTGTGCCATCAGTTGGCATCTCACTGTTGATAATGTCATCCCCACACACAGTCACAATGCCCACACATAACCCATCACCAGTGGCCACAGGTAATGGACAGTTGGTGAGTGGTGGCATGAAGAGGCTACTGTGCTGACTATGGCAAGTGAGGGTCCAGCACTAGCCATAGCCAGAGTGCTGGTGAGGTCCCACACAGGCAGATGGGCAGGGGTGCTCGGAGGAGGATTGCAGCCCATCATTCCCCTGTTGCAAGTGGCAGTCACCAGACGCATATCTCAGGCTATCATAGGGGCACAGGCATGTAATGAACATAATACCAGACATATAAGCAGTGTCATGGATGAGCACAACCCTGGTGTCCATGACAATATGAACTCACTGCAGCCGTCTGTGAGTGTACTGGGGTCATGGATAGATGGGGGGAGACCTTGGCACTCCTCAACTGTGGAAAATCTGTGCTTGAACAATTGGCAGACACTGGCCAGCAGCCAATGTCGCTGTAGGGCAGCACAATGATCAACTGAGGGTCTAAGTGTCCATGCACCATCACATTCCCATGCTGGCAGTACCACCAGCACTACTGAAGGGGGTACTGTCCACGCCATGATTTGACAGGTCATGGCCATGTGATCCTGGTCGGTCTCAACAGGGACACGGATCCAGCAGGCAGCAGTCACCAGCAGGGAGTAGTACTGCATCTGGACTCGACCCTGGTGGTGCCGGTAATACTCTCGACAGGCCCAGTTCTCATATTTGTGGACAGATGGTGAACTGTGCACTCTGCCATGTATGGCCCACAGCTGTCCAAAATACCCCTGTGTAGGGCAACCACACGGTGTGACTGTGTGCATACAAACACACACACACACACACACACACACACACACACACACACACACACACACATATCACCATCAGACAAATCACCTCCACACACACACACACACACACACACACACACACACACACACACACACACACACACACAAACCACCCCTGCATTGCCCATTTAATGAACACCCCTCAAACACAGACACACATGATGTCAACCATGTGGCCCAGCCTAGGCTTCTGGTAAACGCAAACAACACCCTCTGCATATAATGATACTTGTGCCACATCCATGACATCCATACCATCAATGCAGGGACATCTTTATATGGGTCTAATGCACAGGTTTACTTTAGTAGAGTGTAGCTATTTCATGCTGTGTAAGGTGCTGTCATCTGGCATTTGTAATGGGTACACATCAGAGTGTGTGTGTGCCTTTTCAGCCATGATGCATTATTGGTGTTAGTAACACTAAGCAAATGTGTTCTCACATGCTGCACTCTGTTTGTGTTCCAGGTGTCCGTGTGTCAGCAGGATGTGGCCCTGCAGACATAGCCAACACGGGGTATGGCAGTGTAGTAACACATCAACCATATCACTGTCAGGGTACAGCTGTATCTGCACACATTTCCCAGGTCTGTGTAACAGTTCTTGCATGTGCCTCACAGCTTATAGGGCTGAGGGGTTGTATCCCAGTCTATGGTGGTTGACATCAGCTCTAATATTGTGGACAATAGTAAGTGTGGTTGGTTGAACACACCTCAGATTGCTAATACCCTCAACCCCATAGGATACTGTGTCGACCAAACACACAGAGAATACTGTTCACACACACACACACACACACACACACACACACACACACACACACACACACACATGCACGCACAGGATCACAGTTACCGGTGCTGTGTTTGGAACCCCTACCCATCAAGTTGTCGTACCACAGTATTACACAGTTATTGCAGGTGGCACAGAACTACTAGTGTGATGAATGTTACAAGGTACCTGTAAGGTGAATAACATCACATAGCCTTGTGGGTATGACAATGTTGGCTGTACTGAGTGTAAGGGTACTCATAATAGTGTTGCATACAAGTCTACACACAACCACTGATATACACACCAACGTGCATGCACACACACACACACACACACACACACACACACTTGCCAGTACTGACATTAGCAGACCAACCTATTTGTTATTCGTACCATAATATTCCATACTGTTGCACAGGGCTTATAGGGCTGATGAGTGTCTACAGATACCACTATGTTTGATGTGAGCAGTGGACCTCATACAGTAGACTTAGGAAAATGTACTGTGTGCACCATGGCATAAAATACAAATCCATGCCCATCATTCACACACAAGATACTCTTCTCTCACACACATTTGCCAGGACTGGGAGTAGAACCCCTACCTCTCTATTTATTGTTACTACATGTTATGCACTTATCGCACGTGCCACAGAGGGTATGGGACAACACTTGCTCAAAGGTACTTCTAAGGTAAGGGACATCACCAGACCTTACAAATTAAGACAGTGGGTGATGTACTGGGTAAGAGAGGCCACAAAATACTGTAACCTACACATATACACACTTACACACAATAATACACACCCACACACACATTTGCCAGGACTCATACTAGAACCCCTAGCTATATGGTTATGGGTATTATAGTGTTGTGCAGTTACCACACACACCACAGAGCTTATAGGTTGTGGAGTGTCCCAAGGTACCCATATAGTGAATGACATCTACAGCACTTGTAAGGTATGGCAATAGTAGTTGTACTGGGTGAGACGGGCCACCAACTACTGTCACCCACATGTTTACACACTCACAAACACTTTCAGACAGACTAATGCAAACACACATTTTACAGTACTGAGATCCATGGTTTCAAAGAGTCATAGATGTGTACGTGGCAAATGGCCATAGAGGCTTTACAAGGCTAGCCCATGGGAATACATTGGCATCGTGCCACCTGATGATACTCCCCAGTCTGTCTACTGAATACAGTCACTGGAGTGATTCCCAGGGTGGGTATTCTATTCCCCATCCACTCCTCCTGATTTCTGTTGAAGAGGTCCAGTGATGTGCTCGGCCTGACATGTATGTGGCATCTATTCTATAGTGTGGACAGTCTCTGGGTTGTGAACCTGTCCCTCCAGCATGTCCTGTTGATTGTGAGGATGGGGTTGAGGCATCTGAGCATGATGTGTGGACAGATTTGTTTCCTTGGATGTAGCATTCCTGAAAGGGTTAAGTCAGACATGGCTGTATATGTCAGGCAGAGATCGCACCTAAGAAGTCAATATGAGATGGAGATTCATTGCAGTTGTTGGAGTCTGTAAATATGGGACAAGTGTGTAGTACCTAAGATCCTCTTTGTCAGGTACATTTGCAGCCTGTCCTGTTGTTGCTGGTGTCCAGTGGGGTATATGGCAAATGAGCCATAGTACACATTGATTGGCCTACTGAGGGGAGTGTACAGTTTATTTTATTTTATCTATTTATTTTACATCTGTTAACCAGGAAAAATCCAACTGGACCAGGTCCATTTTCAGTGGATGCCTGGGGAGAAAAGCTCCACGATTGACAAGAAGAAAAACAAGTTAATACAATGTGAATAAGTACAAAAAAATACAAACAATGGAAAACACACATATAATATTTACAGGTAGACATGTACAAGAATTTATCACAGTAATTCAAATAAGCTTTATATGATATAACAATATCTTACAATATCTGTAGACAAAATTGTAGAAAATAGAATGGTAGTGACTACATTTGCTATTTTAAATGACTGTTTACATTTCTAGTGAGTGTACACTGAAAGAGATAGCAGGCCAGTGTGGCTTAATTGGAAGTGAGTATATGTAAGTGTGTAAGAACAAGAGTATTGTGGAGGAGGAGAGAAGATATACTAATTTTCAAAGTGATACATGGACAGATCCAGCTTTTCCTGAAATGTGGTTTTAATAGTCTTTTAAAGTTAGAGGTTGTTGTAGCAGAGGATATATTAGTGGGGAGGTTGTTCCATTTTTTAGCTATGATGTGGGAGAAAAGGACTTTGCCTGCAGTATTGTTTGCAGATGTGATACTGAGGAGAGGTTTGTTTGATGAATGGAGAGGGCGACTGGAAGAGTAGGAGGTTAGTAGCTGTTTTAGGGCTGGAGTTTTCTCTGGGTAGTTTATGATGTTGAAGGCATAAGTGAGCTGTAGGTAAGATAGTAGGTATGGGAATTCTAGCCATTGTAATTGTTTTAGTACTTGGCAGTGACGTGTTCTGAAAGGGGAGTTGTTGGTAAATTTGGCTATTTTATTATAGCATGACTCTAGCTTGTCCAGGTGTGATTTTTTAATATGTATCAGGATTGGAGTAGCATTGGTAAGTGTTGATAAGAGGTGAGTTTGAGCTAGAGTTAGTCTTGCTTTGTCTGTGAGGAAGTTTTTGTGTCTATAAAGGGTTCCCATTTTTTATGAACTTTCTAGATAAGATAGAGAAATCAGTGGGAGTAGTTTTAGTTTTGTTAGGGGTAAACAAGAGAAATTTTGTTTTGTTGAAATTTAGGATAAGTTGGATGTCTGTGATCCAAGTTTCAATGGCAGAGAATGATTCTTGGGCTTTCTTTTGCAAGGTGTTGACAGATGGGGCTGCACAGATGAGTGTAGAGTCATCTGCATACTGTATTAGTGAGGCTTGTTTAGAGGCGGTGCATAAATTATTTGTAAAAATAGAGAAGAGAAGTGGGCCTAATAGTGAGCCTTGTGGTACCCCTATGGAGTTAGGGAGAGGGGGGTAGTTGATTTAGCCATTGCACAGATTGTTTTCTGTCTGATAAGTAACATTTGAACCAGGAGATAGCAGGAGAAGTAAAGGATAGTGAGTGGAGAGCATCCAATACTTTAGGATGCAAGACCATGTCAAATGCCTTTGACAGGTCCAAAAAGATAGCAGATACATAGTTATTGTTGTTTCTATGATAGTTAACTTGATTGGCAAAGGAGAGAAGGACAGAAGTAGTACTATGGTGAGGCCGGAATCCGTGTAGGGTGGAGGAGAGAAGACTGTTTGTTTTCAAGTATTGCATGGTTTGGAAATGTATGCATTTCTCTAAGAGCTTGGATAAGGGGGATAGTATAGCTATAGGCCGATAGTTGGAAAAGTCATAAGATTTTCCACCTTTATGCAGAGGTATAATGTAAGATATTTTCCATAGTTGAGGTACATAGGCTTCTTGAATGGACCTGTTTATTAGGATTGAGACTGGGTAGGATAGGGAGTCAGCTGTGATTTTTAGGAATTTTGCAGGTATTCTGTCTGCTGTAAGAGTAGTAGGTTTTAGGGTGAGGAGGAGTTGTTTGATTTTAGATGTAGGGACAGGCAAGAGAGAGAAAGATGGAAGATTAGTAGTGCTTCAGGGAGAGATTCCTGCAGTTGTGACTAAGTTGTTAGTGTTAAGTATTTGGTTGGACAGAGTTTGGATTGAGGTTTTGAAGTGACAGTTAAACTGGGAAGCTACATCATTATTGTTTGCATTGGAGGTGGTAGGGGTGGGGGTAGCAATAGTGCCAGGTTTCAGTAGGGAGTTGATACTATGCCAGAAATTTTGGGGATTATTTGGGTGTTTGTTTTGGAGATCAAAGAAGTAGTTTTGTTTGTCTAGTTTAGAATGTTTTTTAGCTAGGTTCCTAAGTTGGTTATAGTTTTGTTTAGTTTGACAGTTGTTTTCTTGTTTCCATTTCTTCCAGGCCTTGTCTCTGGTTTTTAGTAGGGCTCTTGTGTCCCTGCTTAATAAGGGAGCATAGTTAGTTTTAGTTTTGATCTTTCTCTCTGGTGCAATGGAGTTTAGAACTGAGATAAATATGTTATTAAAGTAGTCTACTGCCTGATCAAGGTGAAGGATGTTTAGAGGCTGCCAGTTACATTGCTTTAGAATGCTATTTAGGTTGTCTGTGGTACAGTTGCGATCATCTCTGATTTGTCTATAAGTAATGAATTTTTGACTAGTTGTGAGTTTCCTTAGGAGAAAAGTGGGCAGATGGTTACTGAGTGTATCTGGTAAACAACCAGTCTGGTAGTGGTGTTAGGGTTATTCACTAGTGTCCAATCAATAATGGTTTGTTTTTAGTTTCTTTTATCAATTCTGGTGATTTCCAGAATTAGTTGGGTGAAACCATAGAGGTTTGTTTGGTTAGTGGGGTTGCTGGAGCTGCAGGCTAGCCAGTCAGTATTAAGGTCACCTAATAAGATTGTTTCTTGAGGGGAATTCAGATTAAACCATTGAAGGATTTCTTCTATGACTAGTTAATTATTTCCAGGAGGGATATAGCAGCACAGAATGTTAATTATTTTATCCTTGTTTAATGGTAGGGTAGAGGCTATGATTTTGGCACTAGGAAATGTAGGTAGAGGGGTATGGAATGGCTTTAGGTTTATTTCATTTTTGAAAAGTATTGCTACTCCACCACCTTTCCTATTTGTTCTATCTAGCCTTATGATGTTATAACCTGGTGGTAGGATTTCTTCACTAGGGATGTGTGGTTTTAGCCAGGACTCAGTAATAGTTAGAATATCAGCAGAGTAGTGAGTAATAAAAGCATGCAGTTCTTGGAGTTTGTTGGAAATACTTCTAGTGTTGATATTAATGATTAAGAGATCAGTTTGAGATCTTTTGGGGAGATCAGAGGAAGAGGGTTCTGGGTTTGGGTGTATGTCACCAGCGATAAGGAGTATTTTGCTGAGTTTGAAAAGGTGTTTGATGGCATAGGTTAGGCTAGAGAGGGATACATAAGCTGCTTTCTTATTGATGGTTGATAGAGGGTTGGACTTTGGAGTGTGTAGGATACTATTGTTAAATAGTGTTGGACAGACATTGAAATGTATGTGGGGGTGGTTGGTTTTTATAGTATGCATTGTATGGAAGGAGGTATTGTCTAGGAGGAAATTTGTTTGTATGGATGTGGTGTAGGAGGGGAAGTAAGGGCAAGTAGGAGTGGGGGTAGAAGGATTTGCATTGTAATTTAAGTATGAATGGTAGAAGTAGTGTTCTTGTGAGGTGGGGATGGGGTGTGGTCTATGAAGGTGGTACTGATAGTCAATTGGGACAGATAATTGGAGGAGGAGGTGAGTCAGGTGATTATGGTTAAGTATAAGTCTAGAGGTAGTTGGGGTGGGTGGGAATAGGGGGTAGGGGAGCAGAGTGAGCCCACAAGGCAAATGGACCTGGTGCAAAACCAGCAGAGGTAGGTGCCAAAAAAGTATCAGTGGTTGCAGGCAAGGGCAGTGCACTGATAGAGTGATAGTGACTGTAGATAATAAGTTATTTAATTAACTTTATAGGCCAGAGTTTAAGGATATTACTTAAAATTCTAAAAACAGCCAGGGTAAAATGGTAGTCCTGGAAAGGGCACTGTAATGATGATTTGGGCTAGAAAGCCTTAAGTATGCTGTTTAGGTGAAGGCTCTTTGGGATGATTTGTGGCTGTTTGCTGCCACCTACCATGAAAGCTCGGGAACTCTGCGAGTGTGCACACTGTTGGGGCTCAAACTAAAATATCACAATTACACTTAGTTCAGCGTGAGTAGGGAGTTAGATAACATTTCCTTTCTTAAAGGACCAAAAAGTTAAACATCAGGAGCTTACATGCACTTAAGTTTGCACAGAGCACAATTTTCAGGGAGTCTAGGACCTCCGCTTGTTTTGATTTTATTTTTCTTATTTTTCCGATCACTGGGTTGCTTTCTTTCCTGGGTGGGAGGGAGTTTAGACTGAGCTGGATGGAATAAAGAGACAGTAGGTGTAACATTAGACTATCTTGTGGAAATAGTCAGATTAAAGTATAAAGAGTGTAGGAGGTGAGGATGGTTGAGTGTGGGTGGATAAGAGAGTTAAATAGAGTGGGAGAAGGTAAGTGCGGATGCGTGGTAGCAGGTATAGTGGCAGAGACAGTGCATGCGGTAAAGACAAAGAAGAGAAGTACACTAAAGAGCACTTGGACATACGTATAAAAGATACACAGTGTTACAATATAAGGAGCAGTACAAAGGACCTTTTCATTCAGTAATAATGGCAGATAAGATGCACAATATTCAAACAACACAGTTCATTCAAAACATCAGAAATTCAGGGTTTTAGTTCACGCTATCGCTAAACAGGCAGATAACTGCATACTATGCGATGATGGCATATATTCTTTTGTAACCACAAAATGCTACCAAACACACCACAAAGGTCCTTCCACGTAAAACGAAATGTAAAAACAAAATAACTGAGAAGGGCCACTTATGCAGACAGCACAAATATTGCCTCAATACGGAAAATGCAAAGGTCAGTTTTATACACACAGTACCTGTATTCTGTTGTTAATGTCAGAGTGCAGTGTTCCACGCTGTTCAGCTTAAACCACCAACGACAGGCACACCTTGCTTATCAAAGCAAAGTTAAAAAGATAATTCCAAAACACAGTTCCAGCTGTTCAGCTCCAAGCTCAAATGGGCAACCCAAGCTGCTCACAAATAAGTCCTGATAACTTTTAAAAGTAAAACTCCGTCTAACAATGCTTGTATAACATCAACTTCAAAAACAAGCGTTAGGCGGATTCTAAAACAATACTTTTATTATAAAAAGCTCGACACAAGTCTTTTCAAGCCAACAAACAGTTTACAACAGGAAGACACATGCTTTATATTCATCAATTGTGATGTCATTTCCTATTAAGAATCTTAAAGTCATACTCTCTCAGCAGGAGTTCATCTAAATCAACTGTGTATGTGTTTTAAATGCAGTTACCATATTCAACAGTCATACACATGATAATAGATTTCTCTGCAGAGCAATCTATATACAATCTTTATGCATATAAAAATTATTATTTAAAACTTTTTAAAAAACATTTAGAGTATTCAAAATGAAGTTGTAATGACTAGCATGCTACTTGTCAAGGTGCATGCTGTGCTTCATATTCCAACAAATTAAAGTGAAGTGTCTACTGAATTTTTTTACAGTACTTTACACTCAAACAATATATCCAAGATATTTTTTTGCATGGAAATATAATTTCCTTACGGCAATCCTATATTATTTAGTATGATATGAAGATATGAAATTTAAAATCAATTATATAAGAGTAAAGACACATATAAAACATATAAAAAGTATAAAGAATGTCTACCCTATCATCATATTATTACTAGTAGTAATAATATATCTACCAATTACAGAATAATTGGTAGTATGACATAGGTCCTTTATCTCTCGGTAATCAGGTCATTTAGGTTAGACTGACTATATTTATATATATGAGCATTTAACATACAGAATATAATTCAAAGTATAATACATAATGTATAAAATGTAACTTGTAACAACATATATTACTAGAAGGCAACCCATTATGAAACAAGAACTGTCTTTGTTCTCTAACAAATAAGAGGGACGTGCAACATATGGTACATAATATGGAGTGTACACTGTATATCAGGGTTTACTATAGAGAGACCAACATTCTCATTACCAATGCTATCATTTTCTCTGCTTTGGGGGATAGAGGGAGAATCCCACTTATCGTAGGTAGACATACCACTCTAATATAAAGACTTAATATATGGATTTTATGATAGTCAAATGGGTGTACATCAAGTATGGGCACGTATGCCACACTAAGACGTTATTGATGGAATCATCTAATAATATATGTTGTTACAAGTTACATTTTATACATTATGTATTATACTTTGAATTATATTCTGTATGTTAAATGCGCATATATATAAATATAGGCAGTCTAACCTAAATGACCTGATTACCCAGAGATAAAGGACCTATGCCATACTACCAATTATTCTGTAAATTGGTAGATATATTATTACTACTAGTAATAATATGATGATAGGGTAGACATTCTCTTATACTTTTTTATATGTTTTATATGTGTTTTTACTCTTATATAATTGATTTTAAATTTCATATCTTCATATCATACTAAATAATATAGGATTGCCGTAAGGAAATTATATTTCCATGCAAAAAAATATCTTGGATATATTGTTTGAGTCTAAAGTACTGTAAAAATTCAGTAGACACTTCACTTTATTTTGTTGGAATATGAAGCACAGCATGCACCTTGACAAGTAGCATGCTAGTCATTACAACTTCATTTTGAATACTCTAAATGTTTTAAAAAGTTTTAAATAATAATTTTTATATGCATAAAGATTGTATATAGATTGCTCTGCAGAGAAATCTATTATCATGTGTATGACTGTTGAATATGGTAACTGCATTTAAAACACATACACAGTTGATTTAGACGAACTCCTGCTGAGAGTATGACTTTAAGATTCTTAATAGGAAATGACATCACAATTGATGTGAATATAAAGCATGCGTCTTCCTGTTGTAAAACTGTTTGTTGGCTTGAAAAGACTTGTGTCGGCGCTTTTATAATAAAAGTATTGCATTTTAGAATCCTAGCAACGCTTGTTTTTGAAGTTGATGTTATACAAGCATTGTTAGATGGAGTTTTACTTTTAAAAGTTATCAGGACTTATTTGTGAGCAGCTTGGGTTGCCCATTTGAGCTTGGAGCTGAACAGCTGGAACTGTGTTTTGGAATTATCTTTTTAACTTTGCTTTGATAAGCAAGGTGTGCCTGTCGTTGGTAGTTTAAGCTGAACAGAGTGGAACACTGCACTCTGACATTAACAACAGAATACAGGTACTGTGTGTATAAAACTGACCTTTGCATTTTCCGTATTGAGGCAATATTTGTGCTGTCTGCATAAGTGGCCCTTCTCAGTTATTTTGTTTTTATATATTCTTTTGTGTTTTCCTGGTACCCAATAGCAGCATTTACGTAGGGCAAACAGAGAGAAAAGGTTTGTTTGCCACATTCATTACATGCACATAAGTATGCGGTTCCGTATAGATAGGCTGTAAGGTAATAACATATACTTGGCTGTAGTGGTACTAAGAGGTGCGTGCTATCAGTCTATATTGATTATTTGCATCAGATCTAACAGCTGGCACTGTAAATCCTTACATATGGTAGCAGTATTTAAAGGAGAGAGATGCACTAGGCAGTTACTATTGACCTCGTTCAATCAGCAGTCACTATAAATTAGCGGCAGGGGTGCATATAATGCAAGAAAACCCAGCTAGATTCCCATATGGGAAAATACGCAATGCTTCCTCCAGAGTGAATTAAAGGCCTTGGTGTGGTGCATTTTAAATCCAATTCAGTAAATATAAAGTAAAAATTCAGCCAGTTCAGAACCTACAGTACATTCTATAAAGTAGCAGTAAGCACATGTATCAGCTTGCATAGCATTTGTAGAACACGTCTTAATAAAGAGAAATAAACAGACATTAAGTAGCAGGGTGCCTTACCAGTATACACATACCAGGTTGGGAGTGGAATCTGTTCAAGTGGGTGAATGGTCTTAGGGGAAAGTGCGGCGGGAAAATACCTGTATATGTAGAGGAGAAATGTGAGGAGGGGGAGGGATACTCGATTGTGATAGGAAGGATGTGTGCAAGGTACTGGGATTGAGAGTAGGACTTTGGGGAAAGGGGTGGGAAATAATGAAAGGTACACCCCACCCCCAGGAGATGTGAGCTCCAAAAAAGTATCAGCGGTTGCAGGCAAGGGCAGTGCACTGATAGAGTGATAGTGACTTTAGATAGTAAGTTATTTAATTAACTTTATAGGCCCGAGTTTAAGGATGTTACTTAGAGTAAATTCTAAAAACAGATAAAGTAAAATGTTAGTCCTGGAAAGGGCACTGTAATGATGGTTTGAACTAGAAAGCCTTAAGTAGGCTGTTTAGGTGAAGGCTCTTTGGGAAGATTTGTGGCTGTTTGCTGCCACCTACCGTGAAAGCTGGAGAATCCTGCGAGTGTGCACGCTGTTAGGGCTCAAACTAAAATATCACAATTACACTTAGTTCAGCCCGAGTAAGGAGTTAGATAACATTTCCTTTCTTAAACGACCAAAAAATTAAAAAGGAGCTTACATGCACTTAAGTTTGCACAGAGCACAATTTGCTGCGAGACTAGGACCTCCGCTTGTTTTGATTTTATTTTTCTTATTTTCCCGATCACTGGGTTGCTTTCTTTCCTGGGTGGGAGGGAGTTTAGACTGAGCTGGATGCACTTAAGTTTGCACAGAGCACAATTTTCTGGGAGGCTAGGACCTCCGCTTGTTTTGATTTTGTTTTTCTTATTTTCCCAATCACCGAGTTGCTTTCTTTCCTGGGCGGGAGGGAGTTCAGACTGAGCTGGATGCACTTAAGTTTGCACAGAGCACAATTTGCTGGGAGACTAGGACCTCTGCTTGTTTTGATTTTATTTTTCTTATTTTCCCAATCACTGGGTTGCTTTCTATCCTGGGCGGGAGGGAGTTTAGACTGAGCTGGCAGCATACACACACCACGTTGGGAGTGGAATCCATTCAAGGGGGTGAATGATCTACAGGGAAACACTGTCATTTTACTTCCCTGAGTCAGGAGAAGTGACACATGGAATGACTTTCGGAAAACAGTGGCACTGTGGGGGTCACCATAGAGTTCACTGTCAACCTGTGTTCCCAGTTCTGTTATAGCTGTTATACATCAGTATTGTATATACATCAGTATTCAGTGGACTACCATCAATGTATTACTTTATGGGAGCCATGTCGTGCCCAAAGGGGATGGTGGCACATCATCTAGCATTGAGCTTATGTCCAGGGTTCTAACAACAGTCATAGGTCTCAAAGAGGCCTTTGTGAAGGATGTCAACCTCACATGGGGGGTAATAATAGCACCCAGCTTGTAGTCATCTGCAAACATTGTCAACCAGGGCTCCTTTGTACAAGGCTGGTCCTCAGAGGTGTAGATCCCAAACATGAGGGAACTGAGGTCCACAACCTGTGGGACTCCACTCGTGAATGTTTGGCAGTCTAACATGGAGTCAGTTGCTTTCACACTGTAGCTTCTATCTGTGAGTCGGTTTGCAGGCCACCAACTGATGTAGGTGTGGCTGCCTACCTGACTGTGTCTGTGTATGACTCCTGAGTGGGGAGTGATATCCAGGGGTGAGATGGGCCACTTATCTTATCTATTCCATACTATCACATAGTTATTGCCAAGGCACAATGCTTACAGGGCTGCAGAGTGTCTACAGGTCCCTCTACAATGGATGACAACTGGGTGCCTTGTAATGTGGACACTGGGACATATACTGGGTGGGCAACAGCAAAAAGTAGCAAACCCTGCCCCCAATGGATATGGTTCTCACAAAAACATAACAACCTTCCACAGACAGTGCACTGTTCACAAACACACACACACACACACACACACACACACACACACACACACACACACACACACACACACACACTTGCCCGCAATGAGATTAGAACCTTATCTATCTATTGATTGCTACTACAGTGTTATGCATTTATCACATGTGCCACAGAGCTTATAGAGTGAAGGTTGTCCAAAGGTACTTCTAAGGTGAGGAACATCAGCAGCCCTTGTAAAGTATGGCAATGGGTGTTGTACTGGGTGAGAGAGGTCAGGCCACAAAATACTTTAAACTACACATATACCCACTTACACACACACACACACACACACACACACACACACACACACACACACACACACACACACACACACACACACACACACACACACACACACACACACACACATTTGCCAGAACTGGCATTAGAATTCCTACCTAACTAGTTATTTGTATTTTGCGCCACAGAGCTTATGGGGCTAAGGCTTGATGAAAAAGACTTCTAAGGTGACTATCTGCAGAAATGCTAAAGTCGAGAAAGGGGAAGCATACTGGGTTTGAATGGACCCAAAAGCTTTAACTTGTAAACAAACACACACAGACACAGTTTGTCATTTGCCAGGACTGAGATTAGAACTTCTACCTAGCTAGTTATTTGTACTATAGTGTTATGCAATTATCGCACATGCCAAAGAGCTTATGGGACTGAGGCCTGCAAAAGAGACTTCTAAGGTGACTGATATCTGCAAGAGTGCTAAAGTGGCACAGGAGAAGTGTACTAGATTTGAATGGACCCAAAATTTTGAGCTTGTATATACACACACACACACACACACACACACACACACACACACACACACACACACTTGCCAGAACTGGCATTAGAATTTCTACCTAACTAGTTATTTGTATTTTGCGCCACATAGCTTATGGGGCTAAGGCTTGATGAAAGAGACTTCTAAGGTGACTGCTATCTGCAGGACTGCTAAAGTCGGGAAAGGGGAAGCATACTGGGTTTGAATGGACCCAAAAGCTTTAACTTGTAAACAAACACACACAGACACAGTTTGTCATTTGCCAGGACTGAGATTAGAACTTCTACCTAGCTAGTTGTTTGTACTATAGTGTTATGCAATTATCGCACATGCCAAAGAGCTTATGGGGCTGAGGCCTGACAAAAGAGACTTCTAAGGTGACTGATATCTGCAAGAGTGCTAAAGTGGCACAGGAAAAGTGTACTGGATTTGAATGGACCCAAAATTTGCAGGACTGAGATTAGAACTCCTACCTAACCAGTTATTTGTATTATAGTGCTACACAGTTATCACATGTGCCACAGAGCTTATGGGGTTGAGTTTTGACAAAAAGGACTTCTAAGGTGACTGATATCTGCAGGACTGCTAAAGTAAGGAAAGGGAAAGTGTACTGGATTTGAATAGAACCAAAAGCTTTAACTTGTAAACCCACACAAACACTTTGACATTTGCCAGGACTGAGATTAGAATTCCTACCTAACTAGTCAGTTGCACTATAGTGTTACACAGTTATCACACGCGCCACAGAGTTTATGGGTCTGAGAACTCACAAAAGAAACTTCTAAGGTGACTAATATCTGTAGGACTACTAAAGAGGGAAAGGGGATGTATACTAGATTTGAATGGACCCAAAAGCTTTAACTTGCAAACACACACACTTTGTCATTTGCCAGGACTAAAATTAGATCTCCTACTTAACTAGCTATTTGTACTATAGTTCTATACAGTTACTGCATGTGCCACAGAGCTTACAGAGTGAGACTTGAAGAAAGGGACTGCTAAGGTGACTGATATCTGCAGGACTGCTAAAGTAAGGAAAGTGAAAGTGTACTGAGTTTGAATGGACCCAAAAGCTTGAACTTTAAACACACACAAGTATTTGACATTTGCCAGACTGAGATCAGAATTCCTACCTAACTAGTGATTTGCACTATAGTGTTATGCAGTGATCACACATGCCACAGAGCTTATGGGGCTGAGAGCTGATGAAAGAGACTTCTAAGGTGACTAATACCTGCAGGACTGCTAAAGTAAGAAAGGGATGTACACTGGGTTTGAATGGACCCAAACACTTTAACTTATAAACACACACACACACACACACACACACACACACACACACACACACACACACACACACACACACACACACACACACACACACACACACACACACTTTGACATTTGGCAGGAGCGAGAGTAGAACTCTGACCTAAGTATTTTTTGTACTATAGTGTTACACAGTTATTGCACATGCCACAGAGCTTATGGGGCTGGGGTCTGATGAAAGGGATTTCTAAGGTGACTGATATCTGCAGGACTGCTAAAGTGGGAAAGGGGATGTATACTGGGTTTGAATGGACCCAAAAGCTTTAACTTGTAGACACACACACACACTCACTTTGACATTCACCAGGACTAAGATTAGAACTACTACCTAACTAGTCATTTGTATTATAGCGTGATGCAGTTATCACATGAGCCACAGAGGCTGAAGCTTGATGAAAGGGACTTCTAAGGTGACTAATATCTGCAAGACTGCTAAAATGGGAAATGGGATGTATACTGGGTTTGAATGGACCCAAAAGCTTTAACTTGTAAACACACACAGACTTTGACATTTGTCAGGAGTGATATTAGAGCTTCTACCTAACTAGCTGTTTGCACTATAGTGTTACACAGTTACTACACATGCCACAGAGCTTACAGGACTGAGGCCTGATGAAAGGGACTTCTATGGTGACAGACATCTTCAGGACTGATAAAGTAGAGCAAAGGGAAGTGCACTGGGTGGGAAAGACCGGTTCATTCCTAGATCTTACTGATCTTTCTCTAAGTGTATGAGCATGCCCAGTGTGACCTTCTATAGTACATGTGGGACTCCATTCCAGGGATTGTTTTACTCTAGTCCTGTTTGTTTTGTGCTACAGCCATACCTCTCAACCTGTTGGTGCAGGATATCTTGAGATAGCCTATCAAAATGGGGGGGACAATGGGCCATATGGTGATTGTGACTATTTCTCTCAGTAAGGTATGAGTTGTTGGTTTACAGGGTTTGTTTTAGCAGACATCTGACATATATGCCATTTGACACTGTCATGTATTGTTTCAGTACCTTGTGACATACCTCCTCAGTTCATCACAGTGATTTACCAGGGGAATACAGGATGGATGATGTACACACCAAAATTATGGGCCAAATGCTATGCATTCTTGCACAATCCAGCCTGTTCCGAGGTATGCCTATGAGCAATTGACTGCTGGAGCTTTGGAAATGGTCCAGAACCTTGGTGATATATTATAATGGTGGAATCCCTGTGCATTTATGTTCTAGCCTAGACTGATTTCCAGTCCATAGTTGGGTAATATAAGTCAGACAGGATCAGGGGGACAGGCAGACTCCAGATAGATTTGTAGGGGATAAGATAGGGGGAAGTGTACTGGGTCAGATATGTTTGCCTATAGCTATCAGTGCTTTGCATAGGGGTCTACTCAAAGGTTGACTGCACTTGGAGGGTTGTGTGTGTGTCAGACTGTTTGACCAGCCTGGAGGTGTGTGTTTGTCTGACATATATGTATGGCCCACCTCATTTTGCTTACCTGGCCACATTTTGGGGTCAGGATGTTGCACAAGATGAGTGATCATGGAAGGGTGTATTACTCCCCATGGCTGTGGGCCAGGGTTCTGTGGGTGCTAACATGTTACCATCTTCCAGGGTTAGGACTGCCTACAATGAGTGCATTCCCATGTTTAGACTCCTAGCACTGCCTGATGACTGTACAGAGTATCACAGAATGTCTACATTCATGACTCATATATCTTGGTTAAGCAAACACCTGTGGTTTTCAAGGAAAAGTGTTTGCAAGTCATTCAGGGTTGAAGTCAGGTATTACTATCAGTTGACATTGCAGTTTCTGACTTCATACCCATCAGACATTCCATGCTACTACAATCATTCCATCAACTTTATTACATTATTAGAGCAGTATTTCAAAGGTGTCCTTCTCTTTGGACCTTTTTCACCTTATTAGTCATGGCTTGGCCAGATTTCTGGCTCTCTGACACTGGCAGGTTTTCTCCTAGCATTTAGCAGCATGGCATTTCTTTGCATTTTGTAGACTGTGTTATGTTGGTGTAATGGACCTCATGACACTCTCTAACAGGGCACTGTGGGTGAGGCATGGGCATTTGCCACAGGCCTGTAGGCCAGGTGTGACAGATGCAGGCCATCTGTAGCAAGGCAGTGCATTCTGATGATCATATGTTCCGAGGCTGCTGGCAGTGGACAACCCCCGGATGGCACCAGTAAGTTGACTGTGGGTGTTAGTGAAAATTGCTTTCTGTTTGTGTTGAGCCATCACTCTAGTTGACAGCTGGATGCTGCTTAAGGCTAGGGACATATTACTGCATTTCTATGGGACTATGGGGGAGGTGACACATCTGTACACAATACACATTTGAAGAGACTGTGCTGATATTTGCTTAACATTTTGGTCCCATTTAGCATAGTGGTATTTCCTATCTTTCAGACTGCAGGCATAACAGTATCGACCACAGGTCAGATTGTTCTGGCATAGACATTTGTAGTTTCAGACTTCTTACCTTTCAAAGCCATACTGCCACTGCCAGACCTGCTATGATATTACTGTGTAAACGTCTGTAGGTGAGGCTTTCATGGATGTGGCCATGTGTGGCTCTTTGCCAGGCATTTCTGTATGGTTTTCTACAGCGGATCTGCTGGGTGAGGCTGGGGATGGGGATGGGACCCCCACTTTGACATCCATGCATGTGACCTCTGACCCCCCAGTTATTTGGCTGACCACATATACTGCAGTGGTATTTGTCAACTAGGGTGGTATTGCATGGTGTGGGTAGGCCAGTACTGGGAATACACTTCCTGCTATCCCAACAGAACTGTCAGTTGTTTGCTGCTATCCCAGTAAGCCACCCCATTCCTTTGCATGCTTGAATCAATACCATAGATATGCTATCAGAATATTTTACTCCATTCATTAATTTTGTTGAGGAGACTGACTTACTTTGTGCCTGAGGCTGTTGTGAGGATGGTGCTTGAGGGCTGACTATGTCAGACGCACATAGTGCACTATACATGGTAGGGTATAGGTGGTGTGTTGTTTGGCATCTATTTTACTGTGTGTGTGTGAGTCAGAGATTGAGATCAGTCCCTTGGGTCCTAAAGTGTCAGTGTATGTGCTATGCATTGCCTCTTTGCCAAGGACAGAGCATATGGGGCACACCTCCATCTGCCTACAGGGCCAGCCTCAGGATGTTCCTCCTCTGAGTCACTTCTGTGCCTGTGGAGACCTTGGCAATTGTGGGGGGGGGGCTGTGTGGCCCTTCCCCATTTTGTTCCTGCTGCAGCTGTTTCCACAGGATCATATTGTGCAGCATGGCGCATACTGTGAACATGTGTGCACATGTGGCTGGAGAGTACTGCAAGGCTCCACTGGATATGTCAAGGCAGTGGAACCGTGACTTAAGTATCCCAAACACATGCTCTATAAAGATCCTGATTTGTGCATGTGCCTCATTATGGCATTCTTGTGTGGGTGTGTGTGCATTTCTGATGGGTGTCATCATCCACGGCTCCAGTGTATAGCCAGCATCCCCCCACCAGCTGGCCATATGAGATATCCCCACTGGCAAACGCCCGGTACAGCTGTGATGAATGCTAGATGTGGGAGTCATGACAGCTTCCAGGGCTGCCAGCACACTCATTCATGATAATTCCCTGGGCATCACACACGACCTGGCAGTTGACTGAGTGGAGCCCATTGCCGTTTAGTTAGACCCTACCCTAGCCACTGGGTGGTGCTTTGATGGGGATGTACGTGCAGTCTATGGCACCCAGTACCTCCGGGTATTCTGCTACATGGTGGAAGAGATGCATATTGCTGGTCCTCTCATCATGGGTGCTGGGGAAGTAAATGTGCTCTGCAGCATGCAGTCAAATGGCATCCAGGAACTAGTGGAGTATCCTGGATGCAGATGCCTGTGAGACCCCCATGATATCCCCAGTAGGTCTTCGGAAAGTACTTGTTCCTAGTATTTTTAAGGCTACACATACCTTTGCTTCCACTTGGATGGGTTCCCATCTGTTGGTTCTTAGTCTGAGGTGAGGGCAGCACAGCTCAACAAGTTACTGAAGTATGTCCCTGTCCACCCTGTAGCACTCTACTTTCTCCAAATCATGTAGACTCTGGTAGGTTACCCTAGGTCTGAACACTCTTCTCCTCCTCCTCGGTCCGAGTTTTCTGTCAGCATTATCCTCCTCAACACCCTCAGTCTCTAGCACATACTGATAGATTAGAGCAACATCAGTCCCTAACATGCTTTGTTAGTTTTGTCAGTTTAAAATTCCCCCGAATGTGTACACCAGTGGTGTAGATTTTGTGGGAAATACCAGACTGAAAGCTGTTTGCATAGTTTATAGTAATGTGCTGGGCTGCTGCCTGTGTAATTGGCTGATTTGGATACATTCCACCTGCCAGCTATGGTAGTTCTCCTTGATTGCCTTCCTTCTGCTGTTTTCCCTTTCCATTTCCTCCCAATTTAAGCCCTGATGTGCACTGCGCATTCCCAGTGCTGAAATGTAAAGAGTTCTGCTATTCTCTGTTTTTTTTTTTTGTTTTGTTTTAGGCCCGGTGTACACTGCTCACACCAGTTTAGCTAAAGTAAACACTTTTAAGCAGAACTGGGCCTACCTGGATGCGATCACACTCTGTATTTCATGGAATAAGACAATACAGCCTCAGGCACACCCCCTTCCTTAGCTGTGCTTAGCTCAGGGCAAACATGGACCACTGAGCTCCAATGTGCATACAGCAAGCATGACAGGCACCCTTTTCATGTTAGCTGCTCCTCCTGTCTACACGGTGGTGTTAGAGCACCTACACAGCTAGGTGCAGTCTGACACTTAGAAGAAATTTACAATTCAGTATAAATCCCTAGCTAAGGCAGCCCCTGCAGGTATGGCAACTGCATGACTCCAAAAAGACCTCATACCAGTAAAAAATTGTGAGCCAGCAGACTGTAGCATAAACTATTATATTTATTAGCTCAAAGGCATGAAAAGGAGACAAAACAGACCGGTTTTGGCTGTAAAAATACAAAGCCTTCTTCAGTGCAGTAAAAAACATATTCGCTTGTTCCCCTTTTATAGCTTACCACTAAATGAAGCTCCAACTTAGTAAATTAATTATTCAATTGATCCTACTAATTAAAGGTATTCATTAAGACCTGGTGAAAACAGTGCCCCCAGTTTGATGATGCATTTTATCTCTTTATTATTTAATATCTGATGCCAACCTGATTTATTTGTTCTCTGTCCAATAATTCTATCAAACACAGTAAAAGTAAAAGATGCATTCTTATGTACCCCAGTATGTTTGTATAAGGTATTTGTAAGCTTCTTATGTCTGATGTCACTTAAATGTTAAGAGATTCTGAATTTTAAAGGCCTGGATGTTTGCCCCTCATAAAATGCAGAGCAGCTACAAGTAGCTAAATATATCACCCAGTCAGTCTGACAGTTAGCAAAAAAGAAAATATCAAATACTTACCCAGTATTTTTGCTGCTGAACTGGCATGTCTTCATCACAAACCATGTTTGTAATGACTTAAGAATGAGTCCAAATTCCTGCCTCTCCTAAAGAAAAATTGACATTTGTCATCCAGAAACTCGCATAATTTGTGTTCTTGTGTATTTTAGGTATCCCGAATAATTTACCCAAACTGAGGGAGGGCGTATACATGAAGTTAAGTTCTTCTAGCGAGATGGCATTATCCAATTCAAATTAAGAATTTTGTCTATTACAGTAAACTGTTTGTGTACTTCTCTGAAAAAGTCATTATTATTCAATGTACATTCTATTTTAGAAATATATAATTCTTGTTCCATTAGGACAAGACCAGTGCCTTTATCTGCTCTTATGATACGTAAGGATTTATCTTTAGTAAGATCATACAGGGCTGCTGGTTAAGCTATTTAGTAGATGAATCTGATTTACAGAGTTTCCTAATATCTCTCACATACTTTTAAAAAAATATTCAAATGAAAACACTGCGCCAGCCAAGGAGTCCTCAGTAGATAAAAAAGATGAATGATGAAAGAAAAACCTCGGACTCACCACAAAGTAAACTGAAATAAACTTTAATTGGTAAGCGCTTTCACGTATCGATGATACGCTTCCTCAGACCATGACAAAATGTTAAAAACAGCAAGCTTAAATAATAATACATCCTAATTACTTGAACATCATTAATCAATCAATTAATTATCCAATAAAGCTTAAAATGAAAGTAACATTTTTAAAATAAAAATTGAAGATTAGAATTCAATAGGCTTATATCCAGAATAACTTAAAAAATGATAAAATAGTGAAAAGTATATAGTGAAAAAATATATAGTGAAAAAATATAGTGGAAGAATATATATTCAATCAAAACACATTTTAAAACACATTTTAAAACGAAGCTAACAGCAAAACCTTCTTTAGGACAAACTAATATAGCATTCGCCTAATCAAGACTCATTTACGTGGCTATACTTATCTAAAAACAAGGATGAAAATATATTTCATTATACACAATGAAGCTAAAAGTTCATAAAGTTGTACTGCTTTGTTGATGCACAAAAGATGTATGTGTACATAAAATAAAAAAGATCAAAAGGGTCAAAAAAAGGAGATAGAGGCGAATCATTTTCTCAAGGCTAAATGTGATCTTAGTGAGACATAAGAATTCAGTCCAGGTGGATAGTGTGCTTTCAGTTTAAAGATCCAACATAACTCTTTAGTCTCTAACAAATTCATAAAATCCCCACTTTTCCTATTCTTTTCACCTATTTGCAATACTCTAAAAACAAATGAATGGTTAGGAAAAAGAATAACATGTTTGGCCAGTGCATTCAGTTCGTTCTTATTCTTAATGTCATAGTAATGATTGTATATTCTGTTCTTAAGCTTCCTCTTGGTCAAGCCAATGTAGAAAGCTGAACAGGAAACACACGTTGCTAAGTATATTAAGCCCATAGTCTCACATGTAGCTTCAAACCTGGGTTCAAAGGAATAATTAATGGTGGGATGTCTAAAAGGTTGTTCCTTAGAGATAAATTTGCAGTAGTTGCAACGATTACAGGGATAGGTGCCTTGTCTGGTGCAACCAGAAGGTTTCAAATGTAATGTTTCTGGTAACCTATCACACAACAACATTTTTAAATTGCTGTTATTCCTATAGGTAAAAGTGGGTTTTTTCCCAACCAATTCAAGAGTATGTTGATCAGTAGTTAAAATCTTCCAATTATTAGAGACAATATCTCTCAAAGAAAGAAAATCATTGGTGTAAGTAGTTAAAAAATGCAATCTATCCATTGATACTCTATATGACCTTTTAAAGTTTTTATCAATAGAAGTGGCAACTCTATTTTCCTTGTTTAGCGGTAGGGCTTCTCTCAAAACCTCCCTTCTAACATCCTGAACCAAACATTTATCATAACCTCTATCAATAAAAATCTTTTCCAGTTTATCCGCTTCTAAGGCTAAGTCTTTCTCATCCTTACATAGCCTGGAAATTCTAAGGAATTGACTTTTCACAATACCCCTAAATATGTGACGTGGGTGCATACTATTGTAGGACAGAATGGTGTTCTTCCAACAGGTCTTCCTGTAAAGCTTAGATACCAGCCTTCCCCTTCTAATATCTAGAGTAATATCTAGAAAATTCACTGAGTCATACAATGTTTCTATGGTGAACCTGAGAAAATGTGTAGTAGACTCAAGATATTCTTTGAACTGAAGGAATTCTTCTAGCGTACCATCCCACACAATTAGGATATCATCCACAAATCATCTGTATAACAAGATCTTACTAAAGCTAGGATGATTGAAAACAAACTGCCTCTCCCACTGATAGACCACCAAGTTGGCGTACGTATTAGCACAGGGGGTGCCCATAGCTACACCCATCTCTTGTAGAAATAAGCACCCCCTGAAACTAAAAACGTTGTTGTACAATACCATTTCTAAGAGTTGGCAAATGAGTATTACTTGATTGGTGTCAAAGGCTGGAAATAGTTGTAACAATTCCCTAACTGATTGTATGCCCTCTTCATTGGGTATGCTAGTGAAAAGACTTTGAATGTCCATAGTGATAAGTAGATGCTTGTCCCTCACTAGCTCTATATCCATGTTGTCAATGAAAGCTAACAATTCATATGTACCTTTCAAGATACTGGGGATTTCTGATAAAACAGGTCTGAGTGTGTCTTCTAAATAGACTGAAATATTCTCTGTACACCATTTACTGCCTGATACTATTGGTCGTAGTGGAGGTGGGAGGACATGTTTGTGCATTTTAGGTAAACCCTTTATTGTGGGTATATGGGGCCATTCATTGTAGAAGTAATCATAAAGTTCCTTAGTGATCTGACGACACATCAATAGGTCGTACAGAGAGTCTTGAACCTGTTTAGTTATTGTGTTCAGCCTCACCTCATCTATCTTAGAATAAGTAGATGTATCAGATAAAAGAGAAAGCATAAGATTCACATACTGCTCTGTATCGAATATAACAATACCCCCTCCCTTATCTGCAGGTCTTAACATTAGAGATGGTTCATTCATAAAAAAACAACTATTCATTTGTTTTTAGAGTATTGCAAATAGTTGAAAAGAATAGGAAAAGTGGGGATTTTATGAATTTGTTAGAGACTAAAGAGTTATGTTGGATCTTTAAACTGAAAGCACACTATCCACCTGGACTGAATTCTTATGTCTCACTAAGATCACATTTAGCCTTGAGAAAATGATTCGCCTCTATCTCCTTTTTTTGACCCTTTTGATCTTTTTTATTTTATGTACACATACATTTTTTGTGCATCAACAAAGCAGTACAACTTTATGAATTTTTAGCTTCATTGTGTATAATGAAATATATTTTCATCCTTGTTTTTAGATAAGTATAACCACGTAAATGAGTCTTGATTAGGCGAATGCTATATTAGTTTGTCCTAAAGAAGGTTTTGCTGTTAGCTTCATTTTAAAATGTGTTTTAAAATGTGTTTTGATTGAATATATATTCTTCCACTATATTTTTTCACTATATATTTTTTCACTATATACTTTTCACTATTTTATCATTTTTTAAGTTATTCTGGATATAAGCCTATTGAATTCTAATCTTCAATTTTTATTTTAAAAATGTTACTTTCATTTTAAGCTTTATTGGATAATTAATTGATTGATTAATGATGTTCAAGTAATTAGGATGTATTATTATTTAAGCTTGCTGTTTTTAACATTTTGTCATGGTCTGAGGAAGTGTATCATCAATACGTGAAAGCACTTACCAATTAAAGTTTATTTCAGTTTACTTCGTGGTGAGTCCGAGGTTTTTCTTTCATCATTCATCTTTTTTATCTACTGAGGACTCCTTGGCTGGCGCAGTGTTTTCATTTGAATATTCACTTTGCTTACTTAACTTCTGCTCCAGCACACGGCTATGGCTAACCTTAATATAGAGTTGGACTACAATCCAGAACCAAGGACCGCTTCTCGAAAGCAACAATGGACAGCTATAACGGGTAACTCTCAAAATCCTTTATTGGGACTGGATTTTAATGTACCTACTACAGTATCAACAGAAACTACAGCCAATATTCAACTTTTTACTGAAAAAATAAAACAACTAGAGAATGATTTGTTTAAATTTCAACATTTAGCTTGGCAACGCAGACACGTGGAGGCTTGCCTTCACTTCAAGCTAATCCCCAGAGGCATGCGTATATTATGTATGCCAACTTATGGGGAGAGTCACCCTGCCTTACTAAAGAAATGGCAGGAAATTAATCTTGAGACTGGCTATAAATACATGCAACTTTTGTTAGATTATTTTGGCCCCATTGAGCATCAACTGCTATCACAAGTTAATTTGCTTAATGAAGAAATTAAAGATATGTTTCAAGATGACTTTTGCCAAAAAAGACTTGAATCACTATACAGACAAGTCAATAACTATGCCTTGAAGTTGCAACAGATCAAACATCGCAAATTACAACGCGATTATACAGACTTTTCTACTGGCAATGTCTTCGTTTGGCCGAGAGGAGCCGATCATGGTATACGAACTGAGAATACCCTTTCAAACTCAGCGCCTTCTGAACGCACACTTGTAGCGTCCAATTCGATTGGATCCTCAAACATAGCCCCAGAGGCAGCTCCTGTTAGTGAAGCTTCGGATGAAGCATTTGTTACACCTCCCGAACTGCCTACCATTGTAGATCCAGCTACGTTTTTTTCTATGCCTCTGCCTAATCAAGAGGCGAATCGTAATTTAGGGACCATAAGGAAAGCGAGTGCTATTCGTTGTGCAGCGGTCATGGATGACCCCCATTTTTTACCGCTACCCATCAGAAAAACTGTTTTCCAACGCAATCGAGCAGAGAGCTGGGAAACGAAGAAACGGAAGCTTTCTGGGGAAACTTTTACACAACCAAGAAGAAGGCAGAGACCCTAGAGCCATTTTATTTCAATCTGTCTAGGTATGTACTAACACTTAATGATATGAGCCTTCTGAATAGAGGGCTTTCTTTTGTTCCCTCTCAGGGAAGTAATTTACCAGACATTTTAACTGATGTTCGCATGTTTGGTAGAACTGTGGCGTTAAAACTGTATTTCAAGACTGGTTCCGCTGATGCAATCAATTCGGCAACGCTTAGTATCCCAAAGCATAGGAAGAAAAGTGTTTTGTCTCCTATACTACCAGCCCATATTGACTGTTTTGTAAAAACCTGTGAACAAGATTTGTATGAGTACTTTTATGGAGGTTTAAGAAAATGTGCTTACTTTAACATGTCAGCTGATGAAAAAAGATCTCTATGTTTTTTTATGAATGAACCATCTCTAATGTTAAGACCTGCAGATAAGGGAGGGGGTATTGTTATATTTGATACAGAGCAGTATGTGAATCTTATGCTTTCTCTTTTATCTGATACATCTACTTATTCTAAGATAGATGAGGTGAGGCTGAACACAATAACTAAACAGGCTCAAGACTCTCTGTACGACCTATTGATGTGTCGTCAGATCACTAAGGAACTTTATGATTACTTCTACAATGAATGGCCCCATATACCCACAATAAAGGGTTTACCTAAAATGCACAAACATGTCCTCCCACCTCCACTACGACCAATAGTATCAGGCAGTAAATGGTGTACAGAGAATATTTCAGTCTATTTAGAAGACACACTCAGACCTGTTTTATCAGAAATCCCCAGTATCTTGAAAGATACATATGAATTGTTAGCTTTCATTGACAACATGGATATAGAGCTAGTGAGGGACAAGCATCTACTTATCACTATGGACGTTCAAAGTCTTTTCACTAGCATACCCAATGAAGAGGGCATACAATCAGTTAGGGAATTGTTACAACTATTTCCAGCCTTTGACACCAATCAAGTAATACTCATTTGCCAACTCTTAGAAATGGTATTGTACAACAACGTTTTTAGTTTCAGGGGGTGCTTATTTCTACAAGAGATGGGTGTAGCTATGGGCACCCCTGTGCTAATCGTCGCCAACTTGGTGGTCTATCAGTGGGAGAGGCAGTTTGTTTTCAATCATCCTAGCTTTAGTAAGATCTTGTTATACAGATGATTTGTGGATGATATCCTAATTGTGTGGGATGGTACGCTAGAAGAATTCCTTCAGTTCAAAGAATATCTTGAGTCTACTACACATTTTCTCAGGTTCACCATAGAAGCATCGTATGACTCAGTGAATTTTCTAGATATTACTCTAGATATTAGAAGGGGAAGGCTGGTATCTAAGCTTTACAGGAAGACCTGTTGGAAGAACACCATTCTGTCCTACAATAGTATGCACCCACGTCACATATTTAGGGGTATTGTGAAAAGTCACTTCCTTAGAATTTCCAGGCTATGTAAGGATGAGAAAGACTTAGCCTTAGAAGCGGATAAACTGGAAAAGATTTTTATTGATAGAGGTTATGATAAATGTTTGGTTCAGGATGTTAGAAGGGAGGTTTTGAGAGAAGCCCTACCGCTAAACAAGGAAAATAGAGTTGCCACTTCTATTGATAAAAACTTTAAAAGGTCATATAGAGTATCAATGGATAGATTGCATTTTTTAACTACTTACACCAATGATTTTCTTTCTTTGAGAGATATTGTCTCTAATAATTGGAAGATTTTAACTACTGATCAACAGACTCTTGAATTGGTTGGGAAAAAACCCACTTTTACCTATAGGAATAACAGCAATTTAAAAATGTTGTTGTGTGATAGGTTACCAGAAACATTACATTTGAAACCTTCTGGTTGCACCAGACAAGGCACCTATCCCTGTAATCGTTGCAACTACTGCAAATTTATCTCTAAGGAACAACCTTTTAGACATCCCACCATTAATTATTCCTTTGAACCCAGGTTTGAAGCTACATGTGAGACTATGGGCTTAATATACTTAGCAACATGTGTTTCCTGTTCAGCTTTCTACATTGGCTTGACCAAGAGGAAGATTAAGAACAGAATATACAATCATTACTATGACATTAAGAATAAGAACGAACTGAATGCACTGGCCAAACATGTTATTCTTTTTCCTAACCATTCATTTGTTTTTAGAGTATTGCAAATAGTTGAAAAGAATAGGAAAAGTGGGGATTTTATGAATTTGTTAGAGACTAAAGAGTTATGTTGGATCTTTAAACTGAAAGCACACTA
Source organism: Protopterus annectens (assembly GCF_019279795.1). NCBI lineage: Eukaryota > Metazoa > Chordata > Ceratodontiformes > Protopteridae > Protopterus > Protopterus annectens. Next base: position 943,455,887 of record NC_056744.1, on the reverse strand, counting down.
TCCACCTGGACTGAATTCTTATGTCTCACTAAGATCACATTTAGCCTTGAGAAAATGATTCGCCTCTATCTCCTTTTTTTGACCCTTTTGATCTTTTTTATTTTATGTACACATACATCTTTTGTGCATCAACAAAGCAGTACAACTTTATGAATTTTTAGCTTCATTGTGTATAATGAAATATATTTTCATCCTTGTTTTTAGATAAGTATAGCCACGTAAATGAGTCTTGATTAGGCGAATGCTATATTAGTTTGTCCTAAAGAAGGTTTTGCTGTTAGCTTCGTTTTAAAATGTGTTTTAAAATGTGTTTTGATTGAATATATATTCTTCCACTATATTTTTTCACTATATATTTTTTCACTATATACTTTTCACTATTTTATCATTTTTTAAGTTATTCTGGATATAAGCCTATTGAATTCTAATCTTCAATTTTTATTTTAAAAATGTTACTTTCATTTTAAGCTTTATTGGATAATTAATTGATTGATTAATGATGTTCAAGTAATTAGGATGTATTATTATTTAAGCTTACTGTTCTTAACATTTTGTCATGGTCTGAGGAAGCGTATCATCGATATGTGAAAGCGCTTACCAGTTAAAGTTTATTTCAGTTTACTTTGTGGTGAGTCCGAGGTTTTTCTTTCATCATACTTTTAAAAAAGCTTGTAGGGAAATATTGAGTACTGGGTTATATAAACTTTTAGGTTTTAGGTGTTTCTGTAGGTCCCATGTGAGTTTTGTTCAGTATCAGAGTATCAGAGACATTAGATTCAGTAGATGCATCAGTACTGTGATAATGCCATCTCGCTAGAAGAACTTAATTTCATGTCTGTACCCACCCCCAGTTTTGTTAAATTATTTGGGATTCCCAAAATACAAAGAACACACAGGACCCACCTTTTAGACATGTAATTTCAAATTCTTCTTCTTCTTTCGGCTTTTTCCCGGTCAGGGGTCGCCACAGCGGATCACCTTGTCCGCACATTGAATGGCAGTGGAGTTTTACGGTGCCGAGTTGCCAGCCCGGCGCCCAACCTTCCACAGAAGGCACACTCACACACACACCTAGGGCCAATTTAGGGTGTCCAGTCCACCTGCAGCATGTCTTTGGGATGTGGGAGGAAACCAGAGCACCCAGAGGAAACCCACGCGACCACAGGGAGGACATGCAGACTCCGCACAGAAGGCACCCCAGCCGGGGATCAAACTGGAGAACCTCTTGCTGTGAGGCGGCAATGCTAACCACTGCACCACCGTTGCCGCCCAGACATGTAATTTCAAATAAAAAAATTAAAACAGAAAAAAAAAAATCTCAATTTGTAGATTCTTTTCTTAATCCCATAGGGAAGTCAACCAGGTATTACTTAAGAGACTCTTGGGATTTTCTAAATGAATTGTTTTACATAAGGAAGTTTTATCTAATTGTTTTTTGGTAACGTTAGACATCATGGCATTATACACCAATATACCGCATACAGGAGGGCTGGAACTACTTAGAATATTTCTCACTAAATATACATTGTTTCCTCCATGCAAAGTTAATACTATTTGTACTCTAGTTAATATTGTCCTTACCAGAAACAACTTTTTTTCAATAACAAAATATACAACCAAATAAAAGGAGTTGCAATAGGTTCAAAACTAGCACCAGCTTTTGCCAACCTAGTTCTCAGTACATGGGAATATGAAAATGTATCTTGTCTACCTGGATTTCAACACATGCTTATTTACAAACATTACATTGATGACATATTTTTTGCATGGAATTTTTTTATCTGTAGTTTGAAAAATAATATAGGTTTCCTTAATCTAATTCTTTCAAGTCGGGGTCAAACTGTTATTTTTCTAATCATGAAAATTGAATTACTTCTCTCTGGTTCTATCTTTTCTACAGTATTCAGAAAACACACTTATAAAATCAACTTTCTGGATTTTACTAGCCAGCACCCATTCTATATGAAGAATAATTTAGTTAAGGGTCAGTTTATTAGACTGTCTAGGTTGATTAGTCACGATGAAGAATTTTTTGTGCAGTCCTCATTACTGAAACATATGTTTTCCATCAGGAACTACCCTGCTTCTTTAATTGACAGCATTTGTGAAGGAGTTTCAGCAGCTAGACATAGTAAATACCTTACTATTGTAAAATATAGATTCCAGCCCTGTATTACAGAACCTTCTCCATCCAAAAGATGTCTTAATTTCCCTATTCCTATTTGCAGGGACATGTCTGCTATTAGGCACATTATTTCCGACAATTGGGGCATTATTTCTGATTCCCCACAAATAAGTTCTGCCTTAGGAAATGCACCTACTTTTACATTTAAAAAAGATTAGAACTATTTGTTCACATGTGGAAAATAGAGAATCACAGTTTTTATTGCATTCTCCTGTTATGAATAATTCCTCTACTGGCATGTACTGTTGTGGTAAATGCATTGTTTGTCCTTTTATTTTTATAGGTGATAAGTATACTTTTTCTCATTGCAACTATACAGTTTCATTTTCAAGATATTTTCACTGGCATTCAACCTCTGTAGATTATGCATGTATTTGTATGTCTTGTGGATGTTTCTGTGTAGGTAAAACCAAACTTAAGCTGTCAGATTGCATTAATGAACACCTGGGGGCAATTCAAGCTTCTAATGAAAATAATGCCGTTGCAAGACATAGTATGATCTGTATACAGTTCAACAAATTCAAATTCTTTGTATTAGAACAGATTGATTCATGTTTTGGAGATAGTGACTGTTTACTGAGAAAACTTAAATGGCAGTTGTTATTGAATGTAGAAGCATCTCCAGGACTGAATGAGAATTAAAACATTAAATGTGCTGTACGCTGGTATAACTAATGACATGCCCCCTTCAGCATCTTATTCACTGTACCCATTAATGTTATGTCATTTGATCTATCTTTTTACTATAATTGCAGTTTCCTTACTGTTTTTTTTTTCTGAAAAACACTGTTTTATGTTTATTGGTTACTATATCTACATTCTAAAGTTGTATGTATTTGAGCTAGTGATTATTGCATTCTGTTGTATTCTGAGGAAGTCCTTTCATCTTAACAAGAACAAAAACTTAATAAATCTGTTTAGCGTCAGTGTGCCTTCCTTTTAGTCCACTGAAGTTCTATTTTTTTTATTTAGAAAATAATGAATGTCTATAATGAAAAATAAAATCTTTGCATAGAAAAGATGATTGGGAAAGTAAATAAAATGAGAAAAGATGTTCCCCAGGATTCAGCAAACTTCCATGCAAGAATAGCTTATTCTTGCATGTAAGGAACCGTTTCCATGCAGCACGGCATTGCTCCATGCATATTCATGAAGGCATGCTGCCATGCTATAATATGGACATGGTTCTGTGTACCAGTGCAGGGCACACACCTTCTGCACACCAGAATAGCTGTACGGCAATTTAAATAGAGTGAGATCACTCGTTACTCCTCTCAACCCATCAGAGTAAGAAATCTGGACAAAGCCATAAAGGACAATTGCCATTGCAAACTTAGAAAGTTGATAGAATAACAGGTTTAGCATTAGCATGAATCTTCTGAAGGGTATGAAGTATATAACACACACCTCATAACCTGTTAGAGTAAGAAATCTAGACAAAGCCATAAGGGACAATTGCCATTACAAACTTAGAAAGTTGATAGAATAACAGGTTTAGCATCAGCATGAATATACTGAAGGGAACAAAGTAAAAAATGCAACAAATACATTTTTTTCGCATCTGCAATAAAATTTTAGCATAGCTGCACAGGTGTGCCCATTGTTTAGCTATGCTTAGCTCAGCTGAAACAGCAAGATAAGTAAAATAGCAATAGATATCCAACATAAGCAGTAGTGCAATAATGTAGCGGTTAGAGTATATGTTTTGTATGTAGTCATTCATGACTCGAGCCTTACCAAAGCCATTTCCATTTTGTATGTGAAATCTTTGCAATTTTAATTTAGTTGCATACTTATATAGGAAATAACTTAGATTTCTCAACCATGAGTGCCCGTATAGTCGCACAAGGATAAATATAATGAAAACACATTGGGGGATGTCAGGGAAGGTAAATTAATTTATAATATGCAATGAATGATGAATCAATCCCATACAGGTGGTAGTCCAATAAAATAAAACATAAGCAATGCTAAGCATTGCACAGCTATGCTGACTTGGTCTAAGCATTGTGTAAATATGAATGCTAACCAATGGGTAGCCCAGCTAAGTGGATTTGCCCATTGATAAGCAGTGCTGAACCTGCCCCTTTAAGCACTGCAAACCTTAGCTAAGCAGGTTTTCCCATAGCTTAGCTTAGCTCAGCATTTTCAAAACCATCCAATCATGGCAAAAGGTGGGAAATTGGCCATATTTAAACCTCACAGGTGGGAATACAGCTCATAACTGGTTACAGCTCCCAAATGTAGGCAGTATCGCAGGTGTTGGTGAGGCATGCACTTTCGGGTGCAGCACTTGGGCATACAGGAGTCCAAGATCATGGTAGGACTCCTTGTAAAAAAACATGATGTAAGACTGCTACAGGATCAGTACCAGGGCTCCCAATACAAAGCGGAAGTCTGGGAAAGTCTCGCCCGTGATCTCACCAGTGCCATTGGTATCCCTCAGACTGGTAAGCAGGTCCATCATCACTATTCCAACTTGAAGCAGAGGAAGATGGAGCTCTTGGAACAGTGGGTCCAAGAAGCAAGACAGAGGGGTGATGTCCCAGCAGTGTGCAAGTATTCATAGCAATAGCTGTTTACTAAAGTCCAGCCTGTGTATGTGATGGATAGGTATGCATAAATGTTTTTCTATTTTCGTTACAGCTTCAGCTGAGTGTGTTGTGAACCAGGAAGCCCATCCCAGTAGGTTGCAAAGGCTGTGTCGTGAGGCTGGTGAGTAACAATCTAGCTTGTACTATACATACCAAATATATATAAAGGAGTAGAATGTCACCTGGCATTATTAAAACTGGGTATGGTTTAAACAGAATAAAGCAGACAATATTACAGTAATAGTCTCATATAGGTCATATATTAATAAAATGCAATTGCCTGTGAATAAAAATCTAAACCCTGGACTGGTTGTGCTTACTCTGGTATGGTATGATTTGAAATGTGTACAGGTTATGCATAGCAACTATACTGCTGAAAGCATTAAACAATCAATTCTCATCTGACAAAGTTAGTGCCTCTATAACGCATGAGAATAACTGATATTACAAATGTCATGCACCAAGATCTGATATCTGAATAGCAATGTGTTAACCACTATGTTCCACACTGTGCTATGTGAACAGGTATGTAATGTTGTAAATACAATGTCAGATTGTACAACAAAGAGAGAAGGAGAAAGAAATCATTCAAGGAAAAAAAGACCGCGGTGTCTCAATAGCTTGTTGTAATGAAACACACACTTGTCATATTTTTAGCTGAAACAGCCACGGTTCGATTCCCGGGAGTGGTAGTAAGCTGTATGCATAATTTCAACTAGGATTTTTTGAAAGTGTGCAGAAACAGTCAGGTAGTATTTACAAAAATTCTCTCCAAAGGTCTCCCAGGTAAGATAAGGTATAAAGGAGCTGTAAGAAAGCTGTAGTTATACTGTGTCCAACACCCATGGTCCAACCCCAAGGCTGCAATTAACAGCAAGGTAAGTACATACACCAAGTGATCTCCTCCAAGAAATATTTAAAAGTGTCATACTGTCACAGCTACAGGTCCATGCTAACAACAACCAGGGTGACTGATAGAAATCAAGGCAGAGTGTGTAAGTAGCGCACACACACACACACACACACACACACACACACACACACACACACACACACACACACACACACACACACACACTATGAGTGCACACATGTAACCCTGACTATGGGAATATGGGTAGAAACAGTCATGTAGTATTAACAAACCTTCCCCCACAGGTTTACCAGGTAAGAGAAAGTTAAAAGAAGCTATACGAATGCTGTAATTATACTGTGTACAAACATACCACTGCTCAACACAAGGCTATAGTTGTAATAATACCTGTAGAGTAATGAGTAGAGCAATAATCATTAATGCTGTGACCACTGCAAGAATTTACATTTGTTAACTGACATCTCTCTCTCTCCCCCACCTTATCTTCAGCAATAATGTCAATACATAAATGAATGGATATGTTTTCTACCAAACCTACTCTTGGGACATGTATCCTGTTGTTCTAAAAATGTTGTAATTTATTACAATTAATGTTCCCTGTTCAAATACAA